>NW_026988521.1:4900000-5280296 GCF_030222135.1 Aotus nancymaae | reverse complement strand
GAGACTCCCTCCTGCCTCCCTCTTACAGGAACCTCAAGGTCACCCTGGGCCACCAGGACAGGCTGGGATCACCTCAGAATCCTTGCTTCATGACATCGGCAGAGTCTCTGGCCATGGAAGGGACATAGTCATTGGTCCCAGGCATTCAGATATGGACGCCTTTGGTGGCGGCGGGGGAAGAGGGAGTTCCATTATCTGGTTGACCACCAACCTGGTACACAGCAGTGCTCCTGGGATTTGTTATAGTGATGAGGGCTGGCTGCGTGCGGAAGCCTGACCCTTACGGAGCGTCTGGCCAGACTTCGTGCCAGTTTTGCCAGATGGGCCATGGCATTGTGGTTCTCTGGGGCACAGAGGCTCATCAAGGCCATGGCCAGAGGAACACAGTCACCCAGCAGAGAGCCAGGACTCAGCCCAGATGCCCCGGACGCCAGGCCCTTTCCTGGGTGCCCTCAGCACCCCTGCTCCCACCCCGCGAGGACCTCTGCCCAGGCTCTGGGTGCCCCAGGGCCCTGATCACCAGGGAGAGTGCCTTAGGGCAGGGGGGCCCTGGGCACTGGGCATTGGAGATGGCCGTTCTCTGGGAAATCTCCATCGCCCTCCATACAATGTAAAGTGCTGGGTTGTGGGGTCAGGCCAACTCTTGAGATCGGGGTTCAAATCTGGATTCTGGTGCCCACGGGCAGAGCAAGCAAGACCAGGCTGGGAAACCCTACCCTCACTCTAAACGCCCTGACGGCCCCTGCTTTAGAGAGAGCTGGGGATGAAAGGTCACAATGTCCCCAGCACGTGGAGAAGCCTCCTTAGACGAGGCCAGGGAGGCCCTCAGCTCACCCGGAGGCTCCGCATAGAACGCACCTGCTTTTTCTCGGGGTCTTGCTGCCAGTCGTGCAGCAGAAGCTGTCAGGGACGCGATTAATCACCAGGGTCGGGCCCGGCCTGCCGCCAGGGGGCAGCATCGCCCCTCACGGCCCAGCCCTCCTGGGAGCCCACGGGCAGCTCCTCAAAGGACAGAGCTCGGGGTTCAAGGGGGACGGGGTGCCTGGCCCTCCCAGAACCCACTTCCTTGTTGTTACAAATCCAAGGAAGAGTGGGCTCCCGGGATTAACTCAGCCCCATGAAACCCTGGCCCTGAGGGACGGACCGCCCTGCCTGGGTCAGGCCAAGGACATCTGAGTGACCCCACAGCCAGCCCCTGGGAGCCCCTGGAGCCCGCAGTGGCCTTGAGTCCGTGCCGCCTCCTTCCCGGGCCCTCTTCCCTGGCTGGCCATCCTGGCTTCCCTCCTCCCCTGAGGCCCCATCTGAGCCGGATCCCACCCCCCAGTTCCCACACTTCCTCCCCCAGAGAGGGACCCAGAGGCGCCAACACCGGGTGGGTTGAGCCTTGGGGTGACCGAGCCCCAGTGACACGTTTAGCCCCACAGTTCCTTCACGTCAGCCACAGGCTCCTTTCCCTGCAGCTCACATGTGCACAGAAACACACGCGCCTGCACACTCATGTATACACGCACACACGCACACACTCCTGCTCATAGGCACATAGGTGCAGTGTGTACTCACACGGCATGAATGCAATGCAGACACCTCTCCACACAGCTCACAGACACACGCACACACGCACACACTCCTGCTCATAGGCACATAGATGCAGTGTGTACTCACGCGGCATGAGTGCAGACACCTCTCCACACAGCTCACAGACACACACATACACGCGCACACTCCTGCTCATAGGCACATAGGTGCAGTGATAGGTGCAGTGTGTACTCACGCGGCATGAATGCAACGCAGACACCTCTCCACACAGCTCACAGACACACGCACACACTCCTGCTCATAGGCACATAGGTGCAGTGTGTACTCACGCGGCATGAGTGCAGACACCTCTCCACACAGCTCACAGACACACACACACGCGCACACTCCTGCTCATAGGCACGTAGGTACAGTGTGTAGTCACGCGGCATGAGTGCAATGCAGACACCTCTCCACACAGCTCACAGACACACGCACACACGCGCACACTCCTGCTCATAGGCACATAGGTGCAGTGTGTACTCACGCGGCATGAATGCAATGCAGACACCCTTCTACACAGCTCACAGACACACGCACACACGCACACACTCCTGCTCATAGGCACATAGGTGCAGTGTGTACTCACACGGCATTAATGCAATGCAGACACCTCTCCACACAGCTCACAGACACACGCACACACTCTATCACACGTGCACACACACACACACACAGGTACACACTCTTCCTGGGCACCTGGGAAAGGTCCTCAGTTTTGTCACCAAGCAGTCGGGAGAACTGCCCCTCCCTGCTGGGTCCAGGGCCTGTCACCAGCCAGCCAGCTCTCACCTGTAGTGAGTCCTCCCTCCTCAAGGTGAATCCTCCCTCCTCTGGGTGAGTTCCCCTCCTGGGGTGAGTCCTCCCTCCTGAGGTAAGTTGTCCCTTCTCAGGGTGAGAGAAGGTGGGTGGAAGAACTCACCTCCTTCCTTAGGGTGAGTTCCCCTCCTGGGGTGAGTTTCCCTCCTGGGGTAAGTCCTGCTCCTTCTGGGTGAGTCCTCCTTCAGGTTAAGTCCTCCCTCCTGAGTGAGTCCTCCCTCCTCTGGGTAAGTTCCCCTGCTGAGGTGAGTCCCCCTCCTTAGGGTGAGTTCCTCCTCCTGAGATGAGTCCTCCCTCCTCAGGGTGAGTTCCCCCTCCGGGGGTGAGTTTCTCTCTTGAATTAAGTCCTCCCCCTTCTGGGTGAGTCCTCCCTCAGGTCCACCCCCTCTCCGCAGCCAGCTTCCTTGGGCCTCTTCAGTGGTTCCAGCTGGCGTATGCCAGCCCCCCAGGAGGGCCAGGTTTGACCCTTTCCTGTCTCGACTTTTCCTCAGCTGCCAGGGCTGCAGGGGATGCATCAGCAGCATGGACGGGATGGCACTGCCATATCCCACCTCCCAGAAACGTCTGTGCACCTCCCTGTCCCAGCGCTGCAGCTTCAATGTAGGTGTGGCCAGTGAAGAACTCGCAGCCACTGAGCTCCCAAGCCTCAACCTGCAGCAAAGTGCCATGGGGGGCAGGGTGGGGGGACATGAATTTGAATTCCTGCGGCATCAGTAGGGAAATGTTGGGGGTACCTGTGGGAAGTAGAAAAGTTTCTTTTTAAAGTTTTAAAGTTTCCTTTCTTATTAAAAAAAATAAGTGTGTTGAGAACTTTGTGAAGCCCTATCCTATGTAGCTGTTAGACACGCCGTGCTTACAGGCACGTAGTACATTCTATGTCCTTGTACTTTCACCAAGATATTTGTGCTGGACGTGCTCACAGGCATGTCCCAGCTCTCCACTGCTTTTACTTGTTTAGAAAAGTTTTAAGTTATTAGCCAATCAGGTTTTAGTTTAGATTATGAGGTCTGGCTCTAGCCAATGGAGATCAGACACAGCAGTAAGGACGACCCCAAATGCACAAGGGATGAATTTGTGTGTTTTCCTTTGTTCTTTGTACTCTCATGGCACAATGGCTAGTGAGAGTTCCCTTCCTGCAGCCCAGGAAGTAAAAATTGCATTACTGAAAGAGTCTTTGCCTCAGTGCTGATTTTTTCTTTGCAGCACCGAGCATCTATTCCCAACAGTACCCAAGCGGAGTCCTCCCGCCTCCCCAGGAGCAGAGCTTACCATGGCCTGCAGCGGCCACAGGGGCAGGGAGGTAGGGGAGGCTGTCAGAGGCTCTCGGTGCCCAGGCTGCCTTCTGCTTGGCGACAGCCCTTTGATGAGTCCCTGGGAGCCCCATACTGCTCAGTGAGGGCTGCTCCCTGGCTCTACCCTTCAGCAGCGTGGCACAGGCAGGCAGGGCAGCTCAGGGCTCCAGACTTTTCGAGGTTCAGTGGGGCATGCCAGCCTCCCCGAGGGCGTTCTGAGGACTCGCAGGCTGCCTCTGAAGTTCCTGCTCGCTGCTCACTCCAATACATGAGATAAGGGTCAGGTTGGGGAAGCAGGGAGACACCAGCCCCCTGCCACCCCTAGGAAGGTGGGGAGGGGCTCACTCTGGGTGCTCACGGTGTCCTGGCTTTTCAGGGGCCCTGGGAACACCACCCACCTTCTGTCAAAAATAAAGTGATCTACTTGCCCTGCAAGAACTAAAGCTGGGGTGACCCAGAGAAGCTGGGCTTTGCCTGGGACGGGGGTGTCCCAAGAGAAGAAGGAGGGGAAAGGGCTAAGGCCTCGCAAGAGAGGGTCACCGGGAGTCACTGAGAGGCAGCAGGACCAAAGGGAGAGGCTCTGGACATCGTGCCGAGAGCATCACAGTTTGGAAAACCCTACCCACAGCCTTCAATCACCCGCCGGAGAGAGATTGGATGTCCCTTGAACCCCAGGGGGAACCAGGGCTCTGGCTGGATTTTATTCCATGGAAACAAGGAAGCGTCGTGATATCCATGACGTGAGTCCAGGGAGTGGAGCTGTCCAGCCTGTGGCCCACGGGCCTGCATCACGCCGCTCATGGGACAGAGCCAGGACACCCCGAGGAAGGCCGGGGCAGGAAAGCCAGGCTCCTGTGCCCTGGGTAAAGGGAAACCCACACCCTCTGGTCTCCTTTTCTCTCCAGCCAGTCTGGGCCTCAGACTCTCTCCTCCAGCAGGCCCTCTGTAGGTGAACCCATGGGTCCTGTGGCTTGAAGACGTGTAGACACTCATGGTCCTCAAACTGGTATCTCCACCCTCTGATCACTGCCCACCCTCCAGTGTCTGCTGCAGCTCGCCTCCCACTCTGGCCCCCTGAAACGGAGCCCTGACGTTCCTGTCAGAGCTGCTCCTGACCGTCTTCCCTGAGGACTGAAGTTCAGGCCATCCAGGACTGAAGTTCGGGCATCCAGTGGCTGCAACCAAGAATCTGGGGTTCACCCTTGCCCTCTTTTTCTCATGCCCTCAGTGAATCCAAGCAGATCCAGGACAGGCCCTTCTCATGCCCCTGAGCCATGCCCAGGTTGGTGTGGGCAGCAGATAGGCTGGAGGACGAGGCCATGCTGGCTCGAGCCACCTTGGGTTGGAGGTTTCCACGGGGCAGCCAAGCAGCTGAGACAGCAACAGAAGAGATAGTCTGGGGCTCGGCATCGGGGGGACTGGCCTGGGGAGAGGGAGGTGAGAGGTAAGCACCATCCCTCCTCATGGCTCCCGTGGGGCTGAACATCCCCCACCCCTCACCGACTACAGCCACACCCTCAGGCCTGGGCCAGCCCCTGGCATGGGGGGTGGGCAGAGGGAAGAGGACCAAGCTGGGAGGATGGAGACGTGTCCAGCTCCTGCCCTCAGCAGAGCCCATGAGACCCTCTACCCCAGGCTGCTAAACTTCCTGGCCTCCCAAAACCACACACTCATCTTAGAGCTCTGCTCCAGTGGCCCGGAATCACCCTCTGCTCCTCCCAAGCTCCAGACTCGCAGACCTGCTTCCTTCCTCTGCCTGAGACTCCCCACACCACCTGGTCTTGGCTCTGGCCACACTGCCCCATCGTTCACTCTCAGCTTGCATGTCACTTCCTCAGGGAGGGTCTCCCAATTCCCTGTCACATGCTCCCTCTGCTCCTCCTTCTTCAGGTTCCACACCTGCAATTCCCAATGCTCCCTCCCCTGCCTCCACTGTTGGCAGAGTCTGTCCTTCCTGTCACTGCGTCCACAGTAGCAAACCCAAAAGGGTCTGGTACCCGAATCAGACCCAAAGGGTCTGGTACATGCTGGGTTTGCAATAAACCTTTAATAAATTGATGGATGGATGAGTGGATGGTTGGATGAATGGATAGGTGGATAGATGGGTAGATGAATGGGTGGGTGGATGGGTGGGTGGATGGATGGGTGGGTGGGTGGGTGGATGGTTGGGTGGGTGAATGGATGGATGAATGGATGGATGGATGGATGGATGGATGGATAGGTGGGTGGGTGGGTGGATGATTGGGTGGATGGATGGATGGATGGATGGATGGATGGGTGGGTGGATGGGTGGGTAGGTGGGTGGATGGATGGATGGATGGTTGGGTGAGTGAATGGATGGATGAATGGATGGATGGATGGATGGATGGATAGGTGGGTGGGTGGGTGGGTGGGTGGATGGATGGATGGATGGATAGGTGGGTGGTTGGGTGGGAGGGTGGGTGGTTGGGTGGATGGATGGATGGATGGATATATGGATAGGTGGGTGGTTGGGTGGGTGGGTGGATGGGTGGGTGGGTGGTTGGATGGATGGATGGATGGGTGGGTGGATAGATGGGTGAGTGGATGGATGGATGGATGGATGGATAGATGGGTGGGTGGGTGGGTGGATGGTGGATGGATAGATAGGTGGATGGATGGGATGATGGGAGGATGGATGTATGGTTGAGTAGGTAGATGGATGGGTGGGTGGGTGGATGGATGGGTGGAAGGAGGAAGTGAGGGAGGGGTGATTTTAGTGGGTGGATGTGTGGATGCATGAAGGATTATTCACCCCTGGTCTCACTCCTGGTAACCTCATCTGGGAGAAGCTGGAGGTACAACTGCCTGGTTACTAACTCAGGAGATGCTCTCATCCGAATAACCCTCTTGGCCAGAAGTATCCAGACTGGCACAGTTTGCTGGGTTTGTTCAATCATACTCCAGCAATCTCCACTCCGGTTGCACAGCCCGGGATTTTTTTACTACTCATCCCCTGACTTAGAAATCTTGAAAAGCAACAGAGTCATCCCAGACTCTGCAGGACAGGGGCCTCCCAGACCCCAGCAGGCATCCCAGATGGCACCGTCATGTGCCCCCAGGTGTCCTGGGCAGCCCACTCCAGATGTGCCAGCCTGAGAAGGGAGGCTTGCCTCGCCGGCCCGTGGCCCTGGGACAGATTTCTAAACTTGGCTCCAAGCAGAAATAAACTTATGACAGAGTTTATCTGAAGGAGGAAGCAGCAATAAAGCGTGACACCCAGGGAGCAATGAACAGAGAGTTCTGAGACAGACACAAAACAGGTACCGACAAATGTGGAACCCGTTATTTAAAATTCCCCGGGCTGACAGATCGGACGCCGGCTGGAGGAGATGAAAAGGGTTCATTTCCTTCCTCCAGATAAACACGCTAGCAGCCAGATCGCTCTGTAATGATTAATGGCTTCCTGCTGCCACCAGTGGGGTGGGGGTGGGGGGGTCACACCTCATGGCTGGCTGGAACCTGTGGCCATCAAAGGCAGGAGAAAGGTAGCCGTGGGGAGCTGCTCCCACGCTGGAATTCCCACAGTCCCGGCCTGTCCTCCAGCACCAGGATGCTGCTTATCTCATCCCAGGCCGCCCCACTGCTGTCAAAATACAGGAAGACACAGAGTGGACGGGGGGATGTAGCTATGTCGTCCTGCTCAGCGCAGGGCTGGGGGATTTGAGGACCTCCTACCGCAAGCTGGATTCTAGGTGGGAAGGAGCCAAAGGCCGGAGATGGGGCAGCCTGTTCACTCCCACGGGGCGCAAGGATGGTGCCAGCCCCTTTTTCTGGAAGTCAAGACCCAGCCCCGTCTTTAGCCTCCCTGCTCCCCAGGAACATGGATGGGCTTTGGCTGGAGTCTGCATCCCGGGCTGGTGGAAAGATGGCCACCCACATCAGACAAGCATCGCTCCCCGGCCCCGGGGCTGTTTCAGGAGGAAATCAGGCTGAAGGATAACCGGAGCCTGGAGCAGTCCACCCCGGCAGTGCTTTCAAACAAAGTCCAAACAAAGCTATTTACAAAAGGCCAAATTGCTGGCATCTGCACTGCCTCCTGGGGCCGCAGGGGAGAAAGGAGATGGAGCCCCGCTTGCGGCTTGCAGCCGTCCATTTGCTGCCTCTGTCCGTCCTCAACATCCAAGATGCATTTGTGGTTTCCTGTGCCCAGCACTCACCTGGGGGCGGGCAGGAGGACGCGGGAGAGAAAAGTCCTAAAGAAAGCCGAGGTCCCCTCCCGGGGGCCGGCATCCAGCTTGCAGGGTCCTGGGTCCTCACTCCCCACTAAGAGGGGTCTGTGATCCCCGCTCCCTAGTGAGCAGGGGACAAGAGTGCATGTGGGAAACCACTAAAGGAGGGGAGCCCTGTGGCTGCTGTCCGATGACGCCCCTGGAACTAGAGTGCAGAAAGGAGCCAGACACAGAAGGCCACATACCTCATGATTTCATTTGTATGAAATATACAGAAAATTAGCCGGGCAAGGTGGCGGGCGCCTGTCATCCCAGCTACTCAGGAGGCTGAGGCAGGAGAATTGCTTGAACCTGGGAGGCGGAGGTTGCAGTGAGCCGAGATCACACCACTGCACTCCAGCCTGGTAACAGAGCGAGACTCCATCTCAAAACAGAGAGAAAGAGAGAGAGAGAGAGGTAGGGAGGAAAGTAGGAAGGCAAAGGAAAGGAAGGAAGGAAGGAAGGAAAGGAGGGAGGGAGGGAGGGAGGGAAGGAAGGAGACAGGGAGGGAGGGAGGGAGGGAGGGAAGGAAGGAAGGAAGGAAGGAAGGAAGGAAGGAAGGAAGGAAGGAAGGAAGGAAGGAAGGAAGGAAGGAAAGGCGGGTCCAGACAGGCAAATCCACAGAGAAAGGACGCACAGTGCTGGTTGTCAGAGTGTGGGTTGCAGGTGGGATGGGAGTGCTTACTTGATCGGTAAGGAGTTTCCTTCGGGGTGGTGAAGCTGACTTGTGATTTAGTCAGAGGTGGTGTTTACACAACATTGCGGATGCACGGTGCCGTGAATTGTGCACTGTAAAATGATTCATTTTGTCATGTGAATTCCACTTCCACTTTTTAGAAGAGTCCACATGGGATCAGCAGGGCCTCTCAGGGAGACCCGCATGGAGCATCTGGCTCCTCTGCTCAGGCAGGTGGCCTCCGTATACACGCCCGTCAGGAGAGAGGTGCAGGGGGCCCCGCCTTCAGCGTCAGCCCCTCCTGTGGCAAATCCTAGCGTCAGTTTCCTAAGCTCAGGACATGGGGCCTCCAGGGACCTCAGGACTGAAACTCAGCTCCACCGCTGTGGGTAACTGTGTCGAATGACTAAACTTCAGGAGCCTCAGTCTCCCCATCTGTACAATGGAAGCCACAGACGCAGTGTCTGGAAAGCACGTAGCCCAGGCCTAGCACCGCACCGTGGTGGGGCACAGGGTCGTTACCAGCAGCCTTGTTCCTGGCGGTGCTTGTCACACCACCGGCTTCCCAGAGACAGAGGAGTGCCTGTCCCGCTTTGCTGAGCCCTGCAGCCAGGCTTCCCCCATGCCAGGCAGGACAGGCTGTGCCAACATCTCCTGGGGCCACTGCTGCAAAGTTCCATTCCTTGGCTCTCCCGCCAGCCACTCAGCATCGATGCACCTGGGTGCGGGGGCTGGAGATCTGCATTTTTGTTTTTGTTTTTTTTTGAGACAGAGTTTCGTTCTTGTTGCCCAAGCTGGAATGCAATGGCGTGATCTTGGCTCACCGTAACCTCCGCCTCCCAAGTTCAAGCAATTCTCCTGTCTCAGTCTCTCAAGTAGCTGGGATTATGGGCATGCACCACCATGCCTGGCTAATTTTTTGTATTTGTAGTAGAAATGGGGTTTCACCATGTTGGCCAGGCTGGTCTCGATCTCCTGACCTCAGGTGATCTACCCGCCTCGGCCTCCTAAAGTACTGGGATTACAGGCTTGAGCCACCACGCCTGGCCGAGATCTTCATTTTAACAAGTGCTCCTAGTGACATGAATGCAGAGCCCAGTTCAGGAACCTTCTGCCCTCCCTCCAGTAGTGGTGTGGGAAAGAGGGCAAGGCGTTGACTTGTTTGGCTTTTGGTCATGCAGACAGCTCACACCCTGTCACCAGGGGTGGCTGCAGCAGGCACCAGACAGGTCCCAGGAGATCTCACGTGCCTTCACTTCCTCAACACCCAGCAGGACCCTCCCCTTTGCCCCAACAGGGAATAATCTGTTGGAAATTCAGAATTATAAAAAGAAAGCTATTAGGCCATTTAAGAAATTTGTCAGCCCTTTTTTTTTAAATCAAGATTGGGTCTCACTCTGTCACCCAGGCCAGAGTGCAACGGTGTCATCAGGGCTCACTGCAGCCTCAATCTCCTGGGCTCAGGTGATCTTGCCTCAGCCTCCCAAGTAGCTGGGACCATAGGCGCATGCCACTACACTCAGTTAATTTTTTTAGTTTTTGTAGAGATGGGGTTTCGCCATGTTGTCTAGGCTGGTTGAACTCCTGGGCTCAAGAGATCCTCCCACCTCAGCCTGCCGGAATGCTGGGTTTACAGGCTTGAGCCACCATACCCAGCCTAGCACTTTTTTTTTCTTAATATGAAAAAATAAATGTCTGGAGCCTCCCCACTAAGGACCAATAAGATTACCAGGTTTAAAAGAAATGGTTAGTGAAGTGCACACACTCCCTGAGAGGAAAATTCTGCTCTTATTTGTGAGAAGAGCCAGCATGAGGAGCCCCGTGAGGTCTGAGGTCACCCTCATAACTGCACTCAGGGACTTCAAAGTGATGCAACCCTGCCAGGCCCTCCTGTGCCCTTCACACCCGTCCTCCTCCTCCGTGCTCCCAACAGCTGAGGGAGACAAGAAGAGTGAAAGTAGCCACCACAGACACTGTCTGTTTATTCACAAACTCTGGCCCTTTCTCTTGGGCACACACTACCAGCCTGCGTGTCCCAGGGCCTGGCAGTTAGCATGGCTGAGGCGTGCAAGTGGAAACGGTTCGGGTATGACCCACGGAAAGCCCCGTCATTGCCCACATCTGCCTCTTTCCTTGTCTACAGGACTCAAGGAGGACTCAGCCCCCTAAGAGGGCCAGAAGCTGGAAGGGATCTGGATCCCTGAATGACCGTGTGGAGCAGAGTCCTCTCCTTACCACCTGCCTCCACTGGATTGTGACATGAGAGACAGAATCTTCTTGTGCGAAGCCATTGCCATATTAGAGTTATTAATCACAGCAGCCACCTCACTCCATGAACTAATGATCCTAGCTACAGTCAACTGCACCTCACGATGAGCCAGACACGGTCCTGAGCACTTTTTGTGTACTGACGCACTTAATGCTCACGGGAGGGGAGGGGACAATGCAGCCCCCACTTCCTCTGATCCAAGGTCACCCAGCCAGGCAGGGACGGTCCTGAGGCTGGACCTGGGTAGCTTATCCCTAGAGACCCTATTGCAAAGGCGACAAACGAGACTCAGAACGGTCAAACGCATATTCCCGGGGTACCAGCTGGTAGTTCTGAGGGTGCAGGATTTGAACCCCTGGCTCCAGTGACTCCAGAGCTCATGCTCCATGACCGTTTTACTGCTCTGCTAAGGAGGGATCCAGGACGAGCAGCATGAGGCTGCACAGAGGCCTGCGTGTGCCCGTTGGGGGGTCTCAGAATGGAGGCAGCCCCCTTCCCACCCTCCTCTGGGCCAGTCTGGGTTCTCATTGGGGACAACCATACTCCGAGCTGGAATAAGGGTGGAGGTCCCAGAGACCCTGGCTCCTCCCCGGTGACAGCCCCATCAGCAGCTGCCTGCCCCCATGCAGCACACACAGCCGGTCGCCCAAGGCCAGCACGCAACCTGGCACTCTGGCAGGGGACCAGCCAGCGCAGGCCAAGTCCCAAGCCAGCATCTTCCTGAGTCCACAGCCTGGCCAGATGAGGTAAGGACTCACCTCCCAGGGACCACGGCCCCTCATCCCAATCAACATTCTGTTTATCGCCCTTCTCAGATACGAGCTGGAGCCGGCTTAAACAACAAAGGCATTTTTCCGATGCCAACTTGGCAGCCTGTGGATCTCAGGAGCCTAGAACCTGGTGTCTAGCAGGAGTCTCCCTGCCCTCCAGTCCCGGCTTCTATCTGCAGGCCGCCACCCCACTCCACAGTGGCAGCTGCATACACACCTGCCTCGGGCTCATGGCACTGTGGCCTGCTCTTCCCTGACATCCCCCAGGCCCCTCCAGGCCTCGGCTCTAGCGTCAGCTCTGAAAATGGGCTACAGCCCCCTCCACAGAAGCCCCCTGGTCCTCCTTCGCAGCCCATCTTCTTATCCATCTATTTACTGGTGTCTCCCCCAGCCTTGCCCCTGCCACATGGGAGCTTTGCAAGGGCAGAGACCCTGTGCATCAGAGGCCCTGATGCCCACAAAGCCTCGTCCCAACACCGAGGAGCAGGGGATTGGCGGGCACCGTGCCATCTGGGAGAGCAAACCCGCCATGACTGTATGACCCTCGTTACGCCCTCCTGTGGGGCAAGGCCCAGGAGCAGGGCTCTGAGCACGCCAGAGACAGAGAGTGCCAGGCCTTACCTGCCCAGTGGTTAGGGTGGGGTGGGGAGGCGGGGCCGCAGGAGTGAATATTCTGGGCTCCCTCCTCCTCCTTCCTGGCTGTGAGCTGCCCCCACCCCCAACCCTGGCCCCTGCGTGGGACTGTCTTGGGCCACGCAGTGCAGGTGACTGAGCCTCTGAGGTTGGCTTGTGGCTCACCTGGGGCTCGTCAAATGTCCGTTTGATGAAAGGTGCCTGGCTTCACGTGTTGTTTTATGTGCCTCTCAGGGCTGGGGCAGCTGCCCGGGACGAAAATGCCACTGGGGTCCCAGCTGCTGGGAAGGGGCCATCTGACTCCGGCAGTCCCCGCTTCCTCTGGTCTTGGCATTCAGCAGGAAGGAGGCTTGGGGATAAGTGCCCAGGTGGAGCAGGGTCTCCAGGGTCCCAAGGACGTGGGCAGATGACAGTAGCCCAGGACACGGTCCCTGGAGTGGCCCTTCCTTGTGGTCCAGCATCCCCGTTCACTGCCACGTCCTCTGGAGCCCCTCTGACAGCCCTGGCCGCAGCCTTCCCATCCTGCCTTCCCTCCATCCTTGACTTCCAGACCAGCTGTGCTCTTGGCTGTCACAACTAGCCTGAGCCGTGGGACCCTCTGCTCACAATGCTCCCCACCCATCTCATGGGGTGGGCTCCTCAGGGTCAAGGTCACCTGGTGGAGACACCCCACTGTCCACTCCCCCCGTCCACTCCACTCAAGCCTTCCCCCACCTCTTGCCTCTCACGTCACTACTCCATGCGTGCTGAGGTCCCCACTCGCTTGTGGAAGGGACCTCGATGAGGCTGTGGTGGCACTTCCCTCCTCTCCCAAGTGGCTTGAAGCCCAAGTGACGGGTCCCCTCCATTTCCATCCGATTCTATTTGCTAGAGAAGCAATGTGCACGACAGCCTAAAGGAGATGAACTGCCACGACGTCGGAAATGGGTTGTTTCTGCTGGATTTTTTCTTCTCTGAGCATTTCGGGGGAAGGAGGGCTGCTGGCCACCAGTCCGCCCAGGTCAGCACTCTGGGCCCAGGCACCTCATCCAGGCCACGTCAGAGCCAGCCAGACCCTTCGGCAGCTTTCTCAGCAGCAGACTGCTGCCCCCCAGCCTCTGCCAAGAGGGCCAGCGGGGGTCCTGGCCTTTCCAGGTTCTTTTAGTAACATTCGCCTTCAGCTGTGAGGGCCCCGTCCCTTTCTCTCTCCTGCAAGATTTTGTTGAGGTCTGACTGGGATTTTCGGGCAGAGTTGAGAGACTGTGAATCAACATTTCAACTCTGTCTTCAGTTCTGTAACTCCGCCGGATCCCTGCGGTTCTGGAAGGAGTGTTTAAGGCAATCAGTGGTAAAATGCAAGCCATGCCATTTGATCCCAAAGCCCTGCTGACCCTGAGCAGCCCTTAGACCGGTTCCTCCACGGTACATATCCTCCCCAGCCCAGCTCCTCTGCCCCTCAGGCCGCTGAGCCAGGCTGGTGCCCTCCACTTGCATTCCCGCCCCTTCCAGTCCGTTCTCCACCTGCAGCTGGAAGCGTTCAGGCCTCGCTTGGGCCTGCCAAGGGCCAGATGCAAATATCAGCTCTAACAGAGAAGAGGTTTTAGGGGGAGGAAGCAGGAGAGCCTGGAAGAGGCTTCAGGCCACAACGCAGAGGCGGCTGTGTGGAAGGAGAGAAGGAAGGAAAAAAGTAGACAGGAGGAGTGTCAAACTGCAGTGCGGTTCCACGAAGTGCAGCCCTGCCGACTCTTTCAAGGGAAAAGAAGCAGGAAAACTGGCTACAGTCAGCAGGAGGAAGAGGGATGAACGCGCAGGCGTGCGTACACGGAGGGAGACCGCGCCGGCGTGCGTACACGGAGGGAGACCGCGCAAAGAGAGCGACAGCGCAGACAGACGGATAAGGCGGTCACAAGAGAACGTGTAAGTCTGTAAACGCAGGTGAAACTCATTCTTCCTGGGAAAAAAGAAGAAGTCATAAAACGTAACTCTAAACAAGATAGGAAAAAAAAACCTCCATCATCATTAAAAATCAAAATAAAGTTCTTAATCCCCCTAACCCAGGCCGAAACAGCACCAGGCCAGTGATTTCACGTGGGAATTCCATCATCATTCGCGGGAACAGAAGATTTTAATACCATTTAAGCTATTTCAAGGCATGGAAAAAGTAGGAGAGTTCCAAAAGTCTTTAGAAAAAGCTGGTGTAACACTGACACCAAATTCAGTAAAGCGAGTACAAAAAGTTTAAAAGGGACGGACCAATCTCTTATGAAAATTAATGACAAATTTCTAAAATAAAATATTACTAAATACGACAGGCCGATTGATGGATGCAGAGAAAGTGTTTAACATGATCTAACATGCTTTCATGATAAAACACTGAAAATCCATGAACCAGGAGTAGAAGAGAACTTCCTCAAGCTGGTGACGGACAGCTCTGAAAGTTGTACCTAACATCGTACTTAATGGAAAAAGAACAAACGCCTTCCTTCTAAGACCAGGAACAAGACAAGGATGTCAGCTCTTAGCCTTCCATTCAACATTGTACAGGAAGTTCTAGCCAGGGCAGCTAGGCGAGACGATGAAATAAAAGGCATCCAGATTGGAAAGGAAGTAAAACTGTCTGTATCTGCAGATGGCATGATCTTTTATGTAGAAAATCCTAAGAAACCCACTGGGAAAAAAACTCTTCAAACTATAAACAAGTCCATCGATGTAGCTGCAAGCAAGATCAATGTAGGAAAATTAATTGTATTTCTACACACTAGCAACGAACTACCTAAAAGTCACATTAAGAAAACAATCCCAGCATGTGAGGCAAGGGATAGGTGAATTAGCTTGATTTAGCCATTCCACAATGTATCCAGACTTCAAAACATCATGTTGTATATCATAAATATACACAATTTTATTTGTCAATTCATACAATAATTAGAAAAATCCCAATTAAAAAAAAAAGAAAAAGGACCCATTTCGTAATAGTAGCAAAAAGAATAAAATACTCAAGAATAGACTTAACAAAGAAATAGTTACTTGTATGTTAAAAACCGCAAAACATTATGGAAACGAAAGAAATCAAAGATTACAATGAATGAAAAGATATTCCTTGTTCCTACATCAGAAAATAGCATTGTTGAGAAGGCAAATACTCCTCAAATTGATCTTCATATGCAAAGCAACCTCTATCAAAATCCAAGCTGAGTTTTTGTTGTTGCAGAAATTGCCAAGCTGATTTTTTTTTTTTTTTTTTTTTTTTGAGACGGAGTCTTAGTCTCACTCAGACTGGGTGCAGTGGCACAATCTCAGCTCATTGCAACCTCTGCTTCCTGGGTTCAAGCGATTCTCCTGCCTCAGCTTCCCTAGTAGCTGGGATTACAGGCATCCACCACTACGCCAGGCTAATTTTTCCATTTTTAGTAGAAACAGGGTTTTGCCATGTTGGCCAGGCTAGTCTCGAACTCCTGATCTCAGGTGATCCACCCACCTCGGCCCCCTAAAGTGCTGGGATTACAGGCATGAGCCACCACACCCGGCCATGGTCCTAATATTCATATGGACCCAGAGTAACCAGTGATCTTGAAAAAGGAAACGTTGGAGGGGTCGCATTTCCCAACATCTCGCTTGCTACGGAGCTGCAATAAGCGAGACTGGCACCGGCATGAAGATGGACACGGAGGAATGGAGCAAAATAGAGTCGGAAATCACCCCTCAGATCGACAGCCAGCTGCTTTCTGACAAGGGCACCAAGGCCGTCTGTCAAGCAGGTGGCAGCTGCAGTCCATCACCGGGCGCAGAAGGCCGAGCACTGCTGCCTGCTGCATCTCGGTCTCAGAGTCACCAAGAAAATTGCAATGCAGTCAAGCACTGCAGGGAAAACGCTTTACTCACCTGGAGAACAGACAGAGCAAGACTGGGTCCTTGGTAGGCGTTGGCTCCCTGTGGCCCGGTGGGTCCCTCTCAGCAGCCGATGCCAAGCACCCTTCCTGTGCTGGGATGGAGGGACCCAGCTGCCTCTCCACGGAGGACAGATACAGCAGTGGGATTGGCCAGGTGCCGGATGACACACACAGTGAACAGGATGAAGGAGGACACGATTCTGGATCAGGGAATCTGTTCCTACACAAGGCGGGAAGCCCAGCACTGCCTGTGAGGACTCTACTACTTGGTGAGAAGGTGTGCCAGGCCACAGTCCTTTCTTAGGTGACTGAGCGTGGTCAGACTGCACGCAGAGACTGCCTTCTCAACACCATGCAGTGAGGGAGGGACGTCTCTCCAACAAGTGATGCTCACCAGTCGGACCTCCACATGCAAAAGGAGGAAGCCGGACCCCTTCCTTAGATCACAGACCTAAATGCAAGAGTTGAAATCACAAAACTCCTATGAGAAAATCTAGGAGTAGACAGGGCAGGGTGGCCACACCTGTAATCCCAGCACTTTGGGAGGCCGAGGCAGGTGGATCACTTGAGGTCAGGAGTTCAAGACCAGCCTGGGCAACATGGTGAAACTATCTAAAAATACAAAAATACATCTCTACTAAAAATACAAAAATTAGCTGGGCATGATGGCTCATGCCTATAATCCCAGCTACTCAGGAGGCTGAGGCACGAGAATTGCTTGAATTTGGGAGGAGGAGGTTGCAATGAGCTGAGATCATGCCACTGCACTGCAGCCCGGGTGACAGAGTGAGATTGTGTCAAAAAAGAATGAAGTAAGCAGGCAAGCAGGAAGGCAGGAAAGAAGGAAGGAAGAAAGGAAAGAAAGACAGACTAGGGTACATCTTGGTCTAGGCAAAGCCTTCTCAGACACAACAGCAAAAGCACAGTAGCAGAACTGGACTTCATCAGAATTAAAAACTTTTGTGCTGCAAACAATACCATCAAGAAAGTGAAAACACACCCCACAGGGTAGGAGAACAGCATTTTAAGTCATGTGTCTGATAAGGGACTCATTTCTAGAATATACAAAGATGTTTTACACCTCAACAATAAAAAGACAAATCATTCAACCTAGAAATGGGCAAGGTCTTTGAATAGACATTTCTCCAAAGAAGATACACAAAATGCCAATAAGCACATTATCGATGCCTAACATCATAAGCGTTTAGAGAAATGCAAGTCAAAACACAAGGAGATGATACCGCTTCACACCCAGGAGGATGGCTTAAATTAAAAACAGACAATAACAAGTGTTGACAAGGATGTAGAGATATTAGAACCCCCATTCATTGATGGTGGGAATGAAAAATGATGCAGCCACTTCTTAAGACAGTTTGACAATTCCTCAAAATGGTAAACACAGAGTTACTATATGATCCAATAACTTCGATACCCAAGAGAAATGAAGGCATGTGACCACACAAAAATCTGTACATGAATATGCATAACAGCATTATTCATAATACTCCAAAAGTAGAAACAACCCAGATGTCTGTCAACTGATAACGTGGAATATTATTCAGCCATGAAAAAGCTGGAGTACTGATGACACGTTGCAACACGGATGAAACCCAAAATCATTGTGCTAAGTGAAAGAAGCCGGTTGCCAGAGTCCAAAGTGTGCAAACAGGCAGATCCGTAGAGGCAGAAAATAGATTGCATAAATGATTTCCTAAGGGTAGAGAAAGAGAAGGATGGAGAGTGACTGCAAGGGGCATGGCGTGTCTTTTTGGGGTAACGAAATTGTCTAAAATTAGACTGCGGTTACTTTGTGCAACTCTGTGAATGTGTACTTTAAATGGGTGAATTTTATAGCATTTAAGTTATCTCTCAATAAAGCCATAGGAAAGGAAAAAAAGGGACAATTTTCCTGTATATAAAAAAGTCCATGACACAAAAATGGATAAATTCGACTATACAAAAATTGTCATATTTTAATGGCAAGCGGTTCCACAATGTCAAAAGAAAATACATAAAATATAAGCCATTCATAGCATATTCAGGGCGAATTTCTCCAACAAATAAGAGCTTTCATGAATGGATAAAACCAAGCGCCAGTGAATTTGTGATAGGTTACGCAGCAGTCACAAAACAGCCCGCAAATGGCGGCGGCTGAGAAGTGCAGGGGTTTCCTTCTGGCTTGGGGCACACGTCCGTCTAGGGTTTGTGGACATTCTCTGCTCATCAGGTACTCAGGGACCCTCTCAAACATTGCCAGTCCCCCACGCCAGGTGGAAAGAAAGCGCTTCAAGGGCAAGGAGAGTTCATTGCAAACTTTTGAATTGTATATAAATGGAAATACACCATGTGCTTCTTTCTTTCTTTCTTTCTTTCTTTTATTTTGAGACAGGATCTCACTCTGTCGCCCAGGCTGGAGTGCAGTGGTGCAATCTCAGCTCACTACAACATCCGCCTTCCAGGTTCAAGCAATTCTCCTGTCTCAGCCTCCCGAGTAGCTGGGACTACAGGTGCCCACCACCATGCCCGGCTAATTTTTGTATTTTTAGTACAGATGGGGTTTCACCATATTGGCCAGGCTGGTCTGGAACTCCTGACCTTCTGATCCACCCGCCTCGGCCTCCCAAAGTGCCGGGATTACAGGCTTGAGCCACCGTGCCAAGCCACCATGTTCTTTTTTTCTTATTTTGTTACAGGCACGCACCCCCATGCCTAGCTAATTTTTTGTATTTTTAGTAGAGATGGGGTTTCACTGTGTTAGCCAGCATGGTCTCGAACTCCTGAACTCATGATCCGCCCACCTCAGCCTCCCAGCCTCCCAAAGTGCTGTGATTACAGGCATGAGCCACCACGCCCGGCCTAAAGTTGCTTTTTTATATCTTTTGAATTTTAAGCACAGGCACTACCTATTCAAACACAAATGCAAAACACTGACTGTGTTATGGAGTAAATTGGACGTTAGAGCCCCCGATCGGGGGAGGTGAGGTCATCATGCCGTGCCACGCCCCGGGGCCTGGTCTCCCTGGCCTCCGTCCTGTCTCTGTTTTATTTTATTTGAACTTTTCTTGTTTGTTTGTTTTGTTTTTTGTTGTAAGGGAGAGGGAGAGGGCTATTTTAACTCTCAGGGATGGATGCGACTTTCAGATGACTGATGGTTTCAGATTTTTGCTACTTTTTTTTGGCATTACCCCCAGATCTTTTCAAAATAGTACTGACAGTGAAACAGCAGAAAAAGCCCGTGTCAGAATCACGATGACCATTACTAAACGCAACATTCATTTTCCTTCAGCCGACAGGGAGCACCTCCTAGGTGCCGGGCCCGATTTAGAGGCTGCACTTAAGGGGATTCCTGAGTTTTGCTTCCTTTTCTTAGCTACCTTAAGCATCCTGCAACACACACATTTCCCACGGAGGCGGCAGTGGCTCAGAGCTCAAATCCACAGAAGTGGCCGGGGCCTGGAGCCTGCGGAGGCGGAACTCATGGACTCAGGGAATTTACAGGCTCTGCAGAGACAGTCAGGCTCCCCGGCCCAAGCTCCCAGGGTGTGCCGAAAGTTTAGATGTCACGTTCCTAAAACGTCAGCCTGTCTGTTTCCAGGCGCTGCTGCCCCAGGCTGGACTTTGGGAAGTTCTGAACAAGCATCATTCCCACTTCCCTGCATTCCCCAGAGCCCTGCAGCCCAGCGTAAACAACTCTGCACTCGGGGGCCTGGAGAGGTTGCTAGGTTGTCATCTCTTCGGGAAATGCAGGCGCCAACTGTGAAGAGTCTGCACAGCAGAGCGAGGGGCCACAGCTGCAAAGCACGGGTCCTCCAGCCAGACCCTCTGCGGGCTCGCCGGACCCTTGAGTGCCCAGGGGCCGAGGCAGGCCGTGGCTCCCACGTCCCCTGGCACCACTCACTCCCCGGCCTGTGTGCTGTGAGAAGGGGTCACTCGGTTCTGAGAGAGCTCATGGGTAGCTGAGGCCCGGTCGCTGGGCAGACTCCCAGGCTCATTAGCGCGGCTGTCCCTGGCGTATTTCCGCGGGAGCAGGGAATGTTCTCTTTCATGTCTTCTCTGTGCTGCCAGGGCAGTGACCCAGGATTTGCTGTTTCTTATGGTTAAAGCTCACATCGATGGTCTGGCTGCCACCAACATTTTTCCCCCAGAGATAGTGAAGTACAAAGGCCGGATGAATGTGAGTTGGGGACCCAGGATACCCAGGGAAGGACAAGGGAACCCAGCAGAGTGGTCACTGCCCGCCCCCTCCCCGGCTGGGCCTGGGTTCCAGGGCAAGCCTTTCCCTCTCTCCACAGACGGTTCCTCAGGGCCTGTGCACACTCTCGGCGCATCTCTCTGGGCTGTCTTTCGTCCACCCCAAAGCCCGTGTCCAGCAGGCAGGTGCAGCTCCTGATCAAGAGTCAGCACTTCCGAAGTGGGGGGATGCTGTCCTTTGTCACCCCCATGGCAGCAGGGACCACGTTAGGCTGCAGCTGCCCCTGGTCCTGGCGCTGTCCCGCTGACCTGAGCTCTTCCTGCATGTCCCAATCTGTATTCTCCTTAGTATTCCTAACGCGCAGCCACTGCCCACCACCAGTTTTTTTTACGGATGTCCAGAATTTATTCAATCATTTCTCCTGTTTATGAATGTTGAGGTTGTTTTTTGCCACTGCATAAAATGCTTCAATATGCATTTCTCCAAAGCGGGATTGTACTTCTTTTCATTAGGCATGGCCAAACTAGACTCCAAGAATTTTACAGCCCAGGCAACACAGAGCAGCGTCTGTTATTCATCCTCCGGCCAGTCTTGACCGATGCTGGTATTTTTAGTTTATTTGTCTATTTCTTTTTCCTGGTTGTACGATCCGTAAAAACTGCATCTTTGTTCTGTTCTGTTTTCAGTTTTCTTATTTCCGTAGGTTATTGGGGAGCAGGTGGTGTCTGGTTACATGGGTAAGTTCTTCAGGGGTGATTTCCGAGGTTTGGGTGCACCCATCACCCGAGCAGTATACACGGCACCCCTCCCACCCCTTCCCCAAGTTCCCAGAGTCCATTGCGTCATTCTTGTGCCTCTGCTTCCTCATAGCTTAGCTCCCACTCATGAGAGAGAACATACGGTGTTGTTTTCCATCCTGAGTCACTTCACCTGGAATAACAGTCTCCAGTCTCATCCGGGTTCTGCAAATGCCATTAATTCATTCCTTTTTTATGGCTGAGCAGTATTCCATCCTATATATAGTATAAATATATACACACACACACACACACACCACAGTTTATCCACTTGGTGATTGATGGGCATTTGGGTTGGTTCCACGATTTTGCAGTTACAAGTTGTGCTGCTGTGAACATGCGGCTGGAAGTATCCCTTTCGTACAATCACTTCTTTTCCTCGGGGTGGATACCCCGGAGCGGGATGGCTGGATCAAACGGCAATTCTACTTTTAGTACTTTAAGGAATCTCCACCTGTTTTCCACAGCAAATTTTTACAAAAGATGGAAAAACAGTGGACTCCTGCTCTCAGCCCCAAAGGGGCCGATGTGAGTGCAGAGGAATCACAGGAACCCCAAGACCAAGCCCCCCAAGGCTAGGCTGGGCTCCCTGGGGTGGGGCTTCTCACCCTTGGCACTGCTAACATGCGGGGCTGGAGCCATCTTAGTTGTGGGGAGCTGTCCCGGTCTTACCCCACTAGATGCCAATAGTACCACCAAGTTGTGACAACCAGCAGTGTCTCCAGACGTAGCTCGAATTCCCCAGGGGCCAACTTCTCGCTGATTAAGAGCCCCTGCGCTGGGCAGCCCAGTCATTCCCTGGGAGGCTCAGCAGACCCCAGCTGGCAGGGAGGAGGGAGGGAGACAGCAAGGGTCCCGTCCTGATGCCAAGCTCTGCCTCCCAAGGCTGTGTCTGGGCTGCTTCCTCCCCACCCCACGCAACACAGGAGGGAAGACTCCCTCTAGGGCCAGGTGGGCAGGGGTGACCGAGTAGGGCAGGGCCAAGGGCACAGGGCCTGTTTGGAGCAGGGCAGGAAAGCAAAAGACCTTTACTGCAAAGAGGTGCTCGGGAGTCGGCCGAAGGAGGGCTGACTCATGGGGGAAGCCGCGGCAGAGCCCCACGGCCCAGGACCACTGCATGGGCAGCATCATCAGTGCAGGGTGGAACAGCAGCGATCTGGCTCCGTCCACAGGCAGTGACCCTGGAAAAATCCCCAGAGCAAAGGCCAGGGACGGCCAGCGAGGCAGAGCCATGACAGGGTTCAGGCTGCATTCATGCTGGAGGTCAGGACCAGAACCTGCGGCGACCTGGCTCATCTCAGGAGGGGCAGCGGCTCTGCGGAGATGGCGAATGTGCCTGCTCCCCCAATCTGCACCACACGGCTCAGCCCCATCCCTTCCCACCCGACAGCTGCCTGGTTCCCTAGCTGCCCACCCTCCACTCTGACCCCCTCCAATGCATGCCCCACCCCAAAAGCAAAGCCTGCTATTTGCAAGGACAAACGCATGCAAGCCTCAGGGGCCGCTCTGCCTCCACCAATCCCAGATACTGTTTTCCATGATTGTGTAAATTTTTGCTCAATGTCTGATTCCCCATTGAACTTTAATCTCCAGGAAGGTAGGCCGGGCTGTGGTTTGTTAAACTGTCTGTCTCCAGCACCAAATAGTAACTGCACCATAGGCTGGATCCACAGCCATTGGGCGGGTAAATGAATGGATGAAATAGGCGTGGACAAGGGCTGTCTCTCCTTCTGGCTGCAGAGCGCCAGATTCCAGACTGCAGTTGGCCCTTGAAGGTACTATCCAGCCCAGCCACCGGCGGCCCGAGTGGCTTCTCTAGATGGTAGAAACCTTTGAAGGCTGGCAGTGGCACTGAGGGACCATCTGCGGGACAGTGGGGAGCCTGAGGTCTCAGGTGTTGAGGCTGAGCCAGGCCCTGAGGCTAGGTCAGGTCTACTCCAGAGAAGGGAAGGCCACTAGGGGCCACCGAGGCTACTGCCGTGAATTCAGTCCCCTGCTGAGACCTGGCAGGGGTTGGGCGAAGCTAGTCTGGCAGGCAGGAAGCAGGGAACACAAAGGGATCAGGGAAAATAGAGCTCTGTGAGTGGAATTTCTTCAGAGCCTGAGGCCTGAGGAGTCTCCGAGTGACCCGTGTGAAAATGGGAACAGGCGTGGGGGAGTGGACATTCCCACTGCACAGGGAGGAGATGCGGAGGACGGGAAGCTTGCTCTGCCCAGGGTCCCTCCTGCCTCCTGGGGAAGCTGACCTGAGTGAGGTAGGGCCACGTCTGAGGGGCCCAGCAGCCGCCCCAGCCTGCTGCTGTTTCCCACGCCTCCTCCTCAGCTGCAGTGGAGAGACTAGGTCCCAGGAGGGAGGCTGTTACAGGGCCTGACCCAGGCAAACCCGGAAGCCGGCGCCGGAGTCTCCGAGGACCGGCCCTGTGAGAACAGCCGTGAAGACTCCCCGCTGAGAGGCTTAAGGGGCCTCCTCAGTGGCCACTCTACCCGCCGGGCACTGGCCCCAGAACGAGGCCCTGTCCAGGGCTGGCCCCCTCTGGCTCCGCTCCAGGTCTTGGCCCCAGGGCCCTGGAAAGCCCTTCCGACTTCAACCTCAGGGCTCCAGTCATTGAAAGAGAAGAAGCCCGTTCCCCAAGGAGGTGCTAGGGGTGCCGTGTGAAGGTGGGAGCCAGGAGAGGGCCCTCTGGGTTCTTCCAGCTCAGCAAAGGGCCGGGTGACAGCATAGAAATGTGGAGTTCTTTTTGCATGACCAGGTGGAAGATTAAAATTCCCCTGGAGAAAGGAGCCTAGTCTTGCCTGTGCTGCAGATTCTCGGTAACATCAGTTCAAACGCTTCTGTCACCCGGTCTCCGGGCAGACACGCGTCTCCCTGGAAATGCTGATTCCGGCCGATAAAGCCATCGGCACCTCACATGACAGCAGGGTCCTCCTTTTCATTCACTCGGGAACTGTGCCTGCTCAGGGGCCTGCGGGGCGTGGGCAGGGCAGGAGGGTCACCTCCCGACCCACGGCGGTGCCGCACATAGTGTCCGGGGAATGGAAAGCGCGGGCAGGGTCAGGCCCCCAGACCCCAGCCAAGCTGCACGGGGTTCTGAGAGAGGCTCCCAGCCGGGTGCAGAAGGGGCTGCAACACCGGGGAAGCTGAGACCGAAGCCCCGTGAGCAGAAAGAGTGCACATGGGGGAGGTCATGAAGGCTGCTGCTCTCCAAGGTCCTCACTAGACCCACCCTTGGCAGCACCAGCCAATCCACCACCTGCCGGCGCCGGGGGCTCCGGGCTCTGGCTCTGGGTCGGAGAGGGCTGGGGCTGGGACAAGACCTTATCACGGAGGCATGCACTCTCACGGACCCCCGCCTGCTGTCTGTGAGCCTCCTTTCTCTCTGGTCAGATGGCAGGACTCCCTGGAGCTAAGTGGTAGCAGCAGTGCCCTCTGCACCCTCGGCTGAGTCCCTGCCTCCCTCCTTCCTCCAGCCTCATCATCTCCCCAGGACAGGCTGACTCCACTGCCCCACCTGCATTCATGTTTCTGTCCCTTGGTGGAACCATGCATGGAGTTAAGCATTTGAAGTGATCTTACTAAGAATCTGCAGGACAGGGAAGACTAGATTCCTTTCTACCAGAGGGGATTTTAATCCTCCACCCGGTCATGCGAAAAGAATGTCACATTTCTGTCCTGTTGCCCTGCCCTTTGCTGAGCTGGAAGAACCCAGAAGGCCCGCCCATGGCTCCCACATTTATTGAGGGATCTCAATAAGGAAAAATTCATTTTACAGTCAACAATGTGCAAGAACAGTAGAGATGACAGGTGCCTAGCAGCATTTACTGGATGGGTAGAAGGAAGGAAGGAAGGAGAGACGGAGGGAGGGAAGGAAGGAGAGACAGAGGGAGGGAAGGAAGGAAGGAAGGAGGGAGGGAGGGAGGGAAGGAAGGAAGGAGGGAAGGAAAGGGAAGGGAAGGAAGGGAAGGAGAGATGGAGGGAAGGAAGGAGGGAAGGGAAGGAGGGAGGAAGGGAGGAAGGGAGGAAGGAAGGAGAGACTGAGGGAGGGAAGGAGGGAAGGGAGGGAGGGAAGGAAGGAGGGAGGGAGGGAAGGAGGGAAGGAAGGAAGGAGGGAAGGAAAGGGAAGGGAAGGAAGGGAAGGGAGGGAAGGAAGGGAGGGAGGGAAGGAGGAAGGGAGGGAGGGAAGGAGGAAGGAAGGAGGGAGGGAGGGAGGAAGGGAGGGAGGGAGGGAAGGAAGGAGGGAAGGAAAGGGAAGGGAAGGAAGGGAGGGAGGGAAGGAGGAAGGAAGGAAGAGAGGCAGGGAGGGAGGAAGGAAAGAAAGAAGAAAAGAAGAAAGGAAGGAAGGGAGGAAAGGAGGAAAAAAGGATGGAAGGAAGGAAGAGAGTGAGGAAGGAAGGAAGGGTGAGGGAGGGAGGTAAAGAGGAAGGAAATGTGAGTGATGGATGGATGAGTGGGTGGATGGATATGTAGATGGATGACAGATGAATAGCTGGATGGATTAATGGATAGATATGTGAGTGAATGGTCATACAGATGATGAATGGATAGGTGGGTTGATGTGTGAATGAATGATGGGTAAATAGATGGGTGGATACATGGGTGACTAGAGGGATGGATGGATAGATGGGTGGATGGATAGATGGGAGGAAGGATGGATGGATGGACAGATGGATAGATGATAGATACGTAGATGGGATGAATAGAAGGGGGATGGATAGATGGGTGGATTATGTATGTATGTATGGATGGATGGATGGAGGGATGATGGATGGATGATGGATGGGTAGATACGTGGGTAGATGGGTAGGTGAATGGCTGGGTTGGTGAGTGAGTGGGTTCTGTGTTTCAGGGATGCTCCATAGCGAGGAACCCCAGTACCACAGAGAGGTGTTTCACCGTGGACAGAAGGCTAACAGAAGAAGATTGCTTAGCGTTTTAATTTTCTTCTCTGTGCTCTTCTGTATGAAACAAAATGGGGAAACTCTACTTACCAGAACGCCTGCCGGGGCGTGCAGAGGCAGCTAGAAGGGAGAAGCCACTGGGGCACAGGTGGGAGGGACAAGGCCTCTCCAAGCTGTGGCTTAAGCTTTAACGCGGTGGCACCACTGCCCTGTCGAGAGAGAGGCCTCGCACGGTAGCAGGCTTATCTTTGCTGAAGGGGATTTGCCATCTTGTGGGGAAGCTGAGGACTTAGAGAAGAGGCACTTGGCAGGAGCTGGGCAGAGAAGGGGGAGCTCTGATGGCCACAGGAGGGAAACAGAGAAACCGAAACAGACCCCGTGGTAGAGAAAAGCCGTGTCTGGGGGTGTTTGAGGCCACCTGCCGTAGACTGCTACGTGCTCATCTGTGTCTTCAGCACGACGCCCGGTTGCTGAGGGACGTAGCAGCAGCAGACGTTTCCTCCTCACGTTTCTGGGAGCTGGAAGTCCAGCGCCAGGGTTCTGGCAGGCACAGCGTCTGGCGAGGGCTTGCTCCCTCGACTCCTGGTTTTCGGAGAGCCGTTGATAAGGTTTGGCCATGTCCCCACCCAAATCTCATCTTGAATTGCACTCCCATAACGCCCAGGTGTCGTGGGAGGGACTCGGTGGGCGATACTTGAACGACCGGGTGGTTCCCCCACACTGTTCTCTTGGCAGTGAACATAAGTCTCACGAGAGCCGATGGTTTATCAGAGTTTCCGCGTCGGCGTCTTTCTCGCTCTCTCTCTGCCTGCTGCCGTCCGTGGACGACGGGACTCGCTCCTCCAGGGGCTTCCCCAGCCATCTGGAACTTAAGTCCAATTAAACCTCCTTCTTCTGTAAATTGCCCAGTCTTAGGTAAGTCTTTATCAGCGGCATGAAAGCAGACGAACACAGCTGTTTCCTCACTGCGTCCCCACATGGCGGGGAGGAAGACAGAGACACACAGAGACACACACGGAGAGCATTTCTTTGCATTTCTTCTCCCATCATGAGGACCCTGAGCTCATGACCTCATCGCTTCCCAAAGGCCCCACCTCCTAAAACCATCACATTGGAGGTGAGGGTTTCCGAATATGAATTCCAAGGAAATATGAACACTCAATCCATAGCAACTCCTCCCCTCGGTTCCCTTATGAAATTATCGATACAACCTAAAGATAAAAGCTCCGGGTTCAGCGTTTTCCTGGGTTTCGGTGGAAGCTGCACCCCCACATCGGCATGCGTTTTGCTTCGCAGGAGTGGGCAGTGCCCCGGGAGCGTGAGCCTCAGCACAGACCCCGTCCATCTGCATCTTTGCTCGGTTTTCTGCTGGGTGGAAGTGGTGTGTCTTGTGGAAGGAGCACTTAGATCTGACTTGCATAAAGTTGTCACAATTCTAGAAGCAAGGCCACCTTTCGTGTGAGCTCAAGACAGAATTCAGCAGCCTGGAGGCAGGGAAACCCATGCGTCCAGGTTCCATCTTCCCAGATGTTCTACATTCTGAGACAAAGAGATGGAAACCCGGCGAGGTCAGTGAATACTCCGAAACATCTGGGAAACCCCAGGCCCTGCAGCTCTGAGCATTGCAGCTCATGGAAATGCCCCGGGGGCCTCAGCCCGTGCTCTAACTTACACCGAACCAGTTTAACCGGGTGCTCCTTGGCACAGGGGAAAATGCCCAGCCTCTCCCCAGCCCATGGCACCCACCTGAGCTGACCAGCTCGGCTCTGCAGCCGGCGATGGCCATACACAGGCCGCACGACCCAACATCCTGTACTTCAGGATCCTTCGGGAACTTCCTCGAAATCCTGGAGAGTCTGGTTCTGTGGGTCTACAAAAGGCCCTGGGCACCAGTGCTTTCTTAAAACTCTCTGGCTGGGCCCCGTGGCTCACACCTGTAGTCTCAGCACTTACGGAGGCCGAGATGGGTGGATCACGAGGTCAGGAGTTCGAGACCAGCCTGGCCAACATGGTGAAACTCCCATCTCTACTAAAAATACAAAAAGCCAGGCATGGTGGTGGGCACCTGTAATCCAGCTGCTCAGGAGGCTGAGGCAGGAGAAAAACACTTGAGCCCAGGAGGCAGAGGTTGCAGTGAGCCAAGATTGCGCCATTGCACTCCAGCCTGGATGACAGAGAAAGACTCCCTCTCAAAGAAACAAAACAAAACAAACAAAAACCCCTCTCTGGCATTTTTGACTCACAGCCAGGTGGAGCTGTGGTTCCTCCTGCTGCCAGGGCAGCAGCCTTTGGCCCTCATAGTGAGTGTGCGTGTGGCGCCACAGAGCCCACCCGTGCTGGGTGGAGAATGCCGAGTCCACAGGTAGCCTCGGCCAGCCCCCACCTGCCACGCTCCTGGACATGCCCACGAGTGAGTGAGGAGGAGCCTCCCCAGCCCTGCTCCCTGCTGGCCTCCAGGTCCTGGGTCTTCCCTGCAGATCTGAGCCTCTCCATTGCCTGACACCAGCGACAGGGGCACAACTTCACGCCAGGCCCACTTCATCAAGGAGACCCTGAGTCACCAGGGTGTGTCCAGAGAACAAAGACCGGGCAGAGGAGGGGCCGGACAGGACCTGACGGCTTAAACTTCCAGGAGCGTGGGGCTGCAGGCCTCCTGATGATATCTGTGGGGCTGACTCATGGAGGAGGGAGCGGCCAGCTGCCTGTCCTCAGGAGAAGGAGCGTCTGTAATAAGGGACAGATTTTAAATGATTAGAGAAAGAGCCCCCCGGCAGCCTGTGCTGCCTGACTTCCCAGAGGACTGAGCCCCCTTCTCTAGAAGTGCACCAGTGAGGCGGGGTGACGGTGACCCACCCGGGAGGGAGATCTGAGAGAGGGTAATGAAAGGGATATTATAAAAGGTGTGAGCAGAGAAAGGGGAAATCCAAGGGAGGGGGTGTGCCCAGAGCCCCTGCACTGGCAGCAGCGGGTGGGAGCTGTGGTGTTCTTTGTCCTGAAGGGGGCAGAACAGGCTGGATCCAGGCTGGAGGAAGGACCACCCAGGAGAAGCCACCCCCTTTAGCAGAAGAAGCAGGTCATGGCAGAGAGGGGGCCAGGGACACATTCCTCAATTTCTCTCTCCTCTGAAAACCATTCTCCCATTCACCAAACTGAGCAGAGGACCCAGGGCAAGGAGGACGCGGGGGCATTCACAGCCCTGCAGGGTGGCGCCCAGGGCACAGGGCCGGGAGGAGGGTGGAGGGTGGATCCTAGGGACCCAGGGTGGCCCATCAAGGCTGCTGCTGGGAAGAATTTGGGGCAAGCCAGGCCCTAGCTCCTAGCAGGGTCAGGATATTGAGCAGAAGCTCCCGGGTGCGGCCTTAGCTCCTAGCAGGGTCAGGATACTGAGCAGAAGCTCCCGGGTGCCACTGGCTTCGTGGGCACGTGTGCTGCTTTGGAATTGGCCATCGGAGCTTATGGGTCAGGTTGGACTTGCTGGGTGATGTCACCCCCCAGTGCTAAGGCTCAGGCTCCCCATAGGGAACTTCCAGTTGACTTACACAGGCCAGGCCTCTCCTGGAGTGGCGAGGCAGCTCTTTGGATGACAAACTGGGCAGGAATGATGAGATAGTATGGGCCTGCCTTCTTGAGAATGAATGGATTTCCCTTCCAAGTGAAAAGCTGCCCCTCGCTTACCTCACCCATGACTGGACTCCGCCTCTGGGCGCTGCAGTGTGGCAGGTACCCACAGTGGCCCCCCAGGAGGGCAGGATAGAGCCAGGGAGGCTGGCTTCTTGGCTCACCATTCAGCCCAGGGAGGCAGGATACCCTGAGAGTGACCGAGGGGCCTTGTCCAACACTTTGGAAAGTCATAAGAGCTGGATGGGGCTGAGCAGTTTCCACAGGTCGTGGGGAGAGAAAGAGCTGTTTGCTTCAGCAGGAAAATGCATCCCAGGAAAATGAAGTTCCAGGTCCAGCACCCACACACGTGCCCATGAGGGTGCGACCAGCAGCATGACGAGGACCCACCTAGATACAGGTGCAGCCGCTTCCAAAACCATCGATCCATTTTCCGGTTCATGGCACCACCATTGCCCATCCTGGCTGGAAGCCTAGACCCTTCCTCCCGAAGCCTCTCCCACTGACGCAGACAGTCCAAGAACATTGGGAGTTACACAGGATTCACAATTACACAAGGATTCACTCTTACCTCCAAGCGGAAGACAGAGGGGACTAGACCATCAATCCCCAGAGCCCCATGTTTCACCGAAGTTGTTTCTGTTGCCACCACAGGGTGTCGCTGTTGACCACTGGGTTGTGCATCCAGGCTCCCTGCCATAGGGGGACCTGCTCAGGCCCTTCTGGTGCCCCATGCTTGGCTCCAAAGGGCTGTGGATTCAAGGCTGGTCACTGTTCCCTATCAGGAGTCCCCATTGCTACATAGGGAGGACCAGCTCCTGCAACCCCGTGCTCAGTTGGGAAGCCGAGGGATGGGGTCTCCTTGAGCATCGTGGATTCTCGGAGTCCTCCACTGCTCATGAACCTCAGTTGGAACCATTCCAGTCCATCCAAGAGTCTGTTAAGGGGGCCAGGGCTCCTACTCCCATTCCCCGAGGAGGCTCCTTGCTCCCTGGACAGATTGGCCACTTCCTTCCCAGCCACCAGCTCATCAGGGGTACTGGAGGGAAGGACACTGTCAGGCACGAAGGTTCTGCTATCCATCCCCTCCGAGCCCAGAGAACTCGCCTTTCTCCACGCCACCACTTTCTTGATCCCTACCTACCATCAGAAAAGCAGGTGGGACCTTCCCAGCCTTCACAATAAAAAAGTGACATCTCACCTCTCCTGACACCCTGCCAGTTGGAACTGAAGTCTGACGCCGATGCTAATGGCCTGGATCCTGAGTTCTGGGAGGAGGACCTTGCTTTGGAGTAGGAGGAGGAGGAGGGGAAGCTGGGCTGGGAGAGGTGACGGGGTAAGGGAAGAGAAAGGGGAGGAAGAACAAGTCCTTTCCTCAGCTCAGGACCACACCGTGAGGAACATTTTGAAACAGGAGAAATGGGATTTTGTCCTCCTTCCTCCTTTCTGTGGCAGCTTCATGTGTCCCAGGGCCACTTGCTCAAGCTCCCCTGGGTAGCACTCACCTTATCCCGTGTCCTGGGATCCCAGACACACCCCAGGAGAGCCTGTCCCAGCAGCGCCCCGCATCTTCATTTGGGTGTCAGTAGGAGAGCACACTGCACGAATTCACACTAAAGTGAGAGTGACTGATAGATAGTGAACCCTGTAAGAGCTAGGAGCACTTTCTACAAAAGTGGTTTCAGAGCCTAATTATTCACTAATTGGTGGGCTTCACAGCCAAGTCAAAGGAAGCGTGGGCAGTGTGGGGGGCGGAGCAGGTCACCCCTGAAGCCACAGCCTCAACATCCTCCTGCTCTTCCTGCGTCTCTTCCTCCTCCCGCCTCTGCACTGAATGTTTCTGTCCTGGCCCCCATGAGGATAGGGAGTCAAGGGGGATGGTGGGTAGGTGGCCCTGGACTGAGCCCTCACGGGGCTGAGCTCTGGGCAGGTCAAGGAGAATGCCAGCCCCATGTCGGAGACATTAACAGGACTGCCTTCTGTGCACCCTGAACTCCCCAGCACCATTGTGAGATCCTTGCTGCCCCCAGGAGAGCCTCTGGTTTCACCAAAGTGATGTTGGCCAGAGTTAAGCTACCGAGGACTAGCATCTGGGGACCAATTTGAATTCCCAGTGCCCCACCCATCCTCAGTGGTGGATCCAAAGTAGATAGAGCCTGCCTTTGTCTGTAGGGAAAACCCCCGGGGCTCACGTTTCCCAGGGCCCCAGGAGGTCAGGCCCTTCTCAGCCCCCTTTGTACACACGGTTTCAGAGACATGGGGGTCACTTGAACGATGCGAGGCCAGCCTTGCTTACCAAAGCCCATGACTCACCGTGGTGGCCTCCGTGAACTAACATGGGCTCCTTCTCACAGGAATCAGCCTTCAGGGATCAGGGACATGGTCACCAGCTCCCCCCGATGCGGCAGCCCTGTCTCCTGTCAGTGGGGAGTGGTCAGAGCTTCCCTCCGTCAGCTAAGCCCAGTGTCCTGGCCGCCCCTGACTTGGGGTCAGATCAGGCAGGTGAAGGCCCCACAGATGTTTAGAAGGCACCTGGTCTGCCTGGGCCAGGGCAGGGGTGGGCAGAGCCAGGCTCACTGAATCAGACACTCAGATTCCCGGAGCCCCGGGTGCCGCATCTGGAGAACAGGGAGGATGAGAGCGCTTCTGCGAGGATCCACGCCACAACCCAGTCACAACAGGAGCCAGGGAGGCTGAGTGAGGTCTGCAGCCCAGCGAGCATGGCCAAGCACCGCGCCCGTGTGCCACACATGGCTTATGATGAGAAGACGATGAGGGTGGTCATGATGGCTTCCCTGTTGCGGAGCAGGCAGACGGACAGGCAGCTCTAAAAACCACAGCAAGAGGAGAGAAGAGAGAGACAGAAACAGAGAGACAGAGACACACACAGAGGAGACAGAGACACACACAGAGGGAGACAGAGAGATAGAAACAGAAACAGACAGAGAAAAGGAGAGACAGAGAGAGCAAGAGGGAGAGAGAGGGAGAGAGAAAGAGAGACAGGGACAGAGAAAAGGAGAGAGACAGAGACTGAGCTAGAGAAAGGAAGAGACAGAGCGAGGTAGCCGGGGAAGTCCAGAGCCCTTACAGGGAGCATCTCCTGGATGGGGAAGCAGGAGAGGGACAGCGTCATCTTCACTGAGAATTTGGCGCTGGAAAAGGCATGTGTGAAGCCCAGGTGATTTGTCTCGGTGGCAAGGGGTTCCCCGGTAAAAGAGAGCAGTGGTTAGGGTTGGCAAGGAAACTGCAGGACCGGCTGGAGCCCACGCGGAGAACGGACTGTATCCTGTGGGATGAGGCTGGAGTCCACGCGGAGAACGGACTGTATCCTGTGGGATGAGGCTGGAGCCCACGCGGAGAACGGACTGTATCCTGTGGGATGAGGCTGGAGCCCACGCGGAGAACGGACTGTATCCTGTGGGATGAGGCTGGAGCCCACGCGGAGAACGGACTGTATCCTGTGGGATGAGGCTGGAGCCCACGCGGAGAACGGACTGTATCCTGTGGGATGAGGCTGGAGCCCACGCGGAGAACGGACTGTATCCTGTGGGATGAGGCTGGAGCCCACGCGGAGAACGGACTGTATCCTGTGGGATGAGGCTGGAGCCCACGCGGAGAACGGACTGTATCCTGTGGGATGAGGCTGGAGCCCACGCGGAGAACGGACTGTATCCTGTGGGATGAGGCTGGAGCCCACGCGGAGAACGGACTGTATCCTGTGGGATGAGGCTGGAGCCCACGCGGAGACGGACTGTATCCTGTGGGATGAGGCTGGAGCCCACGCGGAGAACGGACTGTATCCTGTGGGATGAGGAGTTCCTGAAACCATGAGCCAGCAGCGCCTTTGGCGGAAACAATCCAGTTTGGAGCTGGAGCTTTGCAGGCGAGGCTGGAGGAGGGAGGGGGCTGAGTGAGGTCCGCGATCACAGGGCAGCCGGGCAGAGCAGGTGGCGCAGGAACGAGCTGCGGGACCTGAGTCCTGGTGGAGGGAACGGCCAGGCTGCTCCGCTCTCCGGGGCAGAGGAGAGCCGGGACGGAGCAGAGACCTCGGCACCCCACCTGTCACAGGACGCCCAGGCAGCCGGGTGGCCTCCTGTGCTGTGGCACGAATGAATGGATGCGTTTACTGGGGAGACGTTCATAAGCAAAGAGCCACAGAAGAAAGCAGATGAAAATCGGGCCGCGCTGGCTCCGTAGTTTGCAGGGCCCAGCGCTGCATGAAAATGCAAGGTCCCTCCTTCGTAAAACAGGTAAAAGCAGCACGACTCGAGGCGCACGGCAGATAGCTGCTTCCTCACGCCGGCAGCCCCTTTTTGGCTTCATAGGATGCTTTTTATTTGCCTTTACTGTTGCTGTAGAGCAAAGTAAAAGTTTTAAATGATTGCCATGCGACTGAGCATGCTCGCGTTTACCTTGCAAGGTGCAACGAGAAGAGCATTTAACATACGTGTGGAATCAAGGAAATTACACCATTCGGTCTCATAACTCATATACACCTATGTATCATTATTATTATTATTATTATGACACAATCTCACTCCATCGCCCAAGCTGAAGTGCAGTGGCGCAATCTCAACTCACTGTAACCTCCGCCTCCCGGATTCAAGCGATTCTCCTGCTTCAGGCTCCCAAGTAGCTGGGACTACAGGTGCCTACCACTAAGCCTGGCTAATTTATTTTGTATTTTTAGTAGAGATGGGGTCTCATCATATTGGTCAGGTTGGTCTCGAACTCCTGGCCTCAAGTGATCCATCCACCTCAGCTTCCCAAAGCGCTGGGATTACAGGCGTGAGCCACCGCGCCCAGCTACCTGTGTATTTTAGATTCTGTAAGAGTAGCAGAAACACAGCAGAACACCACTCAGCTGTTTTTATTTCACTTCTTTCCTGTTCCCTCTAGGTCACCATTTCCAGCATGAGGGGCCGGCTAGCAGGAAGAAATGCCAGGATGGCCTCCTTGGTCACCCGTGTTTCTTAGCACTCTCTGGCCTTCTGTGAATTCTGGCTTGGGTGGAATGCGCGGTCCGAGGGGCTGTTAGGGCCCTGTGCACTCAGCCTTCGCACGCTGCGTCCTCACTTTGGGCCTGAACACCCGGCATCGTGGGTGCCTCGGACTCTGGGCTTCATGGGTGTTTGCACCATGGATGCCGTCTGCAAATGGGAGCCTGTGAGGGGTGAACGTCTTCGCGCACCTGTGGCCTCTGCTCTCACGCACCCTCTGTCGGCTCTCACTCCAACACACGAGGTCAATGACAAAGGGAGAATTGCAGAGCTGAAACCAAGCACAGGGCCCGTCTGCGGTGGGGCTGTGTGGGCTGCAGGGGTCCCACGCCTGCAAGGCTCTGAAATCAGCCTCTCTCCTCCTTCCCTCCTGGGACCCCCTGGTCTGTGTGCAAAGCCAGTGGGCTTACCTGAGATGGGCACGCCTTTGCATCCTAACTAGGTCACAGATCCTAGAAATGAGACGTTCCTCCCGTAATGAGCACAGCCACTTCCCTTTGGGGTGAAATTAGGGGCACAGCTTTAATTTAACGTCTTTCTTTTTCTCTTTAACATCAAGGTTTCTAGACCTAGTCGGTTCTTACTTTAATTTCAGTCTGCTTTTATCCAAATCCCCGACGACCAGGAGGAGAACCGGCCACATCTCCAGCAAGCTTTGGTATGGGGTGGAGGGCGGAGATGGGCGAGGGAGAGAGAGAAGGAAAAGAGAAAGCAAGGGCCAGGCACCGTGGCTCACACCTGTAATCCCAGCACTTTGGGAGGCCGAGGCGGGTGGATCACCTGAGGCCAGGAGTTCGAGACCAGTCTGCCCAACATGGTGAAACCCCATCTCTGCTAAAAATACAAAAATTAGCCTGGCGTGGTGGCGCATGCCTGTAATCCCAGCTACGCAGGGGGCTAAGCCGGGAGAATCGCTTGAACCTGGGAGGCGAAAGTTGCAATGAGCCGAGATCACACCACCGCACTCCAGCCTAGGTGACAGAGTGAGACTCTGTCTCAAATAAAAAAAGAGAAAGCAAGAATAGAAGGACACAGCAAATAACTCGTTGGCAGAGGCAGGCGCTTGGTGAGAGAGCAGGGCGCAGGCACAGGCTGGTCTGTGTGGGGAGAGGGTCCACAGAAGCCCAGACACACTTGGGCCAGGGTCAGGCCAGGCGAGGCCAGTCCGTGCCCACCAGGACGAATGTGGGCGCTGCCAGTTTTTTTGTGGGGCCTCCTTCGCACCCCATTTTTAACAAGGAGAAGTCAAAGCTGTCGCACACACCAGCATGTGGCTCGTGCACCCTGGCGTTTGCAGATGCCTGCATCGGCGGGGCAGGCGGCCCCAGCACAGCTTACGGCATTTATTTATCCTTTCAGCCTTAATGCATGAGCTTCCTGAGAAGAGGCTGAAGGCTGAGGGTCGGTGCATTCCTGGACGCTGGCATCACAGCGGAGGACCGGGCGAGAGTTGAAGGCACAGCTGTCACCAGGAGACAAATCGGTCTACTCCAGAAGGAGCCAGCTCTGCCACCTCTGACTCCTGGAACAGCTCAGGGGTGGAGCAGGGTGCAGAAGGAAGACCCGATGTTGAGGCGCCTGTGCCCAGCGGGAAGCCTCCTTTGTCTTCCTCCCCAGACGCTTCCCAGACTGTCTCCTTTGTTTTCACCAAGGCTCTAGGAGGGACCAGGGACAGCTGACGTTCACCAAGGGTTGCCCAGCCACCTTCTGGCACATTTAAACTCACAGAAGCCTCTCTGCTGCACAGCAGCCCTGGGAAGGAGGCGCCCTTATTGCCCCATTTTACAGATGGGGAAACCAAGGCTAGTTGGTGAGGAAAGCAGGTGTGAGCCAGGCTGCCGACCCAGGCAGTCAGAGCAGCAGCCTCCTCCTGGTGTTGAGCACCTCACAGGCCCGGGGCACACAGCTGGCAGTGGCTGGGAAGGAGTCACACCTGGGTCTGTCTGGCACCAAAGTCAGGACTCCTTCCTCCAAACCAGACGGCCAAGGAGGCGTGGCCCCTAAGAGCACAGTGAGGAAGGGGTGACCGCACACTCCCCTCCACTTTTCCCAGCAGGCCAGGCCCCAAACTCCCCTTTCTTCCTGCACCCAGCCCCACATGGCAGTGCCAGGGTGCTCTGGCCCTTCAGCTGCTGCTGGTTCCAGTGGCACCCACACCAGCCTCCAGGGCAGCTCAGATTTCCACAATTCCTGTGTTTCTCAGGGTGCTTCTGAATGCAGGTGGCAGAAACCTCGCTGAAGCTTAGGGAAGGGAGCAATGAGGCCACGTTGCTGAGAAGCTCCCGAGGACCACTCACCCAGGCCCAGCAGAGCCAGGCAAGGAATCCGCCTCCCTCCAGGGCTTGGCTCCCCCTGTGCTGTCCCCAAGGGGTGGCTGAGATGCCACCAACAGCTCTGGGTTATGTCACCAGGGAACAGCCAAATGCCCAGGGCTGACTCTCACTGGGCCAGCCTGGGTCCCACAGCTGTCCCTCGACCTAGCACTGTGGCCCAGGGCTTCCAGAGCTTCCAGGCCTGGCCTGGGTCACGGCCTGCCCTGCCGCTGGAGAAAGAGGTTGGCACATTCTGGGCCTCATGAGTGGGGGGAGAGAGGGCGGCCCCAGGGAACCCAGGGCCAGGAGGCAGAGGCAGGACCACGAGGCCTGAGTGCGCTGTCTGCTGCCCGCCGCAGACACAGGGGCTGGGAAGGGCACAGGATACACGTGCACCCCCGGTGTCCGTGGCCAGCGAGCTCTGCGCCAGCTAGCCAACATCTGCTTTCCCTCCGAGCCTGCCTTGACCTCAAGACTCAGCACATCACACCCTTCACCATCCACTGGAATCGGAGAATCTGCAAGGAAAACCTTTTCCTGAAGATATCCTGGGCAAGACCTAGGCAGTGCCCACACTGCAAACCAGCCGTGTCTCCTGTGAGACTCAGAGTAGACAACAATGCTTCTCTTCACTCTCTTCTCCAAAGATGAGCCCAGCTCTCCTTACCCAGCCTTTCCCACCCTTCCCCTAAATGGCTGCTGGTTGTGGAATGAGTCCTCAGTTTCCCCAAATCTAAAAGAGATTTTTTAAAATGTAGAAAAATTCCCACAACATAAAATTCGCGTGTTATCCATTTTAACGTGCACAGTTCAGTGGCACTTACTGCATCCACAAGGTTGTGCAACCAACACCAGCATTCCAGAACATTCCATCACCCCCCCCAATAAAACCCCATACCCTTTAGCAGTCACTCCCCATTCTCTCTCCCCCTGCCTCTGACAAACACGAACCCACCTCTGTCTCTATGAGTTTGCCTGTTGTGGGCATTTCCTATAAATGGAGTCATGCAATCGACAATCTTTTGCGACTGGCTTCTTTGACTTGCCCAGTGGCTGGGAGGTTCAACCACACGGCAGCCCGTGTCGGTGCGTCGTTCCTTTCTGTGGCTGAATAACATTCGACCCTGTGGACGGACCACACTTTGTTTGTTTGTTTTTTCTCTGTTCAGTCAGTCTAATTTATATATATATTTTATTGCACTTTAGGTTCTAGGGTACATGTGCAGAACATGCAGAGTTGTTGCATAGGTACATACATGGCAATGTGGTTTGCTGCCTCCATCCCTGTCACCTATATCTGGCATTTCTCCCCATGTTATCCCTCCCCAACCTCCCTACCCTCCACTGTTCCTCTCCTAGTGCCCCCCAACAGACCCCAGTGTGTGATGCTCCCCTCCCTGTGTCCATGTGTTCTCATTGTTCAACACCCGCCTATGAGTGAGAACGTGGGATGTTTTATTTTTTGTTCTTGTGTCAGTTTGCTGAGAATGATGGTTTCCAGATTCATCCATGTCCCTACAAAGGACACAAACTCATCATTTTTTATGGCTGCATAGTATTCCATGATGTATATGTGCCACGTTTTCCTTGTCCAGTCTATCATTGATGGGCATTTGGGTTGGTTCCAGGTCTTTGCTATTGTAAACAGTGCCGCAGTGAACATACGTGTGCACGTGTCTTTATGATAGAAAGATTTATAATCCTTTGGATATATACCCAGTGATGGGATTGCTGGGTGGATGGACCACACGTGACTTCTCCGTCCATCTGTCAATGCACTGGTGGGTTGCTTCTGCCTTTTGCCTGCCATGAGTGGTGCTGCTATGAACGCTCATGTAGCAGCACCGGTTTGAACATCTAGTGAGGCATCTAACGGGACTCCTGCCTGTCTTCGATTCTGTTGGGTATACACCTGGGGGTAGAATTTCTGGGTCATAAGGTAACTCTATGTTTAACTTTTGGAGGAAGCACCAATCTGCCTTCCACAGTGGATGCACCATCTAACATCCCCCCAAAAAGGCATCTGAAATGCCTCCCTTGCAGAGCTGCTGGGGAGACTGTGAGCAACGGGTCAGAGCCTCTGCACTTCGCGTCTGACAGACGGTGGAGAGTGGCTGAGGGCTGGTAGGACGGGCTGTGCAGGCACCCACCCAGGCTCAAGCTCTGGCGCCTGCACTCCCAGGCTGCACGCCCTCAAGCTAGTTACCCAACCTCTCCGAGCCTCGGTTTCCTTGTCTGTTCTATAGGGCTGCTGTCAGGGCTGAATGAGCATGAGAGGTGCCTACATCAGCTCTGGCCCATGGCCAGTGCTCCCCAAGCCTTGGCTCTCTGCATTCTTCCCAGAGTGCTCAGCACCAGGAATTCCTCTCTCTCCTGCTCTCTCTCTCTCTCACGGTTTCTTACCTCCTCCTGCACCTTTGGTGACCAGCACCAGCCCCCTGCAGGGAGGTCACGCAGCTTGCCCAGGCCACACAGCAGCCCCAACCTGTGACCAGATCCGCTTCTGCCTCCTTTTCCTTCCGAGCTCAGCCTCCTGAGCCATCATGGCAGCAGAAACCGGGGCTCCAACGTGTCTCTTAGAGCGAGTGTTTAATGCCCATAAAATCCGAGGAACTCAATAATCCCAAATAAGGTCTCCTATGCATTCCCCCAGGATCCCAGCCCAGAAGGCAGAACTCGAAACAGTCTTAGAAGGGGAAAAACACCACACTTCAATTTTTCTGGAGTCTCAGTATAACACAGCTACAATGGTATCTCTAGGTTCAAACAAAAGCATCTAATGGGATGCCTGCCAAACCCCGCTAGCTCCAGGCATTTTTGCAGACAATTCAAAATAACCACGTAATGCGTAGGAAATGATAAGCAGGGTTCAAGTTTAATGGGCAGAAAGAAATCCACTATTCTTAGTTATGGGAAGGGTTTTTGGAAAAGGAGCAACTCTCAGATCAGGTGTTTGTACAAAGAGAGCCTCTCTACTTAATCACTGAATGACCAGGACTTTTTTAAGTTTCCAAAGAGATGTTTCTGGACACCCAACATCCTCATCTGAACCAAGAACGAGCCCAGCCCAGCCAGGTGCAAGCTCCGCTCTCCCCAGGGAGGCAGGGTTGTCAGGACTGGTGGGGGTGGGGGGCTTCCGGCCTCCCCAGACTCAAACACCCCACTGCCTCTCAACACTGACACCAGCCTGGAAGACCCAAATCCAGGTCCTAGTGCCACCCCTTCACCAAGAGATGATTTTGGTCAGTTGCATAAATTTCTCCAGGTGTCAGTTTTCTTACCAGCTAAATGGGTGTAAGTGGGTTTAAGCATCAAATGAGAACTTGAGGTTTGTAAAAGGGCAGGGCATCCTTTGAAGCTTTAGGAAGTGTCCAACGTCCAGCATCTGTATCATCATCAAGGTCACCTCCTGAAGATTTGACAGAGGCAGGTGCCCAGGCCCCAGATGAGGCAGCGCAGCATGCCAGGGCGGGGCCGCCTCCAGAGCCCTCTGCTCCCTGCCACCGCTCACCTGGCCCCAGCTCTGGCCCAGGTTTTTCACCTGTTTCGTCGTGACAACATACCCCGGAATAGGGACCCAAGCGTCACCTTATTCCACAGATGAGGAAAGCAGAGGAAGGAAGTGAATAACCTCTCCAGAATCACACAGCTCACAATGAACAGAGCAGGGACGGGAACTGGCCAGTTCACCTCCCTGCCCTTGACACAAGTGGGTCAGACCAGCTCCATCCAGAGAGGGGGGAGAGGCAGGGCTGGTCTCGCCAGGGGCTGGAGCCAGCAGCTGAGCCCCCATGAGGTGTTCCTGGCCCGGAGGTGAGGCCCTGGCAGGCTTCTTCCCCAGCAGTGAGGCTGCTCCCAGGTGAGCCTCCACAGCCCATGTTTCACCCTTCCCAGAGCAGGTGGTGAAGGCAGAGCTGTCTGCTTACCTGGCCTTCGCCCACTGTGGTTCAGCAGATGGGGTTCTGGGAAAATGAGCAAGGCTTGGGCACAGCAGCCAGGGTGGCACCTGAAGGGATGCTCCAGGCCCCGCCAGCTTGTCATTCACTGAGGGCTCCCTTTTCTCCCAGGAAAAATGCCAAACTCCTCCCTGTGGCCTATAGGGTCCTGCATAGGGGCCCCCGTGCCCTCTTTCTCTCCCCCTTACTGCAGCCTCGCTGGGCGGCTTCCTTCAGATCGCTAACGGGTCAGTCTCCTTCCAGCCACAGGGCCTTTGCACCTGCTGTTTCTTCTGCCTGGCATTCCCGTCGCCTCTTTGCCTCGCTAAGTCATTATGTCCTTCCAATTCCAGCAACAACTCCTTTCTCTGGTATCACAAGTCAAGTAGTGGCCCCCAAAAGACACGTTCAAGTCCTAGCTCCTTGTCACTGTGAGTATCACCTTATTTGGAAATAGGTCTTTGCGGATGTCATTAAGGTAAGAACTATGAAATGAGATCACCCAGGATTAGGGTGGGCCTCCATACAGTAATGACTGCCCTTGTAAGAGACAGACAAGGGGAAGGCTTGGAGAGAGACACGTGGGGAAGGCTGCTTGACACCGGAGGCAGATTAGACCCGCGCGTCTGCAAACCTAGACGGCCGGGAATTGCCGGCTGCCCCCAGAAGCTGGAGCGTGGCCTGGAGCAGAGCTTCTAGAAGGAACCCACCCTGCCAGCACCTTGATTTTGAGCATCTGGTCTTCAGAACTGTTTAAAGAGCCCAGTTTGTTGTGATTTTTCATGAGAGCCACAAGACGTGACTGCACTGGGAGACTGCCCTGTGATGACCAGTCACCTGGTTTTCCAGGACGAAGGGGCATCTCTGAGATGTAAGACTCTCAGCGCTAAGACCAGGATGGTCCCAGGCAGAGCGGAATTGTTGGTCCCCATAGCCTGCCCTCTGGCCACCGAGTTTATAACAGCCCCCATTTCACACACCCACAGCACCGTGGGTGTCTTTGTGGTGCTTGTGGTCATTACAATTAATTGGCTCATTCTTCCATAATTATTCACACTGTAGTGGTCCTCACTAGAGCTCCTCAAAGCAAGATCCTTGCCTGTACCCGCCACTCCACTGCCTAGTACAGCATTGTAGAGCTCAGGGGCTCAGGGAAGCTTTACGGAATGAACTAATGAGGAGACCGGATCTCCCGGATCCCAGGGGCAGACCCAGGGTAGAGGAGGATGTCCCAAGGTATGCAGTTGGTGCTCAGCTCTGGAAATCGCTTCATGGTAGGGGGAGCTGGCCAATGATCATCAGGCTACAAGGGAGGTGGTGAGCGCCACGTGCCCAAAAGCGATTCAGTAGAGGCTGGGGGGGGGTGTCACTGGCGTAGCCCATGCTGGGCGGAGCTGCAATCAGCTCTCTCCAAAGTGCCCTCAGGTCCCAGGATTCTGTAAGAGTCCCACTTTGAATGCTGAAGACAGGGGAGGACGATTGGCCTGGGGCGGGGAGCGCAGTGCAGGAGGGTGTGGGGAGGACTGGATGGCCAGGGAGGACAGAGCAAGGACACCGAATATTGACAGTGGGCTCAAAGGCGTTACTGCCGGGAGGGGCCGAAGATGGGACGCTGAATAATAGTTCAAGCTGGACCCACTGTGAAGGTGAGGAACTGGCAGCAGAGGGTTAACTCACTTGTCCTTTGCCCTGGAAATTGGATCTGCGGTCCTGACCCCACGTTTGCAGGCCTCTTCATAGTTCCCAGAGTACTTTTATGCACAGTCCTAGGCAATTGGAAGCTTGTTCATTTTCCATGTAAAAATCCCAAGGTAGGCCCTGCACAACAGCTCACGCCTATAATCCCAGCACTTTGGGAGGCTGAGGCGGGCAGATCACTTGAGGTCAGGAGTTCAAGGTCAGCCTGACCAACGTGGTGAAACTTCATCTATACTAAAAATACAAAAATTAGCTGGGTGTGGTGGCACACACCTGTAATCCCAGCTACTCCGGAGGCTGAGACAGAATTGCTTGAATCCAAGAGGCAGAGGTTGCAGTGAGCTGAGATATCATCACTGCACTCTAGCCTGGGCAACAGAGAGAGACTCTGTCAAAAAAAAAAAAAGAATCTCAGGGTTCATGGATGAGGATGGGTGTGCCCAGTTTCAGACACAGACTTCTCACGTTTTGCCACTCTGTGTTGTGAAGACTATGCTCAAAGCTACTTCATGGCTTCAAGATCCAAAATGGCTGCTGTTGCTCCGGCCATCACTACCCTGCCTCAACCAGTAGGCAGGGGGAGAGGAAAAGGGAAGGGCACGCCCCTTTCTTTAGGATACTTCCTGGAAGCTGCACTCTAGTGTGCCATTATAATGAATTGTAAGTGAAATAATAGGGAATTTTGGAAAATTTAGGTGGCCTTTTCTCATTTAAGGTACTAATCAATTCCACCATGAATTTAGCACCACTGGCCTCTATGCAATACAAATTCATCTTAGCAATGTCTCACTGCAGCCCTCCAAGGCAGGTCCCAGCAAGCCTCCTTCACAGATGAGGAAACAGAAGCTAAGGGAGAGCTGACTTGCCTGTGGCCCCCACCTGCGGACATGGCCAGACTGAAGGGCTGGCGGATGAGACCCCGACTCCACCCTGCCCATTGCTTTGTGTGATGCTCTGTGAGTCTCCTGCCCCATCCCTGCCACCCTGTGAGTCACGGCCCCTTGTACTTCCTCTTCCCTTCCTGTGATTCACACAGTCCCCCGCCCCTGGGGCAGTGGTCCCGTCCATCCCAGATTGTCCCTCAGAGTAAACGCCTAGGGATGGAGAGTGGCATCTGAGCCTGCAGAGACCCCCATGACAGCTCCGACCGGCTTTGAGGAGGAAGGCCCTCAGCGATAGACCACGCCACCGGCAGATGGCAACCAGCGATGACCGCTTTTCCAGGGGGCTGGCCTCTCACAGAGAGGCACGAGGGGCTTTCCTTTGCCTGCACCCAGGGCCTCGGGCAACTGGCCCCATGGGGAACATGCACAACACCCTCTCTGGGCAGCCTCCTGGGCAGACAGCTGCTCCTGGTGGGGAAGGAGAGTCCTCTGCTTGGCTCCCGACGGGCCATCCTAGGCTCAAGCCCCAGGGGCTCAGCATGACAGCCCCTCCAGTGGAAACACACCATCCCCTCATCTACGCAATGAGCTCTGTCCAGGATGCACGGCAAGGTGGCTAGCCCTGAGCCTGACAGTCTCACTGTCACTTGCCCTGCTTGGGTTGTGCATTCCCTAAACACCACAAAACCCCAGAGACACCTGCCTTCCCTGAGTCCCGCTCTGCTCTGAGACACTCAGCTTTGCTCTATAAAATCTGTGTAAACTGGCCAGGCACAGTGGCTCACACCTGTAATCCCAACACTTTGGAAGACCAAGGCAGGAGGACCGCTTGAGCCTAGGAGTTCGAGGCCAGTCTGAGCAACACAGTGAGAACCCATCTCTATAAACAATTTTTCAAAATTAGCCAGGTGTCATAGTATACTCCTGTAGTCCCTGCTACTAGGGAGGCTGAGGTAGGAAGACCCCTTGAGTCCAGGAGATTGAGGCTGCAGTGAGCTATGATGGCACCACTGCACTCCAGGCTGGGTGACAGAGCAAGACCCTGTCTCAAAAAAAAAAGAGGAAGAAGAAGGAGGAGGAAGAGAAGGAGGAAAAAATCTGTGTAAGTTACCTGTACATTGCACTAAAAAAATACCCACAAGGCTCTTCTGACACCTAATCTGGTCTGCAAACTCCTCCAGGGGTCCTGGGATCCAGATCCTTCGCCTCCTCAGTGCAGACAGCACCCCACACTGCGTGCACGAATAATGCACGAAAACCTCATCAGACCCTGGGAGCTCCATCCGCATGGGGGCCCAGAAGACAGCGGCACCCACACGCCCGCTGCCTGGCCCACAAGGACGCAGAATTAATCGTTTCTCACAAAGTCAAAGGCAAAGAGGCCTCCGCAAGTGATAGGGTGGCTCTGTGACCAAATAAGGCAATATTACATTTCACTGTTTATAGCAGGCCCTGGACCGGGTGGCTCGGAGGGCACTGGGAAGAAATTCACTTCTCACTGCGGCTCCGATTCCAACATCCAAGAACTCTGTCCAGGGCCAGTTACCATTTCCTTACAGAAACAACCATGTGTCATGTTTTAAATACACACTAAAACCCGAGAGGTGACCCGGGCTCAGCCCTGGGCCGTCGGATCTCTTGAGTGGCAGAGCCTGGCTTTGAACTTCCACGTTCATGATTTAGAGGTGGGGAGAGCCCCTGAAAATTTATTCCAGGGCTTGAGTGAAAGAAGAGGTGTTTCTTAAAGGGCAAACTTCAGAGCTCCATTTGTGAGGTGCCTTTTTCTCCCCTGAGAATTTATTGCAAACTTTTCTTTACAAATAAGACCTGTTGCTGCTGCGGCTAAGAGCCTTCGGCAACCTTTCTGTCCCGACAGTATTTATAAAATGAGAGACACAGTTGGCAGCGTGGAGATTTAGTAATTGGTATTAATAATAAGACAAGTGTAAATGTTTAAAACCCATTAGGAGGCTTTAAATGCTAAACAAAGCTTCAGCTTGCTGGCATTTGCACCCTGCGTGGGGACTAGTCTGACCTCCAGCTAAGAAAATTCTAAGTCCAGGGGGAATCCTAGCAGCTTCAGCAAAACTCAGTACAGTCTGTGTAGACCATGTTTACAGAGCCACGATGAGGGCATAGATTTATAAAACGGAGCAGCATCAATCTCACCTTCAAAATAGGATTTTACCTGTCCCATGAGACCCCGGGCACTTCCCCAGGCACCGCATGGGGCTGGGGACTGCGTCTACTTTGACCTCTGCTCTCCCTACCTAGGCACCATTTCCAGATCGTTTAGGTGCTCGGGAGAGGTTCTCTCTGAAAGGGAGAATGAGGAAATGAGTGAAATGTATTATTGCACCTTTGGCCAATGACAGCTTCTAATTTACCTCCCTTGAATCTCAGTTCATATAGGATGGATCTGCAGTGGCCGGGGGAGCCAACAGAATACAGTTCTTGAGCCCAGAGTAGACCTCGGGCAGCAAATCTGTCCCCGCCCGTCCTACCTGCCACCCCTGACAGTCACCCTTTTAGCTCAGAGCTGCCCCCAGCCCCTGGAGGGGCCTCCCACAGCCTCTCTCATGGCCCCACCCGATGTGCACACATCCCCCACCAGGTGAGTAGCGTATGTGCCGGGTGGCCGTGCTGTCACCACTGTCACTATTGCTAGGGCTCTGCCATCCTTGTGTCTGTGATGATGGTGGACTGTCAGGCAGAGCAGGAGGTCCGTGGGGGCAATGTGGGGCAGAGCCCCTTGGCCACACTGGGCTACTGCTGCCTTAAACCCACCGCCCAAAAGTACAATGCACCTTCCCAGATGACCAATAATACCAGGGACCCGGACGACCAATAATACCGGGACCCGGATGACCAATAATACCGGGATCCGGAAGGCCAATAATACCGGGACCCAGACGACCAATAATACTGGGACCCGGACGACCAATAATACCGGGACCCAGACAACCAATAATACCGGGACCCGGACGGCCAATAATACCGGGACCCGGACGACCAATAATACCGGGACCCGGAAGGCCAATAATACCGGGGACCTGGACGGCCAATAATACCGGGACCCGGATGGCCAATAATACTGGGGACCTGGACGGCCAATAATACCTGGACCGGGACGGCCAATAATACCGGGACCCGGACGACCAATAATACCGGGACCCGGACGGCCAATAATACCGGGACCCGGACGGCCAATAATACCGGGGACCTGGACGGCCAATAATACCGGGACCGGGATGGCCAATAATACTGGGGACCCGGACGGCCAATAATACTGGGACCCGGACGGCCAATAATACCGGGGACCCAGTGTGACTTTTTTTTTTTGGAGACAGAGTTTCACTCTTTTCACCCAGGCAGAAGCACAGTGACAGTCTCCACTCACTGCAACCTCTGCCTTCCTGGTTCAAGTGATTCTCCTGCCTCAGCCTCCCAAGTAGCTGAGACCACAGGCACCCACCACCACACCCGGTTAATTTTGTATTTTCAGTAGAAGCGGGATTTCACCATGTTGGCCAGGCTGGTCTTGAACTCCTGACCTCAGGTGATCTGCCCACCTCAGCCTCTCAAAGTGCTGGGATTACAGGCAAGGGCCACTGTGCCCAGCCCACAGTATGACTTCTTAAGGGAGTACATCACTGGACGTGAAACCCACCCAGAGTGAACCTCTGGCTTGTACTGACCTTGACCAAGTCACGTGACATCATCTCATCATTCATCCAACAGAAATTCATCCAGCACCGGCCACGTGCTGATGCATCAGCACGCACACCAAGCCGGGATCCCCGGCCTGCTGAGACACAACCCCGCAACATGAAAATCAGCCAACATTTATTGAGCGCCTACTGTGTGCTGGGACACCATGCTCAGCATTCTACCCGGGCTACCTCATTTAATCCTCAAGCTAGCCCTGAGAAGCAGGTGCAGCTGTGACCCCTGTGTAGCCATTGAGGAAACAGAGACCCCAAAGAAAGAAAGAACGTGTTTTCTTCCTGGCTCCTAACAGGCTCTGCTGCTACACAGCTCTCCCCAGGCCCTGCCTCGCTGTGAGATGGAGAGGCACACCTCTTTGTGGCAGCGTTGGCGAGAATATCCAAAAAAGGTTAAGTGCCTGGCACTGTGTGGGGAACAGAGGGGTTGCTCAGGGAAGGGCAGTGGGGTGACCCCGCAATGGACCACCACTGCTCAGGGGGCTAAATGCGGGCTGTGAAATGAGGCCACCTGCAAACCTGGCTTTTCAAAGCTGAAGCCATACCATGGAGGGAGAGAGGGTCCTTGGCACTGACCCCAGTTGTCCACAGCTAAGTGGTCCCGGGACACCCATGACCATGGGCGCGGCTGGAGGAGGCCCTGCCCTTGGGGGTCCTTTGGCATCCAGGAGAAGTGTCTATGGGGTAATGATTAACTTACACGCGCCGCCTGGCTTTGAGCCTTCTTGTCCTGCTGACTCATTTTGCAAATTCCGCTTGCCCTGGGAGCGGCCCCTGCCACGCCGCCTCACCTGAGATTCCAGCAGCTGAGGTGTTGCCTAGCCAGGTGGGGTGGCCCCAGCATTCGGGCCTGCTATTGAGAAGCCTGAGGCCAGCACGTGGGAGGCAAGTGCGATGGAGGACACAGCGATGGAGGAGCCGGCGATGGAGGAGACAGCGCTGGACCCTCTGCTGGCCGGTAAGGATGGGGCAGGGGCCTCGGGGTGAGAGTTGGGGGACAAGGGGAGCGTCACTTGCTGTCAGCCCTGCCCAGGCAGGACACCCAGTCTGTCCCTCTGGGACCCTGCAGAGGGGATAGGGAGGACCCAGAGAGCAGACGTCTAAGCAGTGCGCCACCATGCCCAGTTGAGTGAGGGCAAGAGAGGTGCCCCCGAGGTGGGCAGGGCCTAACAGTGAGTGGGTTGCTGCAGGCACCTTCTAGGATGGCAAACAATCCCTCCTAAGAAAAATAATCACAAACGCCAGAGCTGCTCAGCCTCGGTCCTGGTGACCCTGCAGGGGGACAATTCTTTGTCTTGGGGGAGTTCTGGGAACTGGGGAATGCTTACAGCATCCCTGGCCTCCATGCAGTAGAGGCCGGTGCACCCCCACCCTCTGTTGTGACAACCCAAAAGTGTCTCCAGACACTGCCCAATGTCTCCTGAGGGCACCGTCGACCTGCTCCCTGGAGAACCACGCACTACCTGTATCTCGCTTTAGCAAGGCATCAGTTCCGAGCGTAGCCTTCAGCCACGATGCACCTGAGTCTGGTCAGGTCCTAGGACGTTGGTCCGATGCTGGTGATGACTTGAGGCTTTGGGGTCAGGCCCCCTGCATTCCATCTCAGACTTCTTGTTCAGCAGTCGGGCCACCTACAGCAAGGTGCCTCGCCTCTCCCTGCCTTCGTTTACTCATCAGTAAGCAGGAGAATAGCGGCATCCACCCCAGAGGACTCTGGAGTAGGGAAGGTGTATATGATAAAACATGTCACGGACTCTAAGCACAGGGCCTGGCACCTGCTGAACGCTGGCATGGCCCTGTTCTACTCAAGAGGAAAGCTGGGACCCAGAGAAATCCAGTCACTTGCCCGAGGGCCACACAACTGGTCTGGTGAGGGCTGTGAGGGACTCTAGATGTCCCTCTGCAGAGCCTTCTGTGAAGAGAGAGGAGACGTTGCAAAGGGAGGCTGGGAATTCAGAGATCCGGCCCCAGCCCGAGGCCTGCCCTGTTCTCTGTGTGGACTTGGGCAGCTCACTCCCCTCTCTGGGCCTGGATTCCTGTTGGATGAGAGATTCCATTTTAAGCAACACTCGTGGAGGGACTGCTGTGTCTGGCACTGAACTTGTCTTAGAGGGCTTCTGCTCAGCGGAGGTGGGGTATCTGAGAGCTGTCCTGGCATCAGGGATTGGCTGGGGGACTTTGGGGTACAGTGTATCCATCCAATCAGCCCCATCCTTCATCCCAAGGTTTATCGAGTGAATGAATGAATGAATGGATGAATGAACGAATGAGGAAACTGACCAACTTTCCCTGGCCCTGCGGGAACTTGGGAACACTGGCTGGGATGTCCTCTCCTGTAGAACAAAGCAGGAAGAGGAGGCCATATTTGGTGCCTCCCTGAGCAAGGCCTGAGTCTGGGTTGGTGAGGGGTGTGGAGCTGCCTTCCCAGAGACCGTTTGGGCCAAAGCAGAAATGGCCCCCGAGAATGACACTCTCCCTCTGGGACCCTCCTTCGCAGCAGGCTCCAAAGGCAGAGGCAGACAGATTGAGCATTTGCGAAAATGAGCAAATTAGCTGGAAAAGAACTGATTTTTATTTTTGGTTTGTTGTCAACGTGTCAGAGTCGAGACAGAGGTAGGAGGAATGTGAATTAAGCAATAAAATGTTTACCAAGGAGCCCTTGAATGACTCCAGAGTGCTGCCGAAGTTCCGTGATCCCTGAACTCCGATTGTCAGAGGACCCATTTCCTCCTCGGTGGCCCCGATGGCCATGCTGGGATGCGGGGACATGGTGGCATCGCTCTGCCATTCCTCAGGCAGGGTGCCTTCCCAGGTGGTCTGAGCCAGTCACCTAGAGGGCATGAGCACTTGTACCCCCAAGGGCAGAGGGGGCTCAGGGTCCAGGCTCCATCCACCTCTCCCTCTTGGACAGGATTTCTGTCCGGGAGCAGCAGGAAATGGTACTCCTATGCCAACTACACAGCCCCTGGACTTCGGACCCAGACTTCGGTGTGTGCTGGCAGCACAGGGCTGTCCCTTGAGGAAGCTCCCTGGCAGGACCCCTTGTTGTGCTGCTGGAAGCGGCACCCTCTAGCCTTCACTCTTTTGTCACTAAACTCTCGGCTCTCAGAGCCCGGATTACAGCTCCAGCCTCTCCAGAGAGGACCAGTCAGATACGTGGCAGTCAGTCACACTCTAGTATAAATGGAGGCAGCCAGGGTCTTTCCTGGTGGCTGCTGCGTGAGTGGAAGTGCGATCCCTTCAGGATGCTGGACAGCCACGGGGCGGCAAGGGCTTCGGGGCCACAGGGAGGGTCCCCGACAGGGGCTGGAGTGCACGGCCACCCGTGGGAAGCTGTGCCCCTTCTCCTGCTGTCACCAAAGCCCCAGGTTTTCTCCTTTGGGCCATGGGTAGTCTTCTTCCAAGGCAGAGGCTGAGAAGGGTGATAGGAGAACCACAGGATTTGGTCTGAGATGCGGCTGGATCCCCGTACTGGGACGGACCTGGGGAAATCTGGGGAGTCCCTCCATGCTCGGATCCCTCTCCCCGAAAAACGGGAATGAGACTCCTGGAAGGACCGGAGTCAAGTGGCCCCGCTTTGGTGATGTTCACCGTCTGATGCTGGAGATGGGAGAGGCGTCTTTCTCTGGCTATTGCCCCCTCTCTCTTTAGACTGGGAACTCGAGCATCCAGCTCTCGTAGGAAAGTGCAACTCCTTCTCTCAAGAGAAGTTGTGAAATGTGGCTGCAGGATCTCGGGGTAAAGAGAAAGAGGCAGTCTGGGAGCCTCAAGAGACCTGGATGCAGGACCGTGGCAGGATGGACCATGTCCCTCCCCATCAACCAGAGCAGGGCGTCCCCCGGGTGGGAGGGGGGGCTGCAATTGCAGGGGTGAGGGTGCAGCACTCTCGGGGCTGCAGAGAGAATCCTGCTGACCGGAAATGCAGACGAGTAGGAAGAGAGGAAGGGGAGGGCAAGGGAGGGAAGGCTGGGGGAAGTTCTTTCTCCTGAGAAGACCCCAGGGAGGTGAGGCTCCATATCAGAAGCCGAAGCAGAACCCTGGGGCTGCAGTGAGCACCGCTGTTCAGAGCCCCGGCGCTGTGCTGTCCAGAGCCCTGGCGCTGTGCTTCGGTCCCAGCCCCAGCCTTGGCCTCAAGGGAAGGGTTTTCTCAGAGCCACGGGGAATAGCAGCCCCTGGGTCCTGGAGCTGGGCTCACAGCACCGTGGTGTTGGCCTTCCAAGTATCACCAGCCCCATCGATCAGACCTCCTGGGAACGTTATGCTGGGAAAGGTTCGTGAGCCACGGTCCTGACCAGCACTCGGGGGGCAGGGGCTGTTTGCTTTAGCAACGGCTTCACACAGGCCTGAAGCGAAACGTTTACATAAGAGGAACTCTCTGAGCTCGGGAAGGTCACTCCCCTTCTCTGGGGCTATCTGCTCATCTCTGTCATGAGGAGAGAGGAGTTCAAAAGTGACCTTGCAGGGAATGGGGACCCAGGGAAGGCCTCCGCTGATTCTGCAGTGAGAGGCAGAAATGCCATCTTTAAAAGGGTGGAAGTTCATTTCCCTCACAGAAAGTGAGTCAAGAGGTGGGCATTCCAGGATTCCAAGGCTGGGGGAGGCCTCATGCACTCGTCAGAGGCCCTGGGTTCTCCCAAGCTGCCCTCCTATGCTCAGCATGGACATCCACCCTGTGGCCCAAGATGGCTGCTTGGGCTCAAGCCATCACATATGCATTCCAGCCAGCAGGAAAGAGAAAGGGCGAAAAAGGGTACTCTCCCTTCCTTGAAGTTGCCCACTGGCCTGGACTTAGTCCACGGCCACGCCTGGCTGCAAAGAGCAGGACATGCAGTTTTGTTCTGGGTTGTCACAGGTCAGGTAAAAACTAGGCAATCTCTTACTGAGACAAAGGCCAAGGATAAACATTGGGGGTAGGGAGGAGAATCGTCGGTCTGCGATCCAGCTTGAGGACAGAATTCCTAGTCCCTGTGCTGCTTGGCCACCAACTAGCTGGAGACCTGGGGCTTCACTTCTTCCTTCTGAGCCTCAGTTCCCTCGTCTGTAAAAGGAGACAGTTGGTCCCCATGGTCCCCGGGTCCTCTCCAGCCTAGACCACGTGTGACTCTATGTTCCACACAATTTGCCTCATGGAGCTTTCTAGACTTGAAGCTCTGCTCGGACGGGGACTTGTGTGTGCTCCGTTCTCTGCTGTATCCTAGAACGGGGCCTGGCACGTGGTCTGTGTGTTTGCTGAGCGGCTGAATGATGGTCGGTGTTCTAACAGGTTGAATTTGTATAAAGAGGCCACTTGCTGTTGCTCTCATCTTTAAAAAAGAGAAACTTTTTTAAAGTTTCTAAAAAAAAAAAACTTTTCCTTTTTTCTTTTACTTTTTCCTTCTCCTTCTCCCTGTCTTCCTTCTCCTTCTCCCTGTCTTCCTTCTCCTTTTTTCTTTTTTTTAGATACTCAGCCTTTTCCTCACTGGCTGCCTCCCTGCCTTGCTTCCCAGAACATAGATTTGGGCTGCCGGAGGCGGCTGAGTGACAGAATCAAAGCTCCCCCTCATTTTCAGAGCTCCAGGCCTGGGGAGGCCCGAGGCTAATGCTGGATGACCTTTGACGTCCAGGAGGGGTGGCCTCTCCATGTGCGCCTGTCACTCTCACGTCTCACGTCTGCCAGAAAGGTGACTTTTACCCCATCCTCGCCTACTTTGCAGAGAACCAAACAGACACTGACTGCTTCAGGAAGTGAGTCCCATTGCAAAGAAAAGTGAAGGCAAGGCTGGGCACAGTGGCCCACGCCTGTAATCCTAGCACTTTGGGAAGCTGAGGCGTCAGGATCCCTTGAGGTCAGACGTTTGAGACCAGCCTGGCCAATACAGCGAGACCCTGTCTCTACTACAAAAAATACAAAAATTAGTTGGAAATCACTTGAACCCAGGAGGCAGAGATTGCAGTGAGCCAAGATCATGCTACTGCACTCCACCCTGGGTGACACCCTGGGTCACCCTGACTGTCACCCTGGGTGACAGAGCGAGACTTCGTCTCAAAAACAAAAAAGCGAAGGCGAAATCAGAGAAACCGGCATGCCAGGGCGTTTGACCAACAGGCTATGGTTGAAGATGCCAGCGTTATCTCGGCCTAAAATGTACAGTATGAGCCATGTGTGGCTAGACTGTTTTGGAAATGAGTGTTCAGTCATTTGGGTACACACTTCAGTCCTGCAAGTCAGGAGTGCCACTGCAAACGCACAAGCAGCTGGCACCCACTCAATTATGAGCCGACCGCCTCGTAGACAATGGAACGCCTCATTTCCTGGGAAGGGTTTCCAGGCATGCACCTGCTGTGTAGTTTTTTCCTTTGAAAACTGTAAAGCACTATAATTAACATCATATGTATCATCTTCCTGGAGCTGTGAAACAATTCACGACCCATTAGATTTTGTGGTTATTGCTTTCACTGTATTTTGATAAGACATTCCTGTGTAAAGACGCTATATCAACATTTGCCTGGAGACATAGTTCACAAATCTAAGAGAACTCCAGGTCCTTACCCTGACAGAGACGGCACACCTAAGAGCATTCAGCACGTTGTGTAGGCAACAGCCAGCTGCACTCAGAGCTTCTGCATGGCCAAGATGTTCTTCCCCAGGTCATCTGGAGAATGTTCTGGGGAAGAACGTGGAGACCTGGGGCTTCACTTCTTCCCTCTGAGCCTCAGTTTCCTCATCTGTAAAAGGGGACAGTTGGTCCCCATGGTCCCCGGGTCCTCTCCAGCCTAGACCATGTGTGACTCTATGTTCCACACGATTTGCCTCATGGAGCTTTCTAGACTTGAAGCTCTGCTCGGACGGGGACTTGTGTGTGCTCTGTTCTCTGCTGTATCCTAGAACGGGGCCTGGCACGTGGTCTGTGTGTTTGCTGAGCGGCTGAATGATGGTCGGTGTTTTAACAGGTTGAATTTGTGTAAAGAGGACACTTGCTGTTGCTCTCATCTTTAGAAAAGAGAAACTTTTTTAAAGTTTCCTAAAAAAAGTTTCCTTTTTTCTTTTTCTTTTTCCTCCTCCTTCTCCCTGTCTTCCTTCTCCTTTTTTCTTTTTTAGATACTCAGCCTTTTCCTCCACTCAGGAGGCTGCCACTCACAGCTCTGCACACCCACCTCAGCGGGACCCTCCCCAGACCCTCTCTGGCAACTTACTCTGTCTCCTCAGCCTGCTTTGTTTTTCTTCAAAACTCCCTCATTATCTGGCATGATATATTTGCTTATTCCATTACCCCCCCCAAAAATATAATTTTCATAAATGCAGAGACTTTTTCAAAAAATCACCATATCCTCAGCACTTAGACCTGATCCGAGGGACCGGAGGTGCTCCAGGCCATGCTGATCGGCTGACATCTTCCACTTTTCTGAATATTTTCCACTGGCCCTGAAAGACCCTGTTAAATAGGAAAAAAGCTTTGACTCCGTCCGTCTCGGGATTCTAGGGAGTTACCCTTCTCGGGCGGTGCGGGGCATCACAGCGCATCTACTTCACTGCAGGCCTTTGCATTCCTTCTTGTTCCAAGAAAGTTGGAAGGTAGCTTACCAAAATGCTTGTAATTCCTCAAAAAAAATGAGACATTTTGGAAGTTCACAAGGAAAAATGAGGCACAGGGAAAGCAGGGTTCAGAACGTCAGATATTAAAAATAGTATTTAAGGCCAGGCGCAGTGGCTCACACCTGTATTCCCCGCACTTTGAGGGGCCAAGGTAGGTGGATCACTTGAGTCCAGGAGTTTGAGACCAGATATGGCCAACATGGCAAAATCTCATCTTTACTAAAAATACAAAAAATTTGCCAGCTATGGTGGTGGGCGCCTGTAATCTCAGCTACTCAGGAGGCTGAGACTGGAGAATTGCTTGAACCCAGGAGGCGGAGGTCACGGTGAGCCGAGATCATGCCACTGCCCTCCAGCCTCGGAGACAGAGCCAGACTTCATCTCAAAAATAATAATAATAATATTTAATTAACACTTAGAGATGGTTACTATGGGCAAGACACAGGCTGCTCCACCGCGTTTTGGTCACATGTTCTCCATGACAAACTGACAAACCTTGGGCTAGGTACTGTCATGAATGCCCATTTAACAGATGAGGAAACTGAGGCACAGAAAGGAAGAGGCATCTGCCCAAGATGGCTGAGCTGGTCCAAGGTATGAAGCGGAAGTCTCTTGGCCCTGACACCTGGACATAGGGATGGGGGACCCACCCGTGGGTGGCCTGGAGCCCTAAGCACTGCTCAGGGCACCTCCCCACATTGTCCTTGAGCTTCCCAGCAGCCAGTTCTAGGAGGGAAACACCAGCTCTTCTACAATTTACGGTGCCTGTGAAATCTGGCCACGCCTGTGGCTCAGAAGGAAGATGCCGAGACCAGCAGCCCGTGGGGCAGGAGTGAGCTCTGCTCTCTGTGGGTCAGGATTCCCGGCTGCAAGCAACGGGATTGGGGTCTGGCTCTCATCTGAAAACGACTAGGGTGGAAAGCCCTGGGAGGCAACCATGAAGGCAGCCTGGGAGCGGCTGGAGCTGGAGGGGCCGGTGTCCCACCCCACGCTGCTGCGGGACAGCCCCGTCCCTGCAGGTGGCCACCGTGGCCATTGGTGGCACCAAGGGAATCCTAACCTGCTCTCTCCAGGCCAGAGGCTGAGCCTCTTATGGGCTCATCTGATTGGCCAAGCCTGGGTCCCATGTCCATGTTGTCCTGTCGGCCCAGCTGCCAGGGAGATGGAGCCATGGCCTCCCTCCCCGCTCCCCGCAGCGGGCTCTGTACGTGTCAACCTGACACCAGTGGGGGATTCCCCAAACGGAAGGAGAGTTTGGTGCTGGACAGCCCCCTCTCCAAAATGACAACTGCCTACCACGCCCTCCGGAGGAGAGACGCCCATGGGCCCACTAGGAACCACAGGCTCTCACCGTCTTTGAAGTGGGGGATGAGGGGACTGGCACCTTTCTGTGGAAAGGAGGATTCTAACCTGAGGGAGCTGAGCGAGCTCCTGAGGGCCAGCCCTGGAGCCCCCTTCAGGGGCCATTTGGGCTCCTTCTAGCACAGAAGCCCGTGGGCAGTTAAGGCAGCAGAGGGACACCCCTCACTTGGTCCTGGGAAATGTGCAAACCTTCCTTACGGGGTTTATCCCTCCCTCCACTGGCGGCTGTGGGGCTCTGGCTCTGGGCTCCGCTCTCCGGGACAAACTTCCACAAAGCAGCCTCCCTGGTCTCGTGAAGGCTGGCACCGCCTGGCAGGCAGTTTAACCCACCTTTTAGCACAGCTGGCCCGGAATCCTGTTGACTGCTGGAGTGTGGCAGCTGAACTTTGTTTTGGTTTGTGGCATCGCACACATAGTTGGAGACAAAACACTCACGTACCCTCAGCACCCCCAGCGCTGCCCTTGGCCCGGCTGTCCTCTGCGCCCTGGGGTGGGGAAGCAATGGCCTTCAGGGACGGTGCCCACCTGTCCCCATCACACGCTGGGCCATGGACGCACTGCTGACTTCCCTTCACCCGGGCCGTGTCTCTGTAAATATTCCTTTCAGTAAATCCTGCCTTTGGTTGAGTCATGTCCCCTTACATTCCTGTTAGAGGCCTAATGTCCAGGACCTCAGCACGTGACCATATCAAGTTAAAACGAGGCTGTTAAGGTGGGCCCCAATTCAATCTGACTGGCCCCTTCTAAGAAGACGAGATTAGGCCACACACTGAGGAATGACCTCGTGAGGACACAGGGAGAAGGTGGCCGTCTGCAAGCCAAGGAGAGAGGCCTCAGCAGGAGCCAGCCCTGCGATGCCTTGACCTTGGACTCCAGCCTCCAGCCTCTGAGACAATGTCTGGTTTACACCACCCCGTCTGCGGCGTCTGCTGCAGCAGCGGGGTGAGATGAATGTAGAACCCCTGTGGAGAGAGTCATCTTTCCTGCCAGGCCCTGACCTCACATGCCATGACAATGACATGACAGCTAAGAATGTCAAGGCTTGAAAAGGGTCAGGCCTGGTGTTCACCGTGTCCCTGGCAAGGGTGAGCTTCATGTTCATGCCCGCCGGGAGATGGCTGTTCCAGGGGCTGCCGTCATTCTGGAAGATGGATGAGAATTCTGCTGAGGGTCTCGTGGTGACAAAGCCAGGCCCGGGCAGTTCGAGGCACACCCACTCTCTTCTACTTCTCATTTCGCAGAGCAGGGAGGCGGCCAACCAGCTTGCTAGAAAAGGTATGAAATCCTTTAGGGTGAAGTTAAAAGAGGGCGGCCAGGTGTAACCCCTCAGGTGTCACCCAACTTGTCACACCAACCCTGGCTCGGGTGACCAGGCGAGTCCTGTTCTGTGTGCACAGTCACAGCCAGAAGGTCCAGTTCACTCCAGCGGTCCTGGCCACCACACTGAAAGACCACGGAAATAGTCCCCATTCTGTAAGCAGTTAGATGTTCCAGACCATGAAATGTGGTCACGGACGGACAAGTCCTGCCCAGAGCCCCAAGATCCCAGCTTGCAGCGAGGGCCTGAGCACCCAGGCGTGCTGCCGAGCGAGCGGTGGGTTGACAGATCCGTGTGTGAGTGGGTGGGAGGCAAGGTGACCCTTTCAAAATGAGATGGTCCCCAACCCTCCCAGCCTGCAGAGCTGACAATGAGCAGACCATCAGCTACCGTGGAAGTGCAGCCCCTATGACTGAGGGCTGGGCATTGCCTGGATCCTTCCCTCAGTGAGAGATCTTTAGATCAAATGAGTCGTGAGAGGAACAGTGCCCATCCCTGCCGGGGTGACCTGGGGACACAGATTTACCCACCGATTTCAAGGACAATGCAGCCAGCTCCTCACCAGGGCAGTCCCCCAGAGGACTGCAGCCCGAGGCTTTGTGCGCAGAGACCCAGTGCCCTGAAGACGGAGGCGGAGGTCGTGGCTGCTCTAAGCGCTTTGGAGAAATCTGAGGTCGGGTTTAGCTTCTCCTTCTCAGATTCCCTGCAGACCACTGGGAATGCATTATCTCCCCTCTCCAGAGCAGGCTTTTGTGAATGGTCCTCTCTTGAGGGGCTGTCATATGTATACTGTGACTGAGAGGGGGTCAAGGAAAGTTTCCCAAAGGGACACTCGAGGAGGGTTTCTCAGAGCAGAGACAGGGCCAGCGTCCCAGGGCAGCTCAGCCCGGTGTTTTCTTTCCCTGGGAACCGGCATGCCCTAAACCCACGTGAAACCAGAGGGCGGGACCCGGGGACAAACGCTGCTCCCTGGTGCAAAGGAACGCGTGACCTGAGCTGTGCTGTCCTGGTTTCTGGAAGGGGGCAGCATTTGGAACCATTCAGTGGGTCATTCCCCTAGGCCGCCGTCTCAGGTCCGATGAAAAAAGCAAGTGTTTTTATTGGCAGAGCACCTCCGAGAGGGCCCAGCCCTAGAAGTGGATGGACTGGGTGCCTGCAGGCTACTTACTGTGTTTTTTCTCAATTTTTGGTTTTTGGTTTTCTTGAGACAGGTCTCACTCCTGGTTGCCCAGGCTGGAGTGCAGTGGCACGATCTCAGCTCACTGCAGCCTTAACCTCCTGGGCTCAGGCGATCCTCCCACCTCAGCCTCCCGAGTAGCTGGGACTTCAGGTGTGTGCCACCACGCCCAACTAGTTTTTGCATTTTTTGTAGAGATGGGGTCTCGTCATGTCGCCTAGGCTGATCTCCAACTCCTGACCTCAATCGATTCTCCTGCCTCGGCCTCCCAAAGTGCTGGGATTATAGGCGTGAGCCACCACGGCTGGCCCATGCCGCCTTCCTGATTGTCTTGTTTGTTCTCCATGTGAGGTGTCCTTCCCTTGAGAGTCATTCTCCCATGGACCCCTGGATGGAAGCCTAATCTCGCTTCTCAGGACCAATCGAATATTCCTGTAACCATGGGAGAAGAAAACCCCCTAAGTGTGATCGATTACAGAAGGGACTTTCCGCATGAAGCTACCATCCTCAAATAATGACTTGAATACCTATTTAGAGTTTGTAATCTCACAACTGTCTTATTGCCCAGAGCCCTGGCATTGCTGCTATTTACGCTGAGACAACCAGGCTGTGTTTTCTTTGATCATATATTGAGTGTAAATATTTGCACTGTTAATTAGAGTCAGTTTAATTCCAAAAACTCAAGCGATAGGGCAACCTCTAATTCTAATGGTAAACAGGCCTCTGGATGTTAGTGGTACCTGGAAGATTCCATGCTGAGAGGCCCCCCTCGGGCCTTTCACCCGTCTCAGCCCTACAAGCGAACAAAGGGAGGTTGAGGAGAGGCCCCGGAGCCTGGAGACAGATTCTGTTTATCCATTTCTTCATGGATAGCCATTTCCACTGTTTCCAAAGGGTCTTTGGAAGGGACCTAGAGAAAACCCATGAAGGCGCCTGCAGAGGTTGGGGTGGGGCTGGGGGCTGTAAATTACATTACAGGGACTAAATCTGGGATTTTTCCTATTATTTCCATCCTCCTCTTATTAATCCTGGCGGTAACATTTTGCAACTGGCATGTTGAGTGCATCCGTGCCAATTCCAAATGAGAGATAAGCAGAAGGTTGGCATGGTGCTCCAGAAAGAATTCTGGAGTTGACTAGAAATTTCTAGAATCAGTCAGACCCGGATTTTAATCCAAGTTCTGCCGATTACAGGCTGTGTGGACTTGAGCAAGCCATTCTTCCTCCCTGCGTCAGTTTCCTGAGCTGTAAGTGGGAGCAATCATTCATACTTCATATGAATGAGACGACGGAGATAAAAATAATGAAGTGGATATTTAACTCTAGCTGCATGCCATTGCCCAAGCTCTCTGAGCCTGGGGACTCCTTCCTACATAGTAAAAGGAAGATATCAAGTATGACTCAGAATCAGCTCACATAACCTGCGTAATACACAGAAGAAATCCTTATTCTTCCTTCTCCTCCAAATGCACAGCCCAGCCATGAGTGTTCTGCAAAACTCTTTTTTGTTTTTAATTTATTTATTTAACTTTAGGTGCATGCTGTATCTGGCATTTCTCCCCATGTTATCCCTCCCCAAAACTCTTTTAGGCGCAAAGGGAGCTCAACTGAAGTGGCATAAGGTCTTGGTCAATAGGAGAATTGCAACACGTGGTGAGAACATAGATCAATTTTCACTTCTCTTGCTGTCTTTTGGGGATGCCACGGAGAAAGTCTCAGCTTGGAGCCAGGAGGTCCTTCATGCCTCCATAGCACACCGGTCTCCCTGGCCAGCTGTGCCATGCCCTGGTACGCAGCCTCCCCAGGGTATCCCAGTGCATTGAAAGGCATTAGTTCATTATGCTGTGTTATGAAACTCCTCTTGATAGTCAGTGATTCTTCTCCTCCACTTTCAGCAGTGATATTGGGTTCTTTAAAAGTAAATTTCAGGCCGGGTATGGTGGCTCACGCCTGTAATCCTAGCACTTTGGGAGGCCGAGGCGAGCAGATCACGAGGTCAGGAGTTTGAGACCAGGCTGACCAACATGGTGAAACCACATCTGTACTAAAAAATACAAAAATTAGCTAGGTATGTTGGTGTGTGCCTGTAATTCCAGCCACTCAGGAGGCTGAGGCAGGAAAATTGCTTGAACCTGGGAGGCGGAGGTTGCAGTGAGCCCAGATCACACCACTGCACTCCAGCCTGGGTGTCAGAGCGGAACTCTGTCTCAAAAAAAAACAAGAACAAAGAAAAGCTCCATAAGCCCTAAAAAGGGAGGAAATTTTGTCACAGGCTACAACATGGGCGAACCTCGAGGACATTACACCAAGTGAAAGAGGCTGGTCCCAAAAGGTTAAACACCGCATGGTCCACTTAGCTGAGGTCCCTAGAGCAGTCAAATTCACAGAGACAGAAGCTAGAATGGTGGTGCCAGGGCTGGGGGTAGGGGTCGGGGAATGGGAGTGTTTCAGGGGTGCAGAGCTTGGGTTTGGGAAGATAAAAAAGTTCTGGAGATGGATGACTGTGATGATGGCATAACAATGGACGTTCTAACGCCACTGAGCTGCACACTTACAAATGGCTAAAATGATCCGCTTTATGTCGTGTACATTTTATCGCAATTAAAAGATAAAGTGCGACATAGTGAGCTGGGTTAAAGAAAAATATGAAGGAAATCACGGCACGGGAAGACCATGAATCCGGCTCACAGGAGGGACGTGGAGCTTGGATGACTGGCGTTTGGGAAAGGTCAGGTTTCTACCTTACAGGGGCAGAGCACAGAGCCTGGAGCTGGGCTGCCTGGGTGTGAGACCCACTCTCCCACTTACTGCTGTGTGACCTTAGGTGAGTCACTTCACCTCTCTGAGCCTCAGATTCCTCGCCTGTAAAGTGGAACCATAGTAGCACATACTACATAGACTTGCTGTGGGGATTCGATGAGCCGATATTTATTAAGTGCTTGGAATGGGGCCTGGCACGCAATAAGTGCTCTCTAAGTGTTTGTTAAACAAACAGACTTGCCTGCGGAGAAGCCCAGGCAGAGAGCTTGCCTCGTCTGTCCGAGGGCCCCTCTGCAAGTTAAGCCCACAGAGGGAAACCTGCCTCAGCTGCAGGTCCTGCGTGTCAGGGCGGTGTGACTCCAGCAACCGCGCTCTGCTGCTGGGAGCGTCTGGTATCAGTGGTGAGCAGCTGCCTCGGAGGCTGTGCTCCCAGCGATGCCCCCAGCCCTCCTCCTCCCCCTCCCAGCCCAGCACAGCCACTGAGCCGTCTGCCCAGCCCCAGCCTCTGCAGGCTCCTTCGGGGGCTCTCTCTAGTCCCTTCCAAAGACCTTTGGAAACAAATGGCTATCCATGAAGAAATGAATAAACAAATTGTGGTACACCCAGACCATGGAATATTATTCAGCCATAAAAAGAAACGAGGTTCTGATACATGCTATAATGTGGAGAGAACTCTAAACATTATGAAAGAAGCCAGACATGAAAGGCCACGTAATGTATGATTCCATTTACATGAAATGTCCAGAATGGATAAATCCATAGAGACAGAAGACAGGCTGGTGGTTGCCAGGGGCTGGGGGAGGGGAGATGGGGAGTGACTGCTAGCGGGTTCGAGCTTTGCTCTGGGGGAATGGGAAAGTTCTGGAATTGGAGAGAAACGTGGATGCTCAACACTGTGAGTGCACTAAATGCCAAGGTGAACACTTAAAAATGATCACGTTTATCTTGTATGAACCTCACCCCAATGAATATTTTAACTAAAAAAGATTCCCTTAACCCTGTGAAGCGTAGCCACCAGGGGCCCCCTGTTATTGAAACGGAACCTGCCACGCTGGGCGGCTCCCATCCCTGTCTGGGTGCCCACTTCCCCACCTCAGTGCCTCCACTAGCCTCTGCCAGAACCCCCTAAAGCCACCCTCCACCTGGAAAAACCCACCCACTCTCCCATCGCCCCAGGGCAGGGACCACCATGCGCTCCCATCTGCTCTTCAGGGAGCAGCCTCCACCTGCATTTCCATGGTCTACCACATTGCCCTGTCTGACTGGGATGAAGACGATGCAAATAACAATGCCCTCTAGTCCCCACGGTGTGTCAGGTTTGGGGCTGGAAGCTGAATTCTTGTCCTATCTTCACAGAATTCCAACCCATTGCCAAGACCCATTTTACAGATGCACAAACCCAGGTGCTGAGAAGCAGTTGTCAGAGATGAGACTGACCCTGTTAGGCTGCAGAGGCCGTGGACTCAGCTTCTGCAGCGCCTTGCTCACTCCTCCGGGCTGGAGGCTGGCCCTGGAGGGCTGGGGCTTTGTTTCGCTCCCTTTTGCACCTCCCATCCCCCTGCCAACCCAAGTAAGGGCTCTACCCACGCCAGGCACTCCAAGAGCCAAGCCACACTGGAAACAGACTTCCCAAGACTGTGAGAAATCAGCATTTAAATGACCCGTGATCTTGTATGTGTTCTGATGACAAATGGCAGTGGGGGCAGGGTGTAGGTGACAATCTGGCGTGTCCTGAGTCATCTGAGGGTCCAGGAAAGGTCACCGAGGAAAGGAGAAATGCCTAGAGATGCACAGAGGGGCGTGGTTGCAGGCGGTCACCTGCCAGCCAAGTCTGCTCAGAGCTGACATCTCCCAAGACCCAGATCGTTGGGGAGCAGAAGAGACATGGATGCTGGTGCTGGTGGCTTTGATAAAACCGCTGCAAGATCAGAGTCCCTGCAAGGCCCCAGTGTCTGATCATACCCCAGCTTGGGGGAAGGCTGTGCCTACCCCCAAGCCAGGCCCAGGGCCTCCCCCTACAAAGCCTATTTTAAACCCAACCCAATTCAGGGGATGAGTCCCAGTGCTGGCCTCACCGAGAGCTGCCTTCTCTCATTCCCTCGCCACCTCGCTGAAAAGGGAAACCATTTTTCTGTAATTACAAGCATTGTGCTGTGTGATTACTGTATTCTGTAATGACAGGCACACCACCTCCCCGAGCCGGTTCACTGGCCCCACTCTGCTGTTGACATAAATATCTTCCTGGCATGCACAGGGTGTCGGGGAGGCCCTCAGCTTGAGAGGGTCTGCACTGTGGGGTTCCCTGGAAAATAAGCAGGGGGGTTCTGGGTGCTCCTCTTCCCAACCACCCTCTCCTGCGGGCCGCAGGGGCAGCCAGCCTTCCTCAGCCTGGCATCGCTGTCACGTGACAACACGTACCAAAATAGCAGTCGAGTGCAACCTTTTTAAAAATTAGCTGGTTCAGGTATTTACTAAAATGCCATTTTTAAATGTCTGGGTCTTTGACTGGCATTTTTGCATATGTTGGCCACAGCCCAAGGGTTTCATCCGAACGCAACTTAATTCAAGCCAAGAAAATGAAAAGAAGAAAAAGCAATTTCAATCGGAATGAATCACATCTATTAATGGCTGTTTAACATATTTCTGCTAATAATCATGCATTAAATAATGTGCATTTTAAATCTGGCTAAATATGCAATAGTCCATCCCTGGCCCAAAAAGGTAAACAATGACAGTTAAAAATAGTCCCAGTACGTATTTACATTCCCCCCCGCCACCCGCCGAGCCTTTTTGGTTTATAGTTCATCATTCCAAGGGCAAGAATTCTAAAATTTTCTCTGTATATTTACATAACTGAGCAATTGCTATGTATCACATTGGTTATCAGACCCTTCCAAGAAAAATGAGTTTTTATCTTGACTTCTGTACAACAATGGTCAGAAGGAAAAGTCCTGTGAAATGAGTGTAGCCCCTGCAAGCATCCAGGATGGCTCTGATGTCCACACATCCTCTTTCGCCCTCCTGGGGCACGCGCCCCAGAGCTTCCCAGCAAGCTCTCCTAGGGGTGAGCCTGCCACCCACAGAGAATACAAGCCCTCTGGGTGCCTGTCTTCCAGTTTCCAAGTCCAGACCAAAACGAGATCATTGCTAAGGAGGATGGCAGGTCACCTTTCTTCCAGATTCATTTCAAGGAAGGAACCTGCATCTCCTGTTGTGCAGTATAGCACTTAGGTGGGGGAGGGGAAGGACACCCGGCAGGAAGCATTTCTTTGTGGGTTTGCAGCTAAGAGCCAGCGTTTTGTTCCTGGGGCAGTGCCCTTGGGTACCAATCCCAGCCGGCCTGGTGGGGAGGAGGACACCTCTTCCTCCATCCAAATCCCTTCCACGGGGATGTGGTCTGTCCTCCAGCGGTGGCTGGGTCTCTCTCCCTCAGGGTCCAGCCAGAGCGGGGCACCAGGTGAAGTGTTTCCTTGGCAGGTGATCCATGGGTCCCTGGCTTGGGCTGGTCCTCAGCACCAAACCAGCTCCTCTCTTGGGGTGCAGAAGTTGTCTGATGACCTTTCAAAAGGTGAGGGGGCCGCTGTATCCCCCAGGGCCTCTCCTGTGGTCAGGAAGCCACTTAGCATTCTGCTTATGGTAGTTCTGCCTGAGAATTTATGGTATTTATCTGGAGATGTCAGGGGTGTGAGGTTTGTGGGTACACAAGGAGGCGCCGGCACTGCAGTTCCCCACGCCCTCCGCAGTGCCCACATCGCTGCTGGCGTGGAGGGTGCTCCAACGTCCAGACCTTAGTTTCTAATCCCCACGGGGCTGAAGAGCGGCACCCCTGGCTTCCTGCCCTGAGCCCATGAGGTGGGGAAGAGGGAGGGCCAGGGACAGACCGTGTGTCAGAGCCCCTGCCTGGCCCCTGGCTGCACCCCCGGTCCAGTCCTCAGCCTCAGTTTACTGCGGTGTACACATAACGGGGCTTTCCCCCACTTTGAAACGGTTCTCACTTCATCCGGATTCTTACGGTCTGCACAGGCTGTGGCTGGGGGTGAGGCAGCGGCGGATTTCTGGATTGAAGTTCAGGCCCCAGTGCCCTGTAACCTCCAGCTCTCCTCTCCATCCCTGGACTTCAGCCTCCTCCTGTGACAAAGTGACACTGATTCCTCGGGGTCCTGCCTCCTGAAGGAGGGTGCCAGGGCGCTCTCCTGATGCGGGAACCCGGGCCACCCAGGCTGCGCCCGGCTCTCGGGGGCTGGCTCAAGGCCCCCTCCCGTAGTAACACTCCATCCCTGGGGCCCTGGCTGGGGGCGCACCTCGCAGAGTCGCTCGGGGCCCCACTGCCCGCCCCGACTGATAAGAAGGTCCCGGAGCGGTGGAGACGCGCCCCGCGCAGCGGGAGGCCGGGGGCGGGCCGGGACCCGGGGACCAGCGGCTGCTCCTCCGCAGCCAGCGTCCCGCGCCGCTCGCTGGGCGTCGGGGGAGCGCGGGGCGGGGCGAGGACGGTGTCCGCAGGTAACCCCCGGGGGGCGGGGAGGTCTGCCCGGGACCCCCAGACCAAAAAGCCGAGTGGGAGGAGCGGCGCGGCCGTGCGCGAGGGCAGCCAAGTTTGCCTCCAGCACGCGCGGCTTCGCGTCCTGCCTCTGGGGAGGAGAGGGGCTGTCCCCTCCCGAGCGGGGCTCGGACCTTGGCCCCCAGAGCCGCCGCAGACCTCCAGGGGGGACTTCGTCTCTCCCTCTTCTGGACTCGCTCGGTCCCGGTGCACCCAAGCCGCGCAGCGAACGCACCATGCAGGAGGGCGACATCAGCCTGGAGGGGCTGCCCCCCCGGGAAGCCCCCACAGCCGGTGAGTATCCAGGGCGGCACGAGGCGGGGTGAAGGTCCCCGGGCGCGGCTGCAGCGGATCTGGGCCGCCTCAGGGACAGTGGCTTGCGGAGGACACAGGGGCGCAAGGGGAGCAGGAGACAGGGACCCCCATCTCTGGTGGCAGGAACGGTCCCCACGCGCTGCTCCCGGTGAAGGTGAGAGGGGAGGGACTGTGTCGGTCACAGGTCAGTTGCTGGGGCACCGACAGGCAAACAGACGACAGACAGAGCCCCAGGGCTGGGCTGGGGTTGGGGGCGCCGCCGGGCAGGGGCCCCTGGTTGGCCCCTGGGGAGGGATCCGCTAGGCCGGCTGGGCCGTTCCCAGTCCCGGGGGAGCGTCTTGCAGCGGATGCGAGGTTTTCGGATGTTTTTACAGGCGCTATTAATACACACAATATTTCCGTGCTATTCTGGAGATTTATTTGCGATATAAAGTCACTACTATGACTTGAAATCATAATGGAAACTGCGAGGAACTTAGCCGGAGACAAATGAGGCCGGGACGCTAGGCTGGAGAGGGAGTCCCTGGCTTCCTCCTCCCTGCTGCACATAAATCACCACCAAGGATATTTTTGTACCAATAATTTTAAAATAAATGACCCAAGCAATGTTTCCTGGATGATTTTCCCCTCCCAGTTCAGAGGTTATTAAATAAACCTAAAAGTGGGATAGTGAGAAGGGGGCCGCAGTGTGGAGTTGGTTTTATTTAATCACACGCTGAGCTCCGCCCTTCCGAAGCCCTGGGTAGGAGGCAGTGCCCTGCAATCAGGATGCCACTGCCAACCGGGGACAGCTAACTATAGCTTGGGAAGCCCTCCTTTTATTCTTCCTCCCTCCCTCCCCCGACTTTTCTTCTTTGCGAATTCCCATGGAGAAACTTTATCTGATTCGTGCCTTTCAAACAGCCAGGTTTGGCTTCTTGCTAGAGATGACACTGTATACTCATCAAATTAAAGGCCCAGGAGGAAGAGAAAAGGGCCCCTCCAGCCAGAGCAGGCAAAAAACCGGGGTGCTGAAGTGGGGCGCCAGGGCCTGCTCTTGTGTGGCCAGGCTTCCTGCCTTCCTGGGCGGCTTCCTCAAGCTCACAGGTAGACACGATCTGTTCTGTGATCATCTGGAAACACAGCCCCAGCTCCGTATGTATGAACATCCCACCAAGCTCCAGCCACTGATTAAAATGCTTCGGGCATTTATCCTCAGCACAACCCTGTAACTGGGCGCATAGTCATCTGCATTGTGCAGACAAAGAAACTGAGGCCACACAGCGAGTCACTGGTGGTACCGAGACTAGCACCCAGGCCTGTTGTCCTTGGCTACTTGGGGAGCTGAGGCAGGAGGATGGCTTGAGCCTGCAGTGTGCCGAGATTGTGCCACTGCACTCCAACCTGGGTGACAGAGCAAGACCGTGTCTCAAAAAAAAAAAAAAAAAAAAATGGCGCCGTGGCTCACGCCTGTAATTCCAGCATTTTGGGAGGCTGAGGTGGGTGGATCACGAGGCCAGGAGATCAAGACCATCCTGGTCAACATGGTGAAATCCCATTTCTACTAAAAATACAAAAATTGGCTTGGTACGATGGCATGTGCCTGTAATCCCAGCTACTCGGGAGGCTGAGGCGTGAAAATCACTTGAACCTAGGAGGTGGAGGTTGCAGTGAGCCAAGACATTGCACTCCACTAGAACCCAGGATGTCCAAGTCCAGCTGCTGTGAGGCCACTGCCTCTCCCTTTCCCCCATCCCAGGCAGGATCACCCAGCAATGGGTCTAGGACATCCTGAGGAAATGTTCCCGGTGCACAAGGGTGTCTTCTGGAGCCCTTCGCTTTGGCCTTTGCAGGCTGCGGGCCGTATCTCTGATGTGAGGACCTGGAGTGGTCCTCGCTGGAGGATTCAGCTGATCAGATCTGAGCCACAATCATGGATGGGTGACGCCCACAGCCTCCACTCCATAGAACGGGCCTCTCCCGTCCCCTGCCCAACTCCTGCCACACCTCGGCTGCTTGAGGGGTGGAAGTGCGCCTCCTCCCCCCTGCTCTGGGTATCAGCAGTGTCAGGAGAAAGACCCCGGACGGGTGTCCCAGCCTTTCTCGGTTTGCTGCCGGGTGCACCGTTCCACTGCAGCAGGCCTGAGGAAATTCCGTGGACAACCTCAGCACCACGCCACTCTTGCTCCGTCCATGTCATTTATACCTGGAGGCTGTCAGTGGCATTCCCTGGTAAATAGGAAATTTAAAAAGCCACAGAGTTGGAGGACAGAAAGAGGTCTGAGATCCCCCTTTTTCCTGCCCTGGCACCCAGGGCCAGAGAGGGGAAGCACTTGTCTGTGATGCACACAGAACCCAGCTTCCAGAGCCAGCCTCCCAGGTCTGAATCCCAGCTCTGCCGCCTGCAGCCCTGTGCCCGCGGCCAGCTCACTTAACCACTCTGTGCCTTATCTGTAAAGCCCAGAGGGTGACTGTGAAAACGACTTGAGTCTATAGCCTTTCCAAGGTACCTGGCTCTGTTCCGTGCATGAGTGAGTATCGTCGTCATTGTCAGCGTCATCACTGCAAGCATCATCCATATGACCTAGATGTGAAGTCACACTGAGTGCTCTGCGATTGATCCTATAACCTGCTCATTCTCACCCCCCAGCAAAACCACAAGCCCAGGCTCCCAGGGAGCAATTGACTGGTACAGATGCCCCTTCCCATTCCACCTTCTTAGCAGCTCCTTAGTTAATCTTTAATAAGCTATCCTCTCATGGTCTGAACCTCCCACAAGGACAGGTGGAGTTAGGGTGAGGCCTGTGGCATCCCTCCGTTGGGACGTGTCTACCCAGTTTGCTCCTGTGCGGCCTGAAAACCCAACAGGGATATCCCCTTTACTTGGAAATCAACCCACATGACTCTCTGTACTAACGGTACCCTGGGCTTCAAGTGAAGGAGGAAGGAAAGAAGGAAGGGAGAGAGGGAGGGAGGAAGAGAGGGAGGGAAGATGAAGCTAGCTAATGCTTGTTGAGAAGGTGACTGCATGCCGGGCACCCATGGAACTCCTGGTATCTGCCTCATCATTTGCAACCTTCACTCACTGTATGAGGTGGGTCCCATTGTTTCCCCCCATTTATGATGAGGAAACTATGGCACAGAGAGATTACTGAAGATCCTGTAGCCAATAAGCAGCAGAGGCAGGATTTGAACTCCAGGCAAGCAAGCTGTGCATTTAATCATGGTGCTGTCTTAGCCACTCAGCAAAGATGAAAAGAGTTGTCCCTCCTGAAGCTTTCACCCACAGCTCAATATCTCCCCTTCTCCCACCCTACCCTGCCTCCCCTAACCCTTGGTAACCCCTATTCTGATTTCCGTCCCTGTAAATTTGTCTCTTCTAGATACCTCATATAAATGGTGTCACTCAGTATTCAGCCCTTTGTGTCTGGCTTCTTTCGCTTGGCATGTTTTCAAGGCATCCGTGTTGTAGCACATGTCAGTTTTACAGCTGAATAATGTTCCATTGTGTGGATATACCACATTGTGTTCATCTAGTCCTCCATCAATAGACATTTGAGTTAGTTCTACCTTTTGGCTATTTTTAAAATGCTGCAATGAACATTTGCATGTGAGAGTCTGTGTGAGTTCCTGTTTTCAAATCTTTGAGGTATATACCTAGAAGTAAAACTGCTGGGTCATATACTTCTATCTTTAGCTTTTTAGGAAACTGACGAACTGTTTTACACGATGGCTGCACCGTTTTGCAGGCCCACAGCTAGTGTATGAGGGTTCTGGCATCTCCACATCCTTACCAGCACTGGAGATATATCTATATATCTATCTATAGGTCTATATAGATATCTATCTATCTATATACAGATATAGATAGATAGATAGATATCAATATGGATATATAGATCTATAGATAGATAGATAGATAGATAGATAGATAGATAGATAGATAGATGGATAGATGGATAGTTTAATTACAGCAATCCTGGTGGGTGTGAAGTGGTATCTCACTGCGGCTTTGACTTACATTGGCCTGATCACTGTGTCATTATATTGAGCATATACTTATAGATCATTCGTCTATCTTCTTTGGAGAAATATCTACGCAATTTCCTTGTCTATTTTCTAATTGAGGTGTTTGCCTTTTTGTTGTTGGATTGCAGGAGCTTTTATAGAGCCTGGATATTAAACTTTTATCAGTTGTGTGATTTGCAAATATCTTCTATTCTGTAGCTTGTCTTTTCACTTTCTCAGTAATGTCCTTTGATGTACAAAATTTTTAATTTTCATAAAGCCCAATTTATCCACGGTTTCTTTTGTTGCTCACGGTTTTGCTGTCGTCTCTAAGAATCCATTGCCAAATCAAGGTTGCAAAGACTTACCCCTATGTTTCCCTCTAAAGTTTGATGCTTTTCATGCGGATATTTAGGCCAGTCCATTTTTAATTAATCTTTGTATGTGGAGTATGGTAGAGAGCCAGCTTCATTCTTCTGCATGTGAATATCCATTTGTTTCAGCACAATTTGTTGAAGAGACTATTCTGTAGGGGTTTGCTTTTAAGCATGTTAGTAATAATTCCAACGATCACAAAAGCTGACATTTGGCACACTTCCTGCACAGCAGCTGTCATTCAGAGCACTTGGTGTATTTGAACTTGGGGTGGGTTTGGGATGCTTGGGGTAGGTAGGTGGACATTCACAAGGAGACAGACTCAATGTTAACCCAAGACAGAGATAGATTTCTCCACTGATAGCAGGGGTATGAATGACCCATCTAGAGAGGAGCCTGCCCCCTGTCCTCTGTGGCCAAATGCAGAGGCTGGAGGAGGCATTGCCAGGGAGACCACTGTGCCACCTGCAGTGACGGGCAAATCCCAACTGTGGACAGAACCCGATGTTCTGTGCAAATAGCTCACACAGTGAGTTTCTCTTCCATATTGTGACGTAAATGACTGAGGAAACTTCTGCCTCTGCAGTTGGATGCATCATTCAAATCAAACTAAACAGATATAGATGTATCTCCTTTAGGACAGTTACAGCGGCAGAAACAGGGGATACAATGTATCCATAATGCCAGGAACTGGGATATAATGTAGCCATAGGACCAGAAGGTGGGAATACAGTGTAGCTATTACTTTGCTCTCATGGAGTTCAGTCTATGCAGATTTATATTATGATCTGTGTTGTGGAAGTGTTCTCATTCTGGCCAAGTAAGCTCTGTGTGCTGATAATGAGTTCACCCCAATAGCCCAGGTCCCCTACATCTGTGCTGGTGCCATGCGAGCTCAGCTCCCGCTTCTCTCAGAGCATGCAACAGGTTGGGTCTCAGTTAATTTCGTCCACCACTTCTGTCTCCCTTGATGGACTTGGTCTACTTGGTGGCAAGAACCATGTCTCGTTCATTTCTCTAGTCCTAGCTCAGGGCCTGGCCATGGCAGGCCTGGTGAAAGTCAGATGGATGAATGGATGGATAGACGGGTGGGTGGGTAGATGAATGGATAATGAATAGTGGATGGAGAGTTGGATGGATGGACGGATGGATGGATGGATGGATGGATGAATGGATGGATGGATGGACAGCTGGATGGCTGGATGGATGGATGGACAGCTGGATGGATGGACGGACAGCTGGATGGATAGACAGATGGCTGCATGGATGGATGGATGGATGGATAGACAGCTGGACGGATGGATGGATGGATGAATGGATGGAAAGATGGATGGATGGATGGCTTCCTGGATGGATGGATGGATGGATGGACAGATGGATAGCTGGATGGATGGACGGACGGCTGCATGGATAGATGGATGGATGGATGGATGGATGGATGGACAGCTGGGTGGATGGATGGATGGATGGATGGATGGACAGATGGATGGATGGACGGCTTCCTGGATGGATGGATGGATGGATGGACAGATGGATAGCTGGATGGATGGACGGACGGCTGCATGGATAGATGGATGGATGGATGGATGGACAGCTGGGTGGATGGATGGATGGATGGACGGACGGCTGCATGGATGGATGGATGGATGCATGGATGGACGGACGGCTGCATGGATGGATGGATGGATGGACGGATGGTTGTTACGGTTGTTGTCAACTCATTTTGTTCTAGACACTATTACAAGCCCTTTACTCATGTCACTCCCTTTAATACTCACTTGTTAAGTTATATTAGGAGCCCCTTTCCACTCCAGACAAGGAAACTGAGGAACTGAGAGAGCAAGGAACGTGCCCAAGCTCCCACCACCAAACGTGTCCTGTGAAACTCTCAGGATGGGCCAGCCACACCTGGCTGGGCTGGGGAGGACCCTGAGACTCAGATGCTGACAGACAAGGCCTACCAGAGTTAGGCATGGCAGGATGAGGAATGCCACTCTGTCTCCTGGCTCCGCCTGGATCCTCACCAACTCAGCTGCTGCCTCCCCAGCTCTCTGGAGAGAAGATATGTCTTTGTGACTGCCTTGCTGCTGCAGGAGCCACACTGGAGAGGCTGGACTGGTTGATGAGGGCTTCGGCTCTCCCCGCACCTGCCTCTGCCTGGCATTGTTCCCTCATCAATGTCTGTCATGGCCCTCAGCCTTCAGCACTGGGCACACATGCCAGGGTTTTCATGCTGCGTAATGAAGCATTAAAAGCCTTCCCAGCCCTCAGAGATCCATTTGACAATGGTCACGTGGCCATTAGGTAGACAAATTAATAGTTTCATGTATTTAGTCCTGGAAGGGGACCCACACATACAGCAGATGCCTTCCTGGTAATTTCAGCTTCCTTTCTCATGGCAGCTCACGTGGACATTTTGCCTCTTCCGGGCCTTTGGCCACGATTCGGCTGGGCTCTAGGTCCCCACATGGGGCCAAACCCACAAGACCCTGAGAATATCAGCCCCACCCACGTGAGGCCACCCGCCGCCTCCTGAGACAGCGCCCTGTCCCCAGCTGCACCCTTGTTTGCCCCTGGGTGTGGTGTGCAAACACTACCCTTGATACCCAAGACTTGATTCTTTCCCTTTTACACTCAATTGGAATTATTTCTGCCCACATATGGCCTCTGGTGTGTAATGATTTTTTAATGCATTTACATGGCACTTCAACACAAAAGTCTGAACATGGTGGAAATGGAGCTATTGATGTGAGCAATTAGAAAGGAGGCATAATCTGGCGTAATGTTTATTGCATTGTAGTTTCCTGGACCATCTACAGCTGGATATTGGGGCAGACTGGGAATCTGGGGGAAAAGGGAGAAGGCCTTGAGCTATATTCCGGTTCCTGCTTGCAAATTTCACCAAGGTGGGTGCTAGCCGGGTTTGGGCCCAAAGGTCGCTTTTGCTTCCTAGTCCCAGCTCTGTCTTCAGAACTCCCCAGCCTCCATCCCTTATTCACGTCACAAAACTGTGGGCGTCACTGTATCCCTGCCCCATGGCTCGTGCCCCCGCTTCCAGCCCACTGCCTAGTGCGGTTGGTGCCTGTTCCTGTGCTTCCTCGAATCTGTCCACTGCTTTCCGTGTCTACAGACAAACAAGATGGCTTCACTCTTTCTCTCTTCACGGCCTGCCTGCAGGCGGACCTGCCTCTCCAGGTTCCTTTCTCTCCCCCAGCTGCCCTCTCCATTTGGGCTCACTGGTCTTCCTATAGCCCTTCATCTCCTCTTCCCTGCTCCTGGGTCTTGGCATATGCAGTCACTCAGCCTGTAGCTCCATCCTTCCCTCTGCAATGCGGCCCCAGGCCCCTCTCCCTGGGCACTCACACAGCTGCCCCACATTCGTTTTTATGAGGACTCGGTCAGTGTCTCTTCCCCCTGTTCTTTACCAAGTTCCAAAAGGCAGGTCCAGGCTTGTCTTTGCCAGCTTGATTTTATACCCCCAATTTGTCTTTAACCACCCCCCACTCCACAGCCACAGCTGAAAAAGATGTGAGCAGTGCATGGGCTAGCTGGGCATCACCACTGGGGCTTGGGAAACCCTTGCACAGCATTCTCAGTCTCAGAAGACCCGTGGGAATTCGACCCACCATTTTATTTCATTTATGTGCTTTATGATAAAGAAGTGACTTTAAGCAAAAAAAAATATTTTATTTCAGATGCTGATCTATTATTGAAAGGTGCAAATTGATGTGTTCATTTCCCTCTCCCTGGATGGATGGATGGATGGATGGATGGATGGATGGATGGATGAATAAATGAATGGATGGTGAGATGGAAGAATGGATGGATGGATGGATGGAGATAGGCAGATAAAAGGAGGGAGGAAAAGAGGTTGCTATATGTTTGTATAATACAGATAATCTTTATAGATATTATGGCAGTTTTTAATTTTCACTCATTTAGCAAGAAAAGCTCAGAGCTAACTCCCTTTAATACTTAGTAAAGAGGAAGCATCATTTTTCAAATGCAAACAAGAAAGTTCATTTTATGACTGGTTTGGGGTGGTATTGTCACATCCAAAAATAGCCCCAAACTGCTTCTATCAGCTTGTATGTTACATTTCCAAAGTCAGCCAGCTGGGTTTTGTCTTTTTCGTGACTTGTTTCTATAAAATGACCTCAGACTGCTTTTCACAAATTCTTCCCCACCAGACACACACAGTAGGCATGAGTAGGGCTCCTTTCCAGCCAGGCATATTCACATCACATTATAATCATCACCATCACTCCTTCGTTTCTGTTTAAATAAACTTTTTCTTTTAGAATAGTTTTACCTTTACCGAATTATTGCAAAGACAATACAGAAAATTCTCACATGCTGCACACCAGTTCCCCTGTTTTTAACATTTTATGTTAGGATGGTGTACGTATCACCACTAATGCACCAATGCTGGCTGGCTTTATTTATTTATTTATTTATTTATTTATTTATTTATTTATTTATTTTTGAGACTAAGTCTCACCCTGTCACCCCAGCTGGCTGGAGTGCAATGGCATGATCTCAGCTCACTGCAACCTCCACCTCCTGGGTTCAAACGATTCTCCTGCCTCAGCCTCCCAAGTAGCTAGGATTACAGGCGCCTACCACCACACCCACTTAATTTTCATATTTTTAGTAGAGACAGGGTTTCACCAAGTTGGCAAGGCTGGTCTTAAACTCCTGACCTCGTAATCTGCCCTCCTTGGCCTCCCAAAGTGCTGGGATTACAGATGTGAGCCACCGTGCCCAGCTGCTGGCACATTTTTAACTAAATCCCATAGTGTATGCAGATGTCCTTGGCTTTTATCCAACATCCTTTCTCTCCTAGGATCCCCTCCAAAACACCACAGTGCACTTAGTCCTCATGACTCTTTTGGCTCCTCTTGGCCTTGACAGTTTCTCAGATTTTCCTTGTTGGTTGTTGACCTTGATAGTTTCAAGAAGTGCTGGTCAGGTCTTCTGTAGACTGCCCCTCAACTGGAACTTTCTTCTCATTATGCAGCTGGGATCATTAGTTTGAGGGAGGAAGACCACCAAGGTAAAGAGCCATTCTCATGGCATCATATCAGGGGTACACGCTGTCACGGTGACTTATCACTGCTGGCATGAACCCCCATCACCTGGCTGCAGTAGGGGCTGTCAGCTTTCTCCGTCGTAAAGATACTAGCATTGGTGTTTGCAGTACTGGAGATTTCAGGCCAGCTGCAGTGGCTCATGCCTGCAATTCCAGCACTTTGGGAGGTGGAGGTGGAAGGATCACCTGAGGTCAGGAGTTTGAGACCAGCCTGACCAACATGGTGAAACCCCATCTCCACTAAAAATACACACACACACACACACACACACACACACACAAATAGCTGGGCATGGTGGCATGCACTTGTAATCCAGCTATTTGGGAGGCTGAGGCAGGAGAATTGCTTAAATCCAGAGGTGGAGGTTGCAGTGAGCTGAGATCACGCCATTGCACTCCAGCCTGGGCAACAGCGAGACTTTATTTCATTAAAAAAAAAGATCTATGAAACTTATGAGACCATCTTGAGCTGAATTTGCTGAACGTTGATCACGCTGGGATCCTCCTTAATGAGAATGTTCACATCAGCATTCTTGGTGCTACTGACAGTTCATTGTAGTTATCAATTAGACAATACGTGAATAAGAAGAAAAGAATTTAAAACACTCCCTTGGCCAAAGCTCTGAAGGTGGTTAGAAGTGTTCAGCTGAACTGTAAGTTGAGTCCTGACCTTTACTGACCACCTCATGATACCCACAGACGCTCTCCAACTTCCATTTCAAAGGGAGAAATGTTTAAATGATCATGGCATTGACTTTAATAGTCATTGGAACAGGTTGTTCTACCCTTAAAGAGGCCAATGAATGGCTTGCATTTTAACCAGAGACCCCTGAATGAGATAGCCAGGTCCCACCTCCTCCTTGAACTGGTAACAGGTGGAAAGTAGGGCTCGGAGAGGCTGAGTGGCATTCCTGAGGTCACACAGCAGTTTGGTGGCAGGAACGGGTGTGCTGGCTCCAAGTCCAGCTTTCTCTCTCCCCAACTCTCAAGTCAAATGAGGAGGTTATAGTCTGAGGATGATTATCCCTGGAAATCTCTCAGGAGTGCCATCTTGGAGACCACCCTTTAACATAGGTCCAGCACCCCAAGAGTTTCCTTCTGCCTGTCTCTGTAACAGAATGCCAGATGAAGTTCTAAGCTTGGGTTTAGAGGGAAGCTTGCATGGAAAATACACAGGTCACCTTGAACACAAGGCTCCCAGGGCATGGGGCGATGTCTGCGTGCTGAGAGGCACCAGGCCATGAGACCTGAATGAGAAACAGTGGGGTCACCTCCCGCAAGTCAGGCACCCTCTGAGGAGGCCACTCCCTGGGTCGTGAGTGGCGGGTGGAAGCCCTTGCGTTCTTACATTTTTGCTTGTGTCACAGTTCTTTTGGCAGAAAGCATCCATTCTAGTTAAATCTGAATATATTCACTGCATCCACAAGAAGGAGGATGGCTCCCAAAGCGTAGGGCTGGTTTACGTCTTCCCCTTCCTTCTGCATTTTAAACTTTACCCTGCCTTGTCCTGCCATCACCCCACTACCGCCTCCACTGCATAAAATATTACAGTTTGTACAGGTGGGTAAAATATAAGAAAATTGCTTAAATTACATCAGGATGAAAGGCGAAAATAAAGGAAGCCAAGGATGGGGGCAGGAAGTGGGTATGCCAGGAGTGAGCCCCAGGACCATGGCTCTAAGAGGCCAGACCTGCTGGTCCCACTGGCCACAGGCCCAGAAATGGAAATCAACCGACGGCTCAGGAAGAGCTCTCCCCCAGCCACTCCCCCCAACACGGCAGCCACAGGGACTTTGCACAAGCATTCTCCTCTGATAGGGTTGGGAACTGTGTCCCGCCCAAATCTCACATTGACATGGAATCCCCAGTGCTAGAGGTGGGGCCTGGAGGGAGGTGACTGGATCGTGGGGACGGTTTCCCATGAATGCTTTGGCACCACCCCCTCGGTGTTTTCTCATGAACCAGTTCTCATCTGGTTGTGTTAAGAGTGCGTCATACTCCCCCTCCTCTCCCTCTTGCTCCTGCTCCCGCCTGTAAGACGTCCGCTCCCGCTTTGCATTCCGCCATGAGTAAAAGCTCCCCGGAAGCAGATGCCACCCTGTTTCCTGTGCAGCCTGTGGAAACCTCTCTTCTTTATTAATTATCCAGACTCCAGTATTCCTTTATTGCAGTGCAGGAATGGCTTAATACATCCTTCCCAGAGCACTCTTTCCCCTGTGCCTCTTCCTCATTCTCTTGGCTTAAAAGTCACCTGGACAGAAACCCTCCTGGACCACTCCGTCCAGCTGTGAGCATGCATTCACCACACTCCTCACACGGCTTTCTCTCTTGTATAGCACTTTGTAATTAGGTGTTTTAGACTGAGTCGTAATTTACACACAGCAAAACGCCCAGATCTTAAGTGAGCAACTGGATCAATTGTAACACAAGCCCAAACATTTACACCCCATTAAGATGTAAAATAGGTCCATCACCCTGGAACGTGGCCTCTTGCCCCTTCCCCCCAAACCCCCCAACCCCATTACCCCATGGCGTAATTCTGCTTATTCTAGCTCTTCCCATAAATAAAAGCACGAGTGTCCAGCTCCCTCTGTTCGGGGGAATGTTTTCATGCCTTCAGTAGTATGTCCCTTAATGCCCCATTGTGTGGGTGTCCTCATGGGGTATCCGTTCTTCTAGAAAGATCCTAGGGCTGTTTCCAGTTTGGAGCCATTATTAATAAAGCTGCAAGGAAGATTTTTTTTATGGACATGTGTTCTTATGTTTCTGATAAATATATTCAACTAGAATCACTGGATGTATTAGGTCATTCTCACATTGCCAAAAAGAAATACCTGGCCGGGCGTGGTGGCTCATGCCTGTAATCCCAGCACTTTGGGAGGCTGAGGCAGGTGGATCACCTGAGGTCAGGAGTCTGAGACCAGCCTGACCAACATGGCAATACCCCATCTCTACTAAAAATAAGAAATTATTCAGGCATGGTGGCAGGTGCCTGTAATCCCAGCTACTCAGGAGGCTGAGGCAGGAGAATAGCTTGAACCCTGGAGGGAGAAGCTGCAGTGAGCTGAGATCATGCTATTGCACTCCAGCCTGGGCAACAAGGGTGAAACTCCGTTTCAAAACACAAAAAAGGAATACCTGAGTCTGGTGAGCCGAGATTGCACCACTGCACTTCAGCCTGGGTGACAGAGTGAGACTGTCTCAAAAAAAAAAAAAAGAGTTTTTTTAGAAAGAGAGACGGAAAGAAGAAAGAAAGGAAGAAAGAAAGAAAGAAAGAGAGAGAGAAAGAAAGAAGAAGAAGGAAGGAAGGAAGGAAGGAAGGAAGGAAGGAAGGAAGGAAGGAAGGAAAGGGAAGGGAAAGGAAAGGAAAGGAAGGAAGGAAGGAAGGAAGAAGGAAAGGAAAAAAGAAAACCTGAACCTGGCGTAGTTCTGCAGGCTGTACAGGAAGCATGGCGGCATCCGCCTGGCGTCTGGGGGAGAGACTCAGGAAACTTACAATCATGGAGGAAGGCGAAGGGGAAGCAGGCATGTCACATGGCCAGAGCAGGAGCAAGAGAGACAGCGGGGAGGTGCCACACACTTTCAAATGACCAGATCTCATGAGAACTCACTGATTCTCATGAGGACAGTACCAAGGGTGTGGCAGTGACCATGCTTGAGAAACTGTCCCCATGATCCTGTCACCTCCCAGCAGGCCCCACCTGTAACAGTGCAGACTACATTTCAACATGAGATTTGGGTGGGGACAATATCCAAACTGTATCACTGCGTTATGACATAGGATGGAAGTGCCTTGATTTAAGAAAATCCCAAACAATTTGCCAGAGTACATTGCCAGGTTCCAAGCTCACCAGCAGCATCTGAGAACATAACGGGATTCTAACGTGTTGGCCTTACACACCATCTGCCCCCCTCACCCACTAACATAAGTGCCAAGGGAAAAAGGCCATGTCTTTTGGGCTCGTCTCTGAATCAATGCTTAGCACAGGGACTGGCACTTGGTAGATGCTCAGTAAACACTTGCTGAACGAGTGAAGCCTTTGTACTGCAGCTTTTCTTTCTGCCGCAAATTGGCCCGGGACCCTTACTTAAGGATACTGAGGACACAGTGCCTTACTGAGGATCAAACAGGCGGAGGTTCCTATCCTTTTATGAATGTGGAGGCACTGGGGACAGGAGGGTGGACTATCACATGGCCACCCTGGGGAGTGTCCGTGAGAGTACTAGGGGTTTCCCTAGCACTGGGACAAAAGGGAAGGGATACCCCAAAGGGTTCTTTTCAGAGCATGGCCCACACTGCTTTATTGTGAAAAGCTTCTGAGCCAGGTGTAACCAGATGCTGGCTGCTGCCGAAATAAAGTCTTAGGAAGGAACTCACAGAGGAGTCCCAGGGGAATTCCCATGAGAAAACATTTGTAACTGCAACCAACTGAGATCACTTGTTGGAGATGATAAAGTGGGGCCGTAGCTACCCAAAGTGAGTCCTTGGGAAAAAAATGAATGAACGGCGAGGTTTTCTTTCTGCCAGTAATTAGCTGGACGTTTCATTTGTGTGTTTGAGGTACTCACAGAAGAAGAAAATGGAATGAGTCATCTGCTTCATAGGGGAAAGTTTGCTGGTGAGAGATAGAGATGGGGGAGTTCGCACCCTCCCCACCAATCTAAAAGTCATGTCAGGTCATTAAAAAGCGTTTTAAAGGAAGAGGCCTGATAAGCATAAGAAAAGGCACTCAAGCTCATTAGTCATCAGGAAATACAAAGCAAAACCGCCTGTGATACCATCAGACACCCACCTGAGTGGCCAAAACGCAAAGCGCATGAGATATGGAGCTTTGGCAAGAACACAGAGCCACTGGAACCCTTGCCTACCGCGTGGGTGCGGAAACTGATACTCGGGAAGCCTGATAGGCAGATTTACCATTGAACAAACACATAGTCTGTGGCCCAGCAAAGCCACCCCCGGGCAGTTACTTAACAGAAATGCGCACACATCTAAAGCCATGAGGTAAAGTGTCCCCAGCAGCACTATCATGGTAGCCTGCAACTGGAAGCTCCCGCAGGGCCTGCCCACACTGGGGCGCCAGGACGGGCGACTATCCCGCGGTCCCTTCCCACCACGTCACCCCCTACAGCAACAGGCAGAACTCCTGCAAGTGCTCCCAGCAACCACGTTGAATCTCACAAACCTCACGTTGAACAAAAACAGACCAGACACAAAAGGGAGCCTGATGTCAATTTTATCACACACAAAAGCAGGCGACTGAGACCATGGGGATAGAGACCAGAAGAGTGGCCTGAGGCTGGGTGCATGGGCAGGTGTGAGCAAAAATACGCTGAGCTGCACACGTACTGCAGGCACTTTTCCATATGTATCTGTGATACTTCAATAAGATGTTTGTGTGTGTGTGTGTGTGTGTGTATGTTTTGTATTTTTGAGATGGAGTCTCACTCTTGTCGCCCAGGCTGGAGTGCGGTGGTGCAATCTTGGCTCACTGCAACCTGTGCTTCTCAGGTTCAAATGATTCTCCTCCCTCAGCCTCTCCAGTAGCTGGGATTACAGGTGCCTGCCACCACGCCCAGCTAATTTTTGTATTTTTAGTAGAGACAGGGTTTCACCATGTTGGCCAGGCTGGTCTTGAACTCCTGACGTCAGGTGATCCACCCGCCTTTGCCTCTCAAAGTGCTGGGATTACAGGCACGAGCCACCGCACCCAACCCAATAAGATGTTTTTAACAACTAAAGAGAGGGCAGTGCCAGAAGCCAGCTCTGCTTTAAACCCTTTAAAGCAGCTGTACTAGCAAATCATTCCCGCTGACCCCAACTCCTGCTGTGGACTTACGACATGGCTTCTGTCCTGTCTGTACTCGGCATCCCAAGCTGCTTGTGGAGCTTAGCCAGCCACCAATCCCTGCACAAGGGCAAAAGGCCAGCACAAGGGCAGCCACAGCAAATGCTCGACACTCCTGGAGGCTGCTCCTGGGGTGCTGTGTGGCGGAGCCGTGGCCGGAGGCCACCTGCTCCTCACATACAGCCGTGGTCTGAGAAACCCCGCCTTGCTGCTTGGTCAGGCAGCTGGCTGGCCTACATTCTAAATAGCATGCTCAGTAAACAAAGAGGCAGAGACCTGTACTCATGGGCAGCTGAGATGAGGAAGCTGTGCCAGACCCTTCGGTTAGGGAAAGAGAACAAGTTGGCCAGCGTGAATGCTCATCACCACTCAGGCGCCATGAGAATTGTGTTCGTTGCCTTTTGCTGTGTAACAAATGACCTCAAACCCTAGTGGCTTAAAGCAATGCATAGTTATTCTGTTATGTCAGTTTCTTGCTGTGAGTCGGAAACGCAGGGGTGGCTCAGCTGGATGGTTCTGGCTTGGGGCTTCTCATGAGGTTTCCGGTCAAGACGTCAGGCAGGGCTACAGTTTCACCTTAAGACTTGCCTGGGGCCGGAGGGTCCAGCTCCAGGATGGTTCATTCACGTGGCTGTGGGCAGGAGGCCTCAGTTCCTCACCTCCTAGAGGCCTCCACAGAGTTACTCGGGTGTGCTCACAACATGGCAGCTGGCTTCACCCAGAAGGTGGCTCAGGAAGGTGGGAATACCTTTTATAACTCTGTTTCAACAGTCACACACTGTCACTTCCACCTTGCTCTATTTGTTAGAAGCGAGTTGCTAAGTCCAGCCCACACTCAAGGGAGGGGAGCCAGGCTCCACCTCTGGGATGGGGGAGTCTTAAAGAATCTGTGGACACATTTTAAAGCCACCACAAAAGCTCCAGTGACAGCCAGTATTCGAGGGGGCTTCATTTGGCTTAGAGTCTGTGATTAACTATAGGATGGAATCAGCTGCCCCTGGTCCCCATCCAGTCAGCAAGTGGCCTGTGGCCAGTAAAATCATGAGCTGGCCTGTGCCTGTGGACCCCGAGGACCTCCTGGGTGTCGGCCCCCCTGGCCTCTTGACTGTGAGGGACATTCACAGTCACCCTCCTTTAACCATTGCAGGCTCAGACCCCGGCCACACCCATCCTCTCCCACAGGTTATAACATAGAATAGAGTTTTGAGGCAATGCCAAGTCTGACCAAGTGTCTCGCCAAACTTGCTAAGGTTTTTGCCACTCAGCCGGAAGTTAGAAGGGTTGAGCAGAGTCACAGATACGAGCAGCACCCCTGATTGCTGGGACAGTGGCGTAGGAAGCTGTTTGATGTTAAGTAGGTCAACAGAGAAAAGCTATCTTGTAGCAGTTCTCTATGCTGCACAATAAGCCACCCAGAACTTAGTGGCTTCAAATAACCATTTTTTATGACTCATCAGGCCACAGGTCAGAGAGGCTGATCTTGGCTGGGCTCAGCTAATCTGGGCTGGGCTTCCTCATGCACCTGAGGTCATCTGGCAGGTAAGCTGAGGCCGGCTGGTAGGGAGTGGCCAGGCTTAATGGTAGGTGAGCTGGCTGTTGGCTGGGTGATGGGATAATGTGTCTCCTAGCCTCCAGCAGGCTAGCTTGAGCTTGTTTGCATGGCAGTGGCCAAGTCTAAGAGGGAGGGCAGAACTATGCAAGCGCTTTTGAGGCCTCTCCCTTTGCCTCATTCCATTGAGCAAATCAAGACCAACTCAGACACAAGGGACAGAAAAACCCTCTCTCGATGGAAAGAGCCACATAGTGGCACGATAAAGAGTGTAGAAATAGGGAGAGATGGGAAAACTGTGACCTCTTTGCAATTCACTACACTTCTGATCTTCTTGACTTGATTCTAAAGGAGACATTTGATAGAAAGCAACATCTTCTGCCCACTGACAACTCTTAAAAATAACAAAAAGGCCACCTTGGTAACAAGATTTTAAAAACCTATTTCAAACCAGGAACTGACATCACCACACCTAAAGGTGACACATCAAAAGGGGGCTTGTGAGAGTCAGGGACAAGCCAAGGATGCCGTGATCATCTCTGTTATTTATCTGTGATCTGAAAGTTCTAGAATGTGCTATGGGTCAAGAAAATTAAATTATAATTCTTATAAAAAATAGAAATAAAATGACCACTGATTGAAGGTGATGTGACGGCCTACCTGAAAAAGCCAAAGTTTTGGCTGAAACACGGTTGGAACTGAAAGGAGAGCTCAGTGAGGAAGTCAGTTACTAAAGAACTCCACAGAGTTGATCATGGCCTGAACAGGCGCAACTAGCAAGAAACTGTAATGAATAAAAGATCCAATTCAGAAGAGCGAGAGAAAAAGTAGCAATGCCCTAGGAGTAAGCTTTAGAGAAACAGAATACCAACGCGAACAAACAGCAAAACCATGTTCAGCCGCAAGTGTTGAGTTCTGCAGAGAGACAAGGAAAAGCATTTTTTGGAAATGGAAAGGGTATTGAAATGACAGCCATGCACTGTAATGATGTTTTGGTCAGTAATGAACCACATACAGAGCAACGGTGGTCCCACACCATCCCATGAGATTGGATGTCTCAGTCTACGGTATTACAGTCTTGCGTGGTCCTATAAGATTGTAAGACTGTGGCCGGGCGCGGTGGCTGACGCCTGTAGTCCCAGCACTTTGGGAGGCCAAGGCGGGTGGATCATGAGGTCAAGAGATCGAGACCATCCCGGCCAACATGGTGAAACGCCGTCTCTACTAAAAAATACAAAAATTAGCTGGGCGTGGTGGTGCGCACCTGTAGTCCCAGCTACTCAGGAGGCTGAGGCAGGAGAATTGCTTGAACCCAGGAGGCGGAGATTGCAGTGAGCCGATATTGTGCCACTGCACTCCAGCCTGGTGCCTGGCGGCAGAGCAAGACTGTGACTCAAAAAAAAAAAAATCGTAAGACCGTATTTTTTACTGCACATTTTCTATGCGTAGATATAAAAATTACTTACCATTACGTTACCTGCAGTATTCGGTGCAGTAACATGCTATGCAGGTTTGTAGGCTAGAGGCAACGGATCACGCCATACAGCCTAGCTATACAGTGGGCTACATCATAGATTTGCGTAAGAGCAGTCCATATTCACACTATAGTGAAATCGCCTAATGACACATTTCTCGGAATCCCTGTGGTTAAGTGGTGCATGACTGTATTTTCCAATTCAGTTGGAAGAAACAGGTCAGAAAACAGCTTTAAAGAAGTTGTGGGTGCCATCGAGCACTTCATTGGTTGGAAAAGATCAACAACCATTGGGGAAAAAGCAAACTCTGGTTCCTGTCTGACTCTGTACCCCCGATGCCCCCAAGTGCGTTCCAGGCAAAGTAAAGATCTAAATGCAAAAAACGAAATCATTAAGTGTAAACATAAAATTATGATCATTCTAGAAGAAAATAAGATGGACACTTACATTATCTTCAGGAAAGATTTTCTGAGCACAACACTAAACCCAAAAACTGTAAAAGAAAAATGTTTAACTCTCACAGATCAGGAAAAAGAAACAGCACCATAAACAAAACAGAAAGAAAAATAGCAAGGTGGGTGTAACCATTTGCTGAGTATCCAATAGAGAGTTATTTCTGTCACTCTAAAATACACGTATTTACAGACCAATATAAAATAAAAGACCAACACACCAATGGGAAAATCGGCATGAACACAATAGGCAACTTACTCCCGAATGGCTAACCATCCAGAAAAGACATCTCTACTCGTAATCAGAGAAATGCACATTATAGCCTTTGAGATGCTCATCAAATTGGCAAAATCAGTCAATATTGCAGTGGCTCAGCCTGTGGAAAACAAGCTGTATCCTGACTCTGATATGGTCCCACTGGCCTCAGGACAGCTTGGCAGAGTGTCATCACCAATTCTCCCACAGACTTACTGTGAACCTCCTGCATGCAGGGTGCTCTAGCATGGAAAGTGCTTCCTTCTGACCCCTCTTCAGGCTGCAGAAAGCTTACTCTGTGCTGGGAGGGCACCTCACCCTTTGTCTCCAGGGCTTAGCACAGAGCTGGGGCTTAATAAATTGTGGGTGGGTGGGTGGATGGGTGGATGGATGGATGGATGGATGGATGTGTGAGTGGATGGATGAATGGATGGATGAGCGGATGGATAATGGATGGATGGATGAGTGGATGGATGGATGAGTGGATGGATAATGGATGGATGGGTAAGTGGATGGACGGATGGATGGATGGATGGATGGGTGAGTGGATGGATGGATGAGTGGATGGGTAAATGGATGGATGGATGGATGGATGGATCGATGGATCGATGGATGAATGGATGGGTGAGTGGATGGATGGATGAGTGGATGGATGAATGGATGGATGGGTAAGTGGATGGATGGATGGCTGGCTGGCTGGATGGATGGATGGGTGGATGGATGGATGGGTGAGTGGATGAATGGATGGATGGGTAAGTGGATGGATGGATGGGGATGGATGGATGGATGGATGGATGAATGGATGGATGAGCGGATGGATAATGGATGGATGGATGAGTGGATGGATGGATGAGTGGATGGATAATGGATGGATGGGTAAGTGGATGGACGGATGGATGGATGGATGGATGGGTGAGTGGATGGATGGATGAGTGGATGGGTAAATGGATGGATGGATGGATGGATGGATCGATGGATCGATGGATGAATGGATGGGTGAGTGGATGGATGGATGAGTGGATGGATGAATGGATGGATGGGTAAGTGGATGGATGGATGGCTGGCTGGCTGGATGGATGGATGGGTGGATGGATGGATGGGTGAGTGGATGAATGGATGGATGGGTAAGTGGATGGATGGATGGGGATGGATGGATGGATGGATGGATGGATGGATGGATGGATAAATGGGTGGATGGATAGGCAATTGGATTAATAAAGAGGATGGAGTGAATAAAACAGATGTTTATCACTTGATCAAATCACTCCAATTCTAGATACCAATCCTACAGAATTGATTGAGCAGGTGAGCAAAGACTGTTTCACATAGAACGTGAAAAAGTAGAAGTGGCCCTAAATAAGGGCTGGATGACCACCCATGGACACCCCACAGGGAATAGTGTGAGGCTGCTATGTCCTGGCCCTCAGCTCCTGCCATGTTCTCTCAGCCTCCACATGCCAGCTGCACAGCCTCTCCCCACTTCTAGAATCCAGGCACAATCTCCCATCCAGACCACTCCGTGAGCTCCTCCTTCGCCCTGAGGCACTTTTCCTCCTGCTCTGATCCTTTGGACCTCCCTCGTAACATCTTCCCAGTCCCCCGGGAGCCCATCGGGAGCTCTTTCAGTGGCCCCTGAAGCCCCAGGTTCTGCAGTGGGGTACTCATCACACAGTGGTCTCACCACCCTGCACCCCACCTGACTTCACCTTCATGAAGGCAAGGCTGCGTTCTCATCTTTTTGGCCAAATGTTTCTCGAGCATCTGGTCTGTGCCAGACGTGAGCTTTACAGTAGTGAGATGTGGTCCAGAACACAGTCAAATGAGAGAGTGTGTGTAAAAAGAACAGGTTACAAAATGAGGTGGTTATCAGAAATTACAGTGGCTAATATTTGCGGTGTGTGGCCACATGCCGGATGCTTACATGTGCCCTTACAGGGACCATCTCATGACTTGTCATTGAGCCCTTCAACGGGGACACTGCTCCTCCCCCAGTTTAAGACAAGGCAACCTCAAAGGTCACATGGTTGTGAGGTGGTGGAGCCAGTGCTCGAATCCACACGTGGGAACACACTTCTCAGGGTTCCGAGCCACTCTCGGATGGGGGCTATGAGAATAAAGCGTGTAGTAACGTTACGCAGCATCTCCCGGCTCTCAGGGCTTGCAGCCGTGGGCTCCTCCGTCACACTGCCCTCAAAAACTATCATGGAGCAATGGAGAAACCTTTCATGTGGCTGTCCTGGTTTCTTTCAGACTTGGCAAATAAGCTTTTAGTGCTACTGGGAGAGATTTCACACAGTGGGCACAAGTGAGGTTGACTTACACCAGCACACCTGTGAATAGCCTCAACTTGCAGAATCAGAATTGGTGACAGAGGCCGGGCGTGGTGGCTCATGCCTGTAATCCCAGCATTTTGGGAGGCTGAGGTGGGTGGATCACCTGAGGTCAGGAGTTCGAGACCAACTTGCCTAACACGGTGAAACCCCATCTCTACTAAAGATACAGAAATTACCCAAGCGTGGTGGTGTGTGCCTGTAATTCCAGCTACTCAGGAGACTGAGACAGGAGAATCTCTAGAACCTGGGAGGCAGAGGCTGCAGTGAGCCAAGATCATGCCACTATACTCCAGCTAGGGTGACACAGTGAGACTGTCTCAAAAAAAAAAAAAAGAATTGGTGACAGAAAAATTCTTATAATGGGTGCATTATTAGTGTCACCACTGGCCACTAGACATCTCTTTAACCTTTAGAACTTTGTTATGTGTTTCTGATCTCATTTACTTCACACAAAACCCCTCATAGATAGATATCATTATCATTATTTCACAGGTGAAGAAGCTGGGGTTCAGAGAGGTGAAGGAACATGGTAGAAGTCACACAGCCCGAACTGATATATCAGAGTATAAGGCTTTTCTCTGCTAGCTTCAGAACCAGGGAGGAGATGACATGCTTCTTAAAATGTCAATGGAAATAAAAAGTTCTTGTCGGCACACTGTGCTGGATTATTCTGGGACGCATCTGTGAGAAAGTCCTAGGGTTTGCAATCTCCGCTTCTCTGCGGAGTCAGCCGAACATGGCCTCGTTGTTGATCTGCAGAGGCATATTTTTAGTGTGAGGTGGGTTGTGTTTATTTATTTGATGAATAGCAAAATGAGGTTTCCATAAATAAAGCCATGTCTTTCTCTCCCCCCTCATTTTATTTCCTGTGCACAGTTCACAAGTGAGTTGACCAGTCCAAGGAGTTTACCAGCCCCAAAAAATCAAAGTGGAAACATTCCTGGGAGTGACCGAGAAGGGACAGTCCGGCCTTCAAAGTGTCTCTCCGTCTCAACCATCAAAGTCGTGGCTTTTGACTCCTAGTTAGAAGCAGGTGTCTGTCCCATCTAGGGATGGATTCTGATCATTTTTAGTGGTAATTATGTGAAGGCTGTTTCTCTTATAACTGACAGCAATAAACCAGTTGTGGACCACGTAATATATCCATTCAGTCTGTAGAACAGTCTACACCAGTGTGAGGACATAAAACACCAACACACCCAAGCTTTGCGAACTCTGGGCTGGCAGTAAAATCAGCCAGGCAAGCCATGATCACGGTGGTGGGAAGAGACATCTTCAGCTCTCACCTACAAGGAGACATGCTCTGGTCCCTAAGCACACCTACTTGGCTGCCCGGTGCGCCATCTTGGTGGTGAGGACACCCATCTCCGCCTGCAAGCCAGTTTCCCCACTGGGCATAGTGTTCAGTGAGCAGGAAGTAGTCTAGGACCTTCACATCCAATTTGATGTTAAAACTTTCTTCCACCCATGAGTGTGTTCCCATTGTCAACCTGGTTTCCCACCCACCCACTCCCGATTGAATTTTACCCCTCAGGGCTTCTTCCTGCCTACATCTCTTCCTTATCTGAAGTTGACCCCAGCCCGGTAAACAAACTTGCAAGTCCAGAGACTGCCTGGGGTGGGCGCACCCAGGCTTACCCTACGCTTGCCCACCCATCTCCCCAACCTCTGCTCTCTGTCCCGAATCCCACACACAGACCCTTGCCCACAAATTCTAGTCTCTCAAACAGCCTTTGTTTCACTTTTTTTTTTTTTTTTGAGATGGAGTCTCACCCTTTCGCCCAGGTTGGAGTGCAGTGTCATGATCTCAGCTCACTGCAACCTTCGCTTCCCTGGTTCAAGCAATTCTCCTGCCTCTGCCTCCCGAGTAGCTGGGATTACAGGTGCCCACCACCACGCCTGGCTAATTTTTCTATTTTTAGTAGGGCCTAGTTTTCTCCATGTTGGCCAGGTTGGTCTCGAACTCCTGACTTCAGGTAATCTGCCCGCCTTGGCCTCCGAAAGTGCTGGGATTACAGGCATGAGCCACCGCGTCCAGCCCACTTTAATCATTTTGAGTGTACAGTACAATCGTATTAACTGTGTGCACATTGCTGTGCAGCAGATCTCTAGAACTTTCTCATCTTGCAAAACTGAAACTCTGTACCCTTTGAACAGCACCGTCCCCCTCCCTGAGCCCCTGGCAACCGCCATTTTACTTTGTTTCTGAGAGTGTGGTTGTTTTACATACCCCGTGTGCGCAAAATCCAACAGCAATTGCCTTTTTGTATCTGACTTACTACAGTCTGCAAAATATCCTCAAAGTTCATTCCACCGGTAGCATACTGCAGAACCTTCTTTCTTTTTAAGGCTTAACAATGTTCCATTGTTTGGACAGACCACATTTTGCTTCTCTATTTATCGCTGTGAATAGTTATGTCGCCTCCACCATTTGTTTGGCTATTTCAAATAATGCTGCAATGAACCTAGGTGTGCAAATACCTCTTCGGGATCCTGCTTTAGTCTTCTCTGGGGAGACAGCCAGCAGTGGGATTCCTGGATCTATTTTCCATGTTTTTAGGAACCTCCACGCTGTGTCCACTGCAGCTACGTTACTTTACATTCCCACCAAAAGTGCACGAAGTGTCCGTTTCTCCACAGCCTCATCAAATCATGTTACTTTATGCTTCAGGTTATTTTTTTTTTAATAGTGGCCATCCCAGTGGGTGTGAGGGGGTATCTCACTGTGGCTTTGATTTGCATTTCCCTGATGACCAGTGACGTTGAGCATCTTACCATATGCTTGTTGGCCATTTGCATCTTCTTTAGAGAAATGTCTATTAATCTTTTGCTCATCTTAAAATCAGAGTATTTGATTTTGTGGTTGTTGTTGAGTTATGGGAACTCTTTATATATTTTAGATATTAATCCCTTATCAAACATATGCCTTACAAATATTTCCTCCACTCTGTAAATTGCCAGTTCACGTCGGGTGCCGTGGCTCACACCTGTAATCCCTGCACTTTGGGAGGCCGAGGCGGGTAGATCACAGGAGTTCGAGACCAGCCTGGCCAACATGGCAAAACCCCATCTCTACTAAAAAAATATCAAAAAAAGTAGCCAGATGTGGTGGCAGTTGCCTGTAATCCCAGATACTAGGGAGGCTGAGGTAAAGAATCGCTTGAACCCGGGAGTCAAAGGTTGCAGTGAGTCGAGATCGCACCATTGCACTACAGCCTGGGTGACAGAGTGGGACTCAGTCCCCACCCTCCCCGCTGAAATTTGCCAATTCACTCTCTCGTTTCCTTTGCTGTGCGGAAGTTTTTGAGCTTGAGAAAGTCTCACCTTGCTTTGGTGGCCTGTGCCTGTGATGTCATAGCCAAGAAACAAGGCCAAGTCATGTCATACGATTTTGCCCTACGTTTTCTTCTAACAGTTCTGTATTTGCGGGCCTTTGTCCAGGTCTTTAACCCATTTTGAGTTCATTTTTATATGGCATCAGGTAAGGATCCAACTTCATTCTTTTGCATGTACATAGCCAGGTTTCCCAGCAACCTTTGGCGAACTGATTGTCCTTTTCCCATTGAGTGGTCTTGGCACATTTGTGGAAGATCATTTGCCCATGTCCAGGAGGGTTTATTTCTGGGCTCATGTTCTGTTTCACTGGCCTATGTATCTTTCTTTCTGCCAGTGCCAACGATTTTACTCCTTTAGCTCCTTTTCTTTAAAGGGGTAATATTTGCCTTCATCATTGGCAACATGCACCTCAAACTGCTTCAATTTTTTGTCCAACTTTTAATGAAACAAGTGCCCTTTAGATTGTGTGGCACATGATGACCAAGACACCTTACAAAGGGAGATTGTGGCATCCTGAGTACCGTCCAGGTCACTGGCCACGGGGGAAGGCACGGTCTCTCTTCCCTCTTGTTGAGTGGGGACCTTCAGACTCTCCAGGAGCACAGCTACCTGTCCAGGAAACCCACGTGGATGCAGCCTGTGTCCCACACGTCTGAATGGGGAAATGTCGAGGAATCGGCGGGATGCGCGTGGCCCAGTCACAGTCTCCAGCCAGCCTAAGGCCTGTTCTACATGAAGTTAATGTTGGCCCCTGGATGGTCCTCACGGGACCTCCACGGACATTTCCCGCATTCCTGGTCATCTGGAGACAATGGAGTGTTCTTAGCAGGTTTTTATTATTTCCTTCTGTTAACACCCAGCAGAATTTATGCCAATTGGAAACCAAAAGACAAAGGGACACAGTGGAGTGGTCTCTCCCTGTGTCACCAAGCATAAGCCAAGACCAGCTGGGAGCCCGCAGGTCAGGAAGGGTCTACAAGTGTGGTCATGTGAAGTCAAGCCTCTCTTTCTTGGGCGAGAGGATAACAGCGCTCACGCAGAGTAGTTCCTGGAAACTCTCAGAGGAGGCAGGTGAACTGTGCTCCGTGACTGGGGTCCCTGGCGGCATCACCTGGGGCCTCTAACAACTGCTGCTGATTGTGTCTGACTGTAGCAAGTGGCTTCTTCTTTCCCTGGGCCTGAGTTCTCCATCCTTATGTGGGGCTGGGAGGAAAGAGGAATTTGAGAAGTTTTTTGAAAAGGCCTGTCTTTGTCCATCTATTCATCCATCCATCCATCCATCCATCCATTGTTCTATCACCTATCTATCCATTTTTTGTTGCTATAAAGGAATGCACGAGGCTGGGTAATTCACAAAGAAAAAAGGTTTATTTGGCTCACGGCTTCAATGGTGGGGAGGTTCAAGACTGGGCATCTGGTGAGGTCTCAGGAAGCTTCCTCTCACGGTGGAAGGCAAATGGATAGGCCTGTGCAGAGCACATAGTGAGAGAGGAAGGCAAAGAGGAGAGAGGTGTGCGTTCTTTTTTATTATTATTTCAATAGTTCTTGGGGAGCTGGTGATGTTTGGTTCCATGGATAAGTTCTTTAGTGGTGACTTCTGAGATGTCGGTGCGCCCATCACCTGGGCAGTGTACGCTGCACCCTGTGTGTGGTCTTTCATCCCTCACCCTCCTCCACCCTTCCTCCAATCCCAGAGCCTATGATGTCATTCTTCCGCCTTTGCATTCTCATAGCTTAGCCCCCACTTACAGGCGAGAACATACGTTTGCCTTTCCATTCCTGAGTTACTTCACTTGGGATAATGGTCTCCAGCTCCGTCCAGGTTGCTGTGAGTATCCTTACTTCATTCCTTTTTATGGCTGAGTAGTATTCCAAGGTGCAGATATATATCGGTGGGATGAGTGTGGCCCAACCAAAGCCTTTAGCCAGACTAAGTCCTGTCCCACGTGAGATTAACGCTGGCCCCTGGACAGTCCTTTCGGGACTATATATATAGTCCATGGGTATATATACCATGGAATACTACTCAGCTGTAAAAAGGAAATATAGATACAACATTTTCTTTATCCACTCATTGGCTGATGGGGATTTAGGCTGGTTTGATATTTTTGCAATTGAGAATTGTGCTGCTATAAACACGTGTGTACGAGTGTCTTTTTCATATAACGACTAATTTTCCTCGGGGTAGACACCCAGGAGTCGCTCTTTGTAACAACCAGTGGTCTCTGTGGCAATGACTGGAGTGAAAACCTCCCTTCTCCCCAGGGAGGGCCCTGATCTATTCATGAGGAATCCACTCCTGTGACCCGGACACCTCCCGTTAGACTCCACCTGTGACACTGGGCATCAGCTTTGAACATGAGGTTTGAGGGACAAACCATAGCGAGGCCTGAGAGCTTGCATCCTAGGTGGATGAGGGCTCAGTGGTGTACAGGAAGCTGCGCAAGGGCAGGGGCTGCAGAGAGGGCTGGGGAGTCAAGGGACAGACAGACAGGCAGTGGCCCAAGCAGCAATAGAATCAGCAGCCTCTCACTGTCCCTCCAACACTGGAAGCCCCACTCCTATCAGGGGTCCTGGTCCCTGCTGTTCCTCCCACCTGGGATATGCTCCTCTGGAGAGGGGCACAGCCCACCTCGCATGGCACAGCCTCAGAGACGCCTTCCTCAACCTCCCACACTGCCTGAGGGCTCTTCTCCCCTTCTCTGTTATCCGTAAGACTTACTGCATATTTATAGTGGCTACTGTTTCCTCCACAACCATGTTCACTACTGCTCACCCAGTGCCTAAACAGGTGTCTACACTGCTCTGTGAATGCAGATAGAATATACAAGTGAGGTGACAGGTGCAATGATTTAGTTGGGGGAGAGTCTGACGTTACATATAGAAGAGTTCAGGAGGGCCTCCTGGAGGAAGTGATCTTTACTCTGACAACATGCAGGATGAGTAGGAGTTAGTCAGACAGAAAGGTGCAGGAAGGGTGTCGAGGCAGAGGAAGCAGCATGTGCAAAGGCCTGGGGTAGGGCGTGGAGAACAGGGTGGAGGAACGGAAAGGCATGGAGTTTGGCTGGAGTGAGCAGGGGAGGGAGGGACAGGAAGTGTCCTTCAGCAGTTATGCGGGTGTCAGGACATTTAGTGCCTGTCAGCCAGGTGAGTTTAGGACCTACCGCATCTCTGCCTGTCTGACCTTGCAGCTCATAGAGAAGCATCCCTTGGACTTCTGGTAGCTGCCCACACACCCAGGTACCCGGACCAGAATCTTTTCACATCATCCAGTCTGTTACTGAGAACGTGTCCTTCATCCGTTTTCAATGAATTCTACTCTCTCCCACCCCGCTGCCTCTACAACGTCTATACAGCTGGAAGGTCTCAAGTAGGCATTCTAAGATGAGGCATCACAGTTAGGAGTATTTTCTAGGTGTTTCCAAACATTAGCACTTTAAAAACATAAATATTTGAAGAGGTCCACTATTTGCCTCATCGATGAAAGCTTGGAAGTGGATTCTTAGATCATCCCCTGAAAACCCGCAGAGTGCTGAGTGCTGACTCATTCTTGCAGCATCCACACACCTGAAAGAATCAATAGACAGCTATAATGGCAGAGTTGTTGTAAATAAGAATTGTTACTTGTGGAAAATATATTTACTGAGAATGGATAGCTATCAATCCAGCCATTTTTCCATAAGTTCACTCCTCCATCCATTCATCCAGCCAACCAACCAACCATTTATCCATTCTTTCATCAATCCATCCATTTGTCCATCTATTCATCCATCCATCCATCTATCCATCCATCCATCCATTGTTCCATCCATTGTTCCATCTATCTATCCATCCATTGTTGCATCTATCTAACCATTAATTCATCTGTCAATCTGTCCATTCATTCAGACATCTATATAACCATTTGTCCAACTGTTCACTCATCCATTCTTTCATTCATCTATCCATTGTTCCATCTACCTATCCATCCATTGTTGTATCTGTCTATCATTCATTCATCTATCAGTCTATTCATTCACACAATCATCCATTCATTTGTCCATCTGTTCATCCATCCATCCTTTCATCCATCCATCCATTGTTCCATCCATCTATCCATTCATTCAATGATCTGTTCATCCACACATTCATCCATCCATTTGTCCATATATTCATCCATCCATAAATCTAATATTGTTATTTCATCTTTCATCCCCACATCCATCCATTCATTTGTTTATTCATCCATCCATCCTTTCGTTCTCAGTGAGCAGAGTGGTCCCACTGGAAAACAAGACCAACCATGCCCTCAAAAAGTTCACTGTCTACTGGGGAAGACAGACAATAGGCAACAGCATTTCACTGACTTCCAGCTGGGATGGGTGCAATGAAGGAAAAGGGCAGGTGCTTTGGGAATTTACACCACAGGGATCTGACCCAGTGTGGGATCAGGAAAACCTTCCTAAGGAAAGACCACATTTAATCTGGTACCTGAAGGATGAGTAGGAACCTGCTGGACAAAAACATAAAATGTTTTAGGCAGAGAGGCCAGCAGTGCAAAGGTCCTGAGGCAGGAAGTGCCTGGCATGTTCAAGCAACTGAAATGAGGTCAGAGTAGCCGCAGCAGTGGCCAAGGCTGGAGAGGCCAACAGGGGCCAGGTCATGCTGGACCTTTAAGACCACATTGCAAATTTGGACTTGATCTTAAGAGAAGACAAGAAGCCAGAGAAAAATTGCAAACAACAGGGCCACACCAGGCTTGCCTTTTTTAAAAAGCAGGTTTTGATTGAATCTACCATACATAGAGAAAACTGCACACGTTCCAGGCATACGTTATCGGTTGGCAAGGGTTGCCGTAACGAAGTGTCTGCAGGGCGTGATGGCTCACACTTGTAATCCCAGCACTTTGGGAGGCCAGGGCCAAGGCAGGCAGATCACCTGAGGCCAGGAGTTCGAGACCACCCTCGTCAACATGGTGAAACCCCGTCTCTACTAAAAATACAAAAAAAAAAATTAGCCAGGCGTGATAGTGCATGCCTGAAGTCCCAGCTACTCAGGAGGCTGAGGCAGGAGAATCGTTGGAACCCAGGAAGTGGAGGTTGCAGTGAGCCGAGATCTCACCACTGCACTCCAGCCTGGGTGACAGAGTGAGGCTCTGTCTCAAAAAAAAAAAAAAAGAAGAAGAAAAGGTGGCACGGACTGGCTCCAACACCATGAATGTGTTGTTCTAACGTTCTGGAGGCTGGAAGCCTGAGGTCAGGGCTGCCTGTGCTGGTTCCTGCTGAGGCCTCTCTCCTGGCTTCTAGATGGCCACCTCCTTCCTGGGTCTTCACTTGGCCTCTTCTCTGTGCATGGACACACAGAGAGAGAGAGAGAGAGAGATAGAGAGAGAGAGAGAGAGAGAGAGAGAGAGACATCTCTGACATCTCTTCCTCTTCTTAGACGAACACAGTCCTATCTGATCAGGGCCCTATGGGGCCATAGTTTAACCTCAGTTTCCCCCTTAAAGGCCCTGTCTCCAAACACAGTTCCATTGAGGGGTGAGAGTTTTAATATATGAGTTGGGGGGACACACAATTCACTCCTTAGGAGCTCAATGGATTTTCACAAAGTGAACGCACTCATGTAACTAGCACGAAGATAAAGGAAAAGAATGTGACCCACCCAGGACAATGTACAGGAGCTCTTTGGGGCATCCCACTCCCCGCCCCTGAGCCGCTCCTTTACCTCCAACACCATAGAGCAGTTTTGCCTGGTTTTGACGTCACCATCAATGGCGTCGGGCAGAGCACAGCCTTGGGTGCCCGCCCGGCTCCTTTCCTGCAAGTCCCTGCTCCCGAGATTCCTCCGTGCTGTTCCGTGCTGTTCTAGGTCACTCACTGGCATTGCCAAGTCCTGTGGCACTTGAGAGTCCACTGCTGCTGGGCAGCAGGTGTTTAGGGGTGACTGGGGACAGTGCCACTCTCTCCGGTGGGCTTGCGAGGGTCTCTTGGGGGACGTCTGGGAACGCTCCTGTTGAGAGCATGCTGGGAGCAGGATTGCTGGGTTGTAGGTACGTACAGTTTTGGCTCTAAGAGATGATGCCTCGCCGTTTTCCAAAACAGCGGTTCCAGCTGACACTCGCACAGCACTGCAAGGGAGATCCGGATGCTCTGCATCCTCAGCACATGTTTGTCCGTTTTCATTTTCTTTTTTTAGAGCCCGGGTCTCACTGTCACTCAGGTTGCAGTGCAGTGGGACAATCGTGCCTTTTTAAAAGATCACTTTGCTATGGCATGGAGAGTGGGCAACAGGAGTGGGGAGGCCAGACTGAGGGTGCTTCAGGGGAGAGGGGAGAGGGGAGGTGGCCAGGTCTAGGGTGGAGGCCGGGGGGATGGAGGCATGTGGACCAATAGCGATTTTCCAGCATTGTGCCAGGGCTCCGCGGGCAGCTGTCCCTTCGGGTTGGTGCCCATCTCTTTTGTCTTTTTATCGTTCCATTCTTGGAGCCGTTATTGGGCGTTTTCGTTGTTGTGATTGTCTGCTGAAAACCGACAATCCCCAAACCACAGGGAAACGCAGGTAAAATACAAGTGAGTCAATTTCTCAGGAAATGTTTTCCCTCCGCTTTGGGCCCAGAGACTAGATATTTATTGATGGCATTTTTTAAAAACAATCCAGGCACTCCCTGCCCTCAGGGGAATATGATCCAGAGGGCACCGGGACACAGCCCAGCTCAGGTTCAGCCTCACCGCAAGAAGCGTCACCTGGTGGACTCTCTCACTGTCCCGGAGGCAGCCCGGCCCTGGGCGGGAGGGGCAAAGGAGACCCTGTTCTTGATGTGTCTGAGGTTGGCAGGACCCCGCTATCCTTTGGCCTTGCTGCCGCACTCGCTCTGACTCAGGCTGCTGCCGGTGTCACCACTTCCACGCGGCTCCCTGGGCCATCCAGAGAGCTGGTTTTGCCCAAGCTGACTTCTTGCGTCTGTCTGGTGGCCTGTGCCGAATTATCAGAGCTTACCACCTCGGCTCCTGGCTCATCGCTGAGAAAGACTGTAGCACTCAGGGACAGCAGCAGCTGTGGTTCATCCTCAGGTCCTCAGATATGTCATCCTGAAGCCCCGTGAGGGACCCAGAAGGGCCTGGGACAGGTTGAGGGCAGGGTCCACATGACTCCACAAGGAGGGATGCTGAGAACGTCCACAGCCACACAGCTGTGAACAGTGCGCTCCATTTCCAGACACGCTATCCTGCCTCCCTGCCCTCTGCCCTGGTAGACCTCACAGCAACAGGGGCACAGACGATGAACCGCTCCACTTCCTTGCAGTCTCTATGGGCACTGTGGCAAAAAGTAAAACAGAACTTGAGAACTCGTGGTAGGAGTGAAAACCAGCGATCGGATATGGTGGCAGCTTACCTGTGCATTGAACCTGGATCTGGAAGTGAGGAGAAGATGAGGTGGTCCAAGCCCTGTTCCTCAGCCCCTCTGGGGTTGTGTGATTATGGTCATGGGACGGTGACCAGCCTGGGATGCTGCAGATGGGAATTCCACAGAGGGAGCTAATGCTGCAGATGGGAATTCCACAGAGGGAGCTAAAACTAGGACGCTGCTGGGGCCCCGCTCTGCCACCGTCGGGCCCTGGAGCTCATGGGAGCCCGGGGCATGCGTTTCAGCCGCAGCCTCATTTGTCTTCCTGCACAGCCCCGCCCGGGACCTCAGGGTCCGCAGAAGAGTTGCAGCGGGTCACTCATGGCTCAGGTCAGGCCCCGAGGCAGGGCTGTGGGGCTCATCCTTAATCTGGCTGCACTCTGGACATTGTGGGCAAAGGAGAGAGGGAATCTGCTATTGACACAGGGCTTCTACCATGTTCTGTGACTAAACCAGGCCATTTCCCGGCTGCCCGTCCCATGCTGCAGCCCTCTGTCCCCAGACATCCCGTCCCTGCTTCACTCCTCTACCTAGCCCCTACCACTGTGCCTCCTACTAGAAATTCTACTTAGTTGACTTTCTTTCTTTTCCCGGTCTTTCTTCCCCTCTAGAATGCAGGCTGCCCCGGGGCAGGGATTCCTGTCTGCATGGCTCACTGCTCGTTTCCTTAGAAAGATGCCTGGCACAGAGCAAGGCTCAACCAAATACTTGTTCGATGAATGAACAATCTCCCACATGGCCAAGGTGTGCCTTCCCTCCACATCCGGGGGCAGATGGGGCTTAGCGGGCCCAGCGAAGGTCAGACACCCTAATGATGCCTTTCTTGTGAACTCACACAGGGCGGTTTCGTGGTTTTTTTCTCCCGCACCCCAACAGAACTGCACAAAATCTACACAATGAATCATAAAAGGAAATGTTTTGGGGACCAAATGAAATTCTTTTTCAGCCCAGAACACGTTTTCCATTTTTATTTTCATGTTTATTTTTTTTTGCACTTGAGGCCAGGAGTTCACAACCAGCCTGGGCAACATTTTTCTTTTTTTTTTTTTTTCTTTTGGAGAGATGGTCTTGTTCTGTTGCCCAGGCTGGAGTGCAGGGTCATGATCACATCTCACTGCGGCCTTGATCTCCTGAGCTCAAGGGATCCTCCCACCTCAGCCTCTGGAGTAGCTGGGACTACAGGGGTGCACCATCACACCCAGCTAATTTTTAAATTATTTTTGTGTGGGGACAGGGTCTTATTATTTTGTCCAGGCTGGTCTCAAACTCCTGGGCTCAAGAGATCCTCCTGCCTCAGCCACCCAAAGCTCTGGGATTTCAGGCATGAGCCACTGTACCTGGCCTATTTTCCCACTTTTGATGAAGCCTTATCCACAAAACACCCACGTGCCTACCTCAGTGGCTCAGGGGCAGGTTCTAGTTCCCCCACCAACGGCTCCTCCAGCCCCTTTCCCAGATGATCTCCAAGAGCTTCCTCGATCCCCTCTGAGAAAGCTCAGCTCCCCCAGTCATCCATCCCATCAGAACCAGTTACATAGTTTACAGGGTCCAGTCCAAAACAAAACTGCAGGCTTTGCTCAAAAATTATGAAGAGGCCAGGCATGGTGGCTCATGCCTGTAATTCCAGCATTTTGGGAGGCTGAGGCAGGTGGCTTTCTTGAGCCCAGGAGTAAGAGACCAGCCTGGGAAACACAGCAAGACCCCAAATCTACACAAAAAAATTAAAAATTAGCTGGGCATGGGGGCACACAGCTGCAGTCCCGGCTACTCAGGAGGCTGAGGTGGGAGGATCTCTTGAGTCCTGGAGGTGGAGGCTGCAGTGAGCTGTGATCACACCACTGCACTCCAGCCTGGGCAACAGAATGAGATCTTGTCTCTAAGGGAAAAAAAAATGAAGAATTTCAAGATCCTTCCAGCATCATGGATGGATGGTGCTTCCTGGCCCTGTGTGGGCAAGTGGGCTGTGAGCTGGTCCTGGCTGTCAAGCTGTGAGCGGAGTTCATGTGGCTCGTGTCTGGGCTGGAGCAGTCCTCTGCTGCTTCTAGACCCCGCTGAGCTCTCTGTGCCTGGCAGCGTTTGCCATGGTGGCTGCACCATCTGCCCAGGTCCTGCCAGACCACAGTGAGCAGAACCCTCTCCCAACCTGGCGTGGGCATTGGAAGCACAAGCAGAAAATAGAGTGTTTTGGGAAGTCCTGAGGACCGGGGCGAGGCTGGTACCGCAGCAGGATGTAGCCCATCGGACAGCTACTCCAGGGCGGTGGAAAGACTGAAGAACAAACGTGGGTCTCAGGCAGAGGGCCGTCCCCCGGGGAAAGAAGCGCCGGATGATCTGGTGGGATCTATCCCCGCAGCTGGGGCAGATGTCTGTGCCAGCAAGAGACCACACGTTCATTATGTATCTGTTCATCCGTTGAGAATATTTCCTGAGGGCCTGCTAAGTGCTCAGCATGGAGCTCAGTACCGGGGACACGGCCGGAAATAGGCAGCCGCGGTCTTGGCTGTGGAGGAGCTTCCTCCCGGCGGTGCGCACAGTTAGAGTCCACGCAACTGGGAAAACGCTGCGTCAGTAAGTGCGCAAAGTCCGTGGCACTGTGCAGGCATGTGGCAGGGGGCCTGTCCTCGCCTGGGTGCCAGGGAGGGCTTCTTGGAGGAGGTGCCCCATTCATTCATTTATTCATTCATTCAGCAAATGCTGAGAGCCTGTTCTCAGCCAGACCCAGGCAGGCCTCCGTGGGAGAGTTTAGCAGCGATCAAAACAGTGCGATTCTCCTGCGCCATGGGATGCAGGGGAGGGAAGGAAGACCCCCACATGCACGCATTCATTCCCCCATCTATGGACTCACGTCTGCACCCTACACACATGCCGTGCACTCACACACACGCACACACACATAAAATGTGAGGAGGAGAGGGAGGTTCCGAAGGGAAGGAACGCAAGGAAACCGTTACGCTAACGAACAGTACTCCAGAGGTGCCGCAGGAAATGGTCCAGGACTCCCCCACTGCGCCTGCAGCCCTGCCCTCTGTGTGCGCGGGAGCCGGCTAGCCCGGTTCACACAGCCTCACCCGGACACAGCTCACCCGAGCCAACTGTGTGCGTCTCCCGACTCTGCACTCAGTGACATCACTCTGGGAGCGAAAACAGGCCATGATGGGAAGGCCTACACCTCCGCAACTGGCAGACACCCTAAGTCAGCTCCGGTTCGTTTTGTTTCCAAGGGCCAGTTTACCCACCCACCACTGTCTGGGGCTGGCTTTCTCAGCCCCCTGGGTAATTCCAGGGCAGACCTCATGACTTTCTGGTTATCTCATAATAAAAGCTTTCCCAGCCACTTTTAATCACAAAAACATGGTCTCATGTGGATCACTGAGATGTCCAGTCCCGTGTGAGTCTTCGCTGAAAAGCGGCATTTTCCGGGCTTCACCAGCCCAGCCTGCCCCGGGCTGAGGCCTCGGAGTGCGGAGGGGGCTTGGGGCCACCCGCTCTGGGTTTCCCTGCTTCTGCTTCTCTTCCCTCTCTCCTCCCCAATCTCTAGGCTTCCCCGGACCCTCCAAGGTTGGGGAGAGGCCAGCAGGGCAGGGAGGTCGGGTTTGCTGGGCGGGCGGCGGGTGATCTGGTGGGCTCTACCCCTGCAGCTGGAGCAGATGTTTAAGCTGACTCATTTGAGGGTACTCTTGTGGCTTGTTTAGACCCTGGGGTCATGAAAGAATCCAGATTGAACCCCCGAGCACTTACATCTGACAGTGAAAGCCTGGGAGCCCTCATTCCCGGCCAGTTTCCGCCCAGTAGCCCACTTCATACCACAGGAAACCCCCACACCCTTCTTCCCTCCTCACCACCCCACCCATCATCTCTGCTGGGGGCGGTCGGTTCCCACTCAGCACAGCCCGCTGCACTGCACAGGACACTCATGCCACCCTCCTCCAGAGATGCCTGGAAGCAAGAGCCAGACCTGCCCACCCTCCCCCAGCCCCAGGGGCTCCTTGGGGCTCCCTCCAGCCTTGGCGGGAGGAGGAAAAGCAGCACTTCCCTCCGACAGCGGAAAAGGCCCTCTCCCTTCCAGTGGGTCTGCCCAAAGGTGACCGGAAGGGTACTGGTCCCCACCCCCGCACCAGCCCCACAGACACGCTCCACACTCCTCCTCTCTGCCACGTTGTGAAGCCTCGGCCTAACCCAAGCCTGCAGGGGCCATCCTGACAGCCTGGGATGACACAGGTTCCCCAGAGGGGGACAGCATGTGGGGTGTGGGTGCCAGGCTAGACGCGGGGGGCAGAGGTGCCAGGTTAGATGCGGGGGGCAGAGTTGGAGGAAGCCTTCCAGAGGTGTCTCAGCAGAGACTGAAGTCAGAGCATCCGAGTCTCCGAGCATCAAAAGGCTGGAGATATTTTTTTAAAAAAATTCAAAAAAAAAAGAGCTAACGTTTTTAGAAAAGCAGGCCCAGTGACCATTCATCCTCTCACTGGTAATCACTGTTCGCAGCAGTAAGTGCTACTTACCAAGGGGTGCGTCGCGGCGGGCGTTGTGCTGGGCGTGTCCTTTCCAGACGGGCTGTGAGTGAGCGCACGGCCTGGCTGAGGGAATTCGTATTTCTTCTGCAAGGAATAATTACTTATACCTAAACTCGCTCAGCTGCCAAGTGGGAGGAGGGATTTGAACCTCCATCTTCCTCACCCCCACATGCGTGCTCATCATCCTTCTGTCCCCATGGAATCATCTAGTGGAGAAAAAAATATTGATCGGCAAAAAGAGAAAGAAAAATAATAGAACTTCTCTGTATGCCAAACACTGTCATTATGCTCAAGGCAAAGGCTCCGTTTCATCCTAAATTCCAAATACCAGCGTGCTCACTGACTGGAGGAACATTGGTGAGGCCCACTGCATGTGTGGGACCGTGGGGGTTGCAGGGGTCTGTTGTGACCTATGTTTTTGACACACACCCCTTCTTTTTCTTTGAAAAGCTATACACAGACTTCAGTTTTTAGAATAAAGAGAGTTGGGTTTTTTTTTTTTTAGCTCTATCAGAAGAAATTAAACAGAGACAGAATGGAAAATAAAGTGTATTTTTAAATAAACCGAGGACGTGGTTCCCATTCTGCCCCGGAACCTGGTCCGTTTAAAGCGGCCTCATTATTTTTAATGCATCCACTTCCTGGTCCCTCAGTTTTTCCCATGTTGATTGTCTGAGAAATCCCAGCGGTGACATTTGTTAAACATCTGCCCGAGGCTGGGCGAGACCCCGGGAGGCAGGCTCTTGCCCAGGAAGTCTCCAGAGACCAAAGCTAGAGCCCCATATAGTTGTCCCTCCGCGTCCACCGCCCAACCAGGAGCCCCTTCGTGTCCCAGTGCCTGTGACGTTGACAGGCAGGAGCGTGCGAACTGAATCCCGAAGAGTGCACAGAGTATTTTAAATCTGAGCTGCTGTCACACAAGAGCTTTTACCCCAAAAACCACAATGTCCAAAAGAAGGAGCAGACGAAACCCAGCATAAGGTGTGCTGCTGTATGCTCAGATTAGACCCGACCTGAGAAGGCCCTGCTTCTCCCTGGAGATGGGTCCCCTTCCCTCCTTGCCCCACTTCCTGCCGCTGTGACATCTTATGTTGAGCAGAAGTCCCAGAGGAAAAAGGATGTTCGACACTGACCCCTCGAAGGCTCAGCTCACCCTCTGGGACTTATTCAAGTTGGATTCCTCTGTCTGCTTTCACCTCTATTTTAACCGAAAGATCCCATGAAGGTAGGGTCTTGCTTGGTCTGGCCTCTTCGTGACTGTGGACCCCGGCACACATCAAGGGCCTAGCACACGGTAGCTGCTCAATAAGGACTTACTGAATGGAAGAATGCAAAGCAGGGAATGGTGGCTCACACCTGCCATCATCTCAGCTCTTGAGGAGGCCGAGGCAGTTGGATCACCTGAGGTCAGGGGTTCGAGACTAACCTGGCCAACATGGTGAAACCCCGTCTATGCTGAAAATATAAAAACCAGCTGGGCATGGTGGAGGGCGCCTGTAATCCCAGCTACCTGGGAGGCAGAGGCAGCAGAATTGCTTGAACCTGGGTGGCAGAGGTTGCACTGAACTGAGATCGTGCCATTGCACCCCAGCCTGGGCGAAAGAGTGAGATTCTGTCTCAAAAAAAAAAAAAAAAGAATGCATGAGTGAGTGATGCTAGCTAGCTACTTAGCCTCATCCAGCTTCCTTTCCCACAAATTTGGGTGTTCAGTCAGTGGGTGTGGCCGGCAGAGTCGCCACCCCCAAAGATGCCTGTGTTCTGACACTCGGAACCTGTGAATCTCTTATTGCACTTCAAGGAGGAGTTAAGGTTGTAGATGGAATCAGAGCTGCTAATCGGCTGACCTTGAGGCGGGGACATGGCCCCAGACTAGCCGGTGGACCCAGTGTCATCGCAGGGTGCTTATAAGTAAGAGGAGGCAGAGGAAGCAGGGTTGGAGAATACATGAGAACAGAAGCAGAAGTCAGAGGGATGCACTGCTGGCTTGAGATGGAGGCAGGGGCCGCAAGCCAAGGACTGCAGGCAGCCTCTAGAAGCTGGAGAAGGCAAGGAAATGAGCTCTCCCTGGAACTTCCAGAAGGAACAGCCCTGCTGACACCCTAGCTTTAGCCCAGTGAGATCCATGTTGGACTTCTAGAATTTAAGATGTTTGAAGCCACTAAGCTTTGGCGATCTGCCACCGCGCAGTGGGAAACTCATGCACTAGGAGGTGAGGGGAAATGCATGCCATGGCTCGGAGGCTTAATCAGGGTCGGACCGGCATGTGTCAGTGCCTGCACCTTTCAGCACTGACTCCATTTAGTAGGAGTATGGCCATGTATAAGTCAGACTCGGTCACCACCCTCTGGAGCTCGCCATTTAGGAGAGCCCAGGTTAAAGCTTGTCGAGTGGATTAGTTCACGGCGCGTCTTGTCAGAGACTTCTCAGATGCTGACACAATGAATGCCCCACAGTGCAGAATATAGCCTTCTCCAAATGTAGGTGACCATGGGGCATTTTGGATGGGAGTGGGGGCACTTTCCTTTCTTCTAGGGGTGACACTCGACCCAGTACTGAGAAGGTCTAGTCGCTGCCAACGTCAGGGCTTAGGGAGGTTGGCTTTTGTTCTGTCCTGGTTTAGGAGTCATCGCCTCATGCTCAGTCTGCAAGACTGCTCACCAGGGAAGATCTCAGTTTATTTTAAGAAATGCCAAATATTTAAACCATCCCTAGATGGCTTAAAATAATAAAGGCCCTGTTAATTGAACCTTTCCTTCCCAGCCTCTGCACAGGAGTGTACGCCTTTTTTTTTTTTTTTTTTTTTTTTTTTTTGAGATGGAGTCTCGCTCTGTCATTCAGGCTGGAGTGCAGTGGCACGGTCTCAGCTCACTGCAACCCTCTGTCTCCCAGGTTCAAGCGATTCTCCTGCATCAGACTCCCCAGTAGCTGGGATTACAGACGCACACCACCACACCCAGCTAATTTTTGTATTTTTTTAGTAGAGACGGGGTTTTACCATGTTGGCCAGGATGGTCTCTATCTGCTGCGTGATCTGCCCACCTCAGCCTCCCAAAGTGCTGGGATTACAGGTGTGAGCCACCGCACCTAGCCGGGAGTGTGTGTCTTCATCCCAGTCACCTGTGGGCCAAGAATCAAAGAAGGAAAAGAGTGGCGAGAGGAGGTGGGGAAGAAGACCTGTGGGTCTGTAGTTGCTTTGTGCTTTCCAGTGCAGGGATTTGTGGCTAGAGGAGGGTGGGGAAGAAGACCTGTGGGTCTGTAGATGCTTTGCGCTTTCCAGTGCAGGGATTTATGGCGAGAGAGGTGGGGAAGAAGACCTGTGGGTCTGTAGATCCTTTGCGCTTTCCAGTGCAGGGATTTCAAGTTTACCAGAATCTTGATGAGAAAATGCAGGTGGTTTGGTGCAACCTACCAGTACTATCCAGGACAAAAGCCCAAGGCCAGCTTCAGGCATAGCCAAATCCAGGGATCTAATGTCTCCAAATCTCCATGTCTCTCTTCTGATCTTTGGGTTGGGCCCAGCCTCCGGGCTACTCTCTTAGCGTCCAGATGACAGGCACAGTCCCAGTGGACAGAGAGCTTGCCCTGGGGCACTCCGACAGGGAGCCCAAGCCTAGCTCTGATGGCCCTGCCTGAGGTCTTCGACCATCCCTAAATGAGTCACAATGGCCTGGGGGATGCTTAGCTGTGTCTATGCAGAAGCAGATCCCCCAAACCACCTGGAGCTGGGGGACACATAGCCCCTAAACCATATGGGCTGAAAGGGGGCAGTGGTGTTTCCTTAAGGAAAACCAGGGCATCTGCGGCACAGGGCGGGGAGCGAGTGCCTGGCAGAAGACATTCGCCCACTAGATCTGCTCTGCCTGCAGAGAATAGCTCTTCTCAAGGGAGCTTCAGACAGTGGCCCCAAGAGCAGTTTCAGCTAAGGTTTCTCATGCCGGTGATGGGCTTGGCACTGTGCCAAGGGCTCCCCGGAAACGTCTGCTTTCATCCTTGTAATATCCCTGGGTACGTGGAGTTTGTGGCCCTCTTCCTAGTTCACAGATGGGGAGACTCAGGCTCCGAGACCTTGATTTTGACTCATGCTCCCAAGTTCTTCACCACCACCACCACTCTCAGCAGCTCACGGAGCTACATCCCCCTGGATGTTCACCAGCCAGGAAGCTCTGTTGACAGCCTGGACAGACATAGGTGGGTCCCACAGCCTGAGCTGCCTCCCCTGAGAGGAGAACCTGACCTAGCAGGTGTGCACATAGATAGACTTGTCTGCTTCTCCTATTGACCTTCTCCTCTTGTGAGGCAGGGACCGCCAAGAGCCCCCAGTGACCCACAGGCACACTCCGAGGGCAGCAGGGAAGCTCTGCCGAGCCAGGGAGTTGGCGAGGGGGTGGGTCCTGCGGGGCGGGGACAGACAGCTTCAAGGACTTGGTGCTGAAATGCTGGGCTCCAGTGACATCTGAGCATCTGAGGGTCTCAGTTGCAGAAAAAAAGATGGACAAGAAAATGAAAATAAAAGCCTCCCATGGCTGTTCAGGAAACCAGATGGGCTAGAGCTGTGCCTCAGAGCACAGCTTTGGCCTCAGATCTGAGTTCCATGCCCAGCTCTTCTCCTTGCCAGCTGGATAACCTTGGGCAAGTTACTTCACCTCTCTAGTCCTCAGGCTCCTCATCCAAACAAGGGTATGTGACAAGATGTGCAACGTATAAGATGGTAGCAAGGGTTAGGCAGTAACATCCAACACCTTAGCCTGTGCCTGTCATGAAGGAAAGTTGGTGTCTGCTGCAGTGATGAGCATGAAAATAATGATGGTGGTGGAGGTGACGATGATGGTGGTGGAGATGGTGACGACAGTGATGATGGTGGTGACGGTGATGATGACAGTAATGCTGGTGGTGGTGGTGATGATGCTGATGATGATGGTGGTGATGGTGATGATGGTGGTGGTGGTGATGGTGGTGATGGTGCTGGTGGTGATAATGGTGATGGTGGTGATGATGGTGATGATGGTGATGATGGTGATAATGGTGATGGTGATGATGGTGATGGTGATGATGGTGATGGTGATGATGGTGATGATGGTGATAATGGTGATGGTGATGATGGTGATGGTGATGATGGTGATGGTGATGATGGTGATGACAGTAATGCTGGTGGTGGTGGTGATAATGGTGATGATGATGGTGGTGATGATGGTGATGATGATGGTGGTGATGATGGTGATGATGATGGTGATGATGGTGATGATGACAGTAATGCTGGTGGTGGTGGTGATGGTGGTGATGATGATGGTGATGGTGATGATGGTGATGATAGTGATGATGATGGTGGTGATGGTGATGAAGGTGGTGGTGGTGATGGTGGTGATGGTGCTGGTGGTGATAATGGTGATGGTGGTGATGATGGTGATGATGACAGTAATGCTGGTGATGGTGGTGATGATGGTGATGGTGATGATGGTGATGATAGTGATGATGGTGGTGGTGATGACGATGGTGATGATGGTGATGATGACAGTAATGCTGGTGATGGTGGTGATGATGGTGATGGTGATGATGGTGATGATAGTGATGATGGTGGTGGTGATGATGATGGTGATGATGGTGATGATGATGGTGGTGATGATGGTGATGATGATGGTGATGATGGTGATGATGACAGTAATGCTGGTGGTGGTGGTGATGGTGGTGATGATGATGGTGCTGGTGGTGATAATGGTGATGATGATGGTGGTGATGATGGTGATGATGGTGATAATGGTGATGGTGATGATGGTGATGGTGATGATGGTGATGGTGGTGATGATGACAGTAATGCTGGTGGTGGTGGTGATGATGGTGATGATGATGGTGCTGGTGGTGACCGATATCATCCCTGCTGCAGTCATTCAAGAGACCAGGGTCACTTTCTGAAATCGGCGAAACACGCTGTAGTCATGAGATTGCAGTGAGCGCGCAGACATTGAATCAGTGTCCTGCTCCAGGCTTCTTACCAAGCGCTGAGCCTTTCTGAGTTGCGGATCCTGACCTCCCCAGCTCTCAACTCTCCAAAGGCCCTGCCGGGTCTGGCACTGCCACTGACCTCACATCCCAGGACCTTTGCCCTTTGCTCACCACCCACCCACACTGGCCGCCTCACTGGTCTTCAGATATCAGGTGTGTTTCCAGCTCAGGGCCTCTGCACTTGCTGCTCCCTCTGCCTGGGGCACGTTTCCCTGTAACCCTGGAATTCACAGCCTCCTCTCCTTCAGGTCTCTCTGCTCAAATGTCACCTCCTCAGTTGGGTGTACCCTAAGTTCTCCTAAGTATGACAGCAACACGCCCCACCGGACTGACACTTTCTGTGAACTTTTCCTGCTTTGTTCCTCTTCATAGTACTCATCACTCCCAGGCAAACCATAAGAAGGTTCTTTTTAACCTGTGATGGGGTTACAGCTCGATAAACTCATCGTTGAAAATATTGCTGGGTCAAAAATGCATTGAGTATCCCTAACCCAGCAAACATCCTAGCTTAGCCCAGCCCACCTTACACATGCTCAGAATGCTTACATTAGCCTACAGCCGAGCAGAAGCATCTCACACAAAGCCTGTATTATATTAAAGAGCTGAATAGCTTGCGTAACGTATTGAATCCTGGAAGTGAAAAACACAATGGTTGCATGGGTCCCCGAAGTACAGTTTCTACTGAAGGTGTCTTGCTTTCCTGCTTTGACATGTTTGTAAAGTCAAATAATCCTAAGTGGAACTACCGTGAGTCAGGGCCCATCTGTGTTGGGTGACTTTTCATTTATCGAACCACTCTTTTTTTTTTTTTATTGAGATGGAGTCTCACTCCGTTGCCCAGGCTGGAGTGCATGATCTTTGCTCACTGCAACCTCTGCCTCCCAGGTTCAAGTGATTCTTCTGCCTCAGCCTCCCAAGTAGCTGGAATTACAGACACATGCCACCATCCCCGGCTCACTTTTGTATTTTTAGTAGAGGCAGGGTTTCACCATGTTGGCCAAGCTAGTCTTGATCTCCTGACCCTCAGGTGATCCACCCACTTCAGCCTCCCAAAGGCTGGAATTACAGGTGTGAGCCACCGCGCCCGGCCAAAACCACTAACTTTTAAGCCACTTGGAGTTGGGGACTCTTTTCCCCAGCACGTAGAACAGGACCTCACACATAGTAGCCCCGTAGTCTGCTGTTGAATCAACAGCAGGTGCCATTTCTGTCACCTGGAAATAATGAGAGTCAGGTCTGGGCGGGAGGCCACGTGTTGTGGCTGCACGTACCAGGGCAGGGATGATTCCCGGGGAGGTGTGGGATGCACCGAGCTTCTTAGGGGTGGGACATGCCCTTCTTGCTAATGGGAAAAGGTGAGGTGGTGCTCGCCTGGTGAACGTGGTTAAGCTGCCACCACGGAGGCGCATCCTTAGAGCACAGTGTCAGGCACATTTGTGTTAAGTCATCTGGGTTTTGAGGCATCTTAACATTTGTGTTACGTCATCTGGGTTTTGAGCCATCTTAACATTTGTGTTACGTCATCTGGGTTTTGAGCCATCTTAACATTTGTGTTACGTCATCTGGGTTTTGAGCCATCTTAACATTTGTGTTACGTCATCTGAGTTTTGAGCCATCTTAACATTTGTGTTACGTCATCTGGGTTTTGAGCCATCTTAACATTTGTGTTACGTCATCTGAGTTTTGAGCCATCTTAACATTTGTGTTACGTCATCTGGGTTTTGAGCCATCTTAACATTTGTGTTACGTCATCTGGGTTTTGAGCCATCTTAACATTTGTGTTACGTCATCTGGGTTTTTTGTTGGTATTCAAAATAATTAAAGTACACTGATGGGTTTTTAAAAAGCATTTTCTTTTTGTGATTTTAGAAAATAGATTTCAATAAAAGTCAAGGTACTACTGATTTCCCTCAGAGGGAATAGATCTGAATAAGCAACCGTTCTGTTTGCCAAAGGGAGGTGAATACATTTTAAAATCTGTCAGGTTCACTGAAGTGTCTTTAAAGATGAGTCTGTCACAAGTAGGCCCTACTAACTTTTGATCATTAGCAGGCAGTGCCTGGGGATTTCATGTTTATTTCAAGGGGAACTGCTGGGCCCAGTCCCCTCCCGGCTCTAGCAGGCGCCTTTCTCCGATGCTGAGCTAAAGTTAAGGGCAGGAGCCTGTGCACCTCAGTCCATGTCCGGATGTCAAGCCCAGAGGTGCAGTTCTGAAGTCCACACTCTGCTGCCCCAGGGACAAAGTGCTGACTTGGCACACCTCCTAGCCCTCCCCCACCCCCAGTTCTAGTGACTGATCCCTTACAGGCCAGCACTGAGACTTTAAAATGCCTCATCTGATGGTCTCTCCTGGACAGACACCCCCTCAGCTGCAGCATGTCTGAATCCTCAAAATCCAGCTCCTAAGTATTCCAGTTCCCCAGGCCCCATCATACCCCAGGGCTGAAGCTGCCCCTCCGTCTCCTAATAGGGCCTCCCCTGACCCTGTCTGGGTCTTAAAGGGCATAAGTGTGGCAGGGGCAGACTCCGGTCCTCCGCTCCGTGCTCTGACAAATCCTGGGGGTGGGACCACCTCTCTGTCAAGCCAGATCCTGTTTTGTTTTGTTTTGTTTTGTTTTGTTTTGTTTTGTTTTGAGACAGAGTCTCAATCTGTCAGTGCAATGGCACAACCTCAGCTCACTGCAACCTCTGCCTCCTGGGTTCAAGTGATTCTCCTGCCTCAGCCTCCCGAGTAGCTGGCACTACAGGTGCCCGTCACCACGCCTGGCTAATTTTTGTATTTTTAGTAGAGACAGGATTTTGCCATGTTGGCCAGGCTGGTCTCGAACTCCTGACCTCAAGTGATCTGCCTGCCTCAGCCTCCCAAAGTGTTGGGATTATAGGCATGAGCCACTGCGCCCAGCACAGATCCTAAGTTTCTTGAAGGCAGGGCTCTCTGCTGGGTGCCTGGCAGCCCCTGCGGGTACTCAACACACAGACAGCACAGGCCTGATCGGGGGATGGGTGAGCAAATGAGGCGTGAGCAGAGCCTGCCACACCTGGCAGTGGGGTTGTCCTGTGGTGTCGGCAGCGCTTGGCTGGTGGCTGCATCACCTTGCTCCCTGCTGTGTCCTCCCTGTCATCAGTTCTCCTCTGCCTCTACTCTTACAAAGGCTCTTGTGGTGACATTAGGGACCACCCGAATAACCTCCCCATCTCAAGCTCTTTAATGTCATCATATCTGTTAATACAAAGGCCCTTTTGCCACATAAGGCCACACAGTCACAGGTTCTAAGGATGGGGACATGGACATCTATTGGGGCCAATATCCAGTGACGGCCACCCCTGCACCGGCTGAAAGGAACCCACAGGGGCAGAAGGAGGAGGTATCAAGGAGAAAACCCCACTTTTAAATTGACAAATAGTGGCTGTGTGCATTTATGAGGCTCAATGTGATGTGGCTGTTTTGTTTTGAGACAGAGTCTCACTCTGTCACCCCAGCTGGAATGCAGTGGCATGATAGCTCACTGCAACCTCTGCCACCTGAGTTCAAGCGATTCTTGTGCCTCAGCCTCCTGAGTAGCTGGGATTACAGGTGTGTGCCACCACACCCAGCCAATTTTTGTATTTTTAGTAGAGATGAGGTTTCACCATGTTGTCCAGGCTGGTCTTGAACTCCTGACCTCAGGTGATCCACCCACCTCGGCCTCCCCAAGTGCTGGAATTACAGACGTGAGCCACTGCGCCGGGCCTCAGTGTGATGTTCTGATACGAGTATACAACATGATGTCATCAAATCAAGCTAATTAGCAGATCTCTCACTGCATCCTCCTTTTATTGTTTAGGGTGAGACATTTGAAATTATCTGCTATTTGGAAATGGATAATAAATAGCATACTATTGACTGCAGTCACCCTGCTGTGCTATAAATCTGAAAACACATTCCTCCTGCCTACCAGAAACTTTGTATCCTTTGATGAACAATTCTCCTTCCCTCCTTCCCATCCCCCAGCCTCCAGCAGCCCTGGTTCCACTGTTTACTTCTGTGAGTTCAGCCTTATTATATTGCACACATTTGAGGTGAGTGCTTGAGAGCCAGAATGGGGACCAAGAGACTGGCGGGAGGGAGGGACCTCATGCCCAAGGCAGGGGGGCGAGGGAAGCTCGAGGGTGCAAGGATGAGCAGGACAGTCTCCAGAGGCCCCTTTGGTGCCCTGAGGCCCAGTGGCCGTCACTGCCGCTGTCACCACAGATGTTGACCGGGCACCAGGACACACCTGAGCACTGGCTAGGCCGCCAGCCGACTCTCGGGAATCAGTTTCCTTGGATGCTTCCGACGCACGTCTACACTGGGCAGCAGGGCACCTCTGGCGTTGGGAAGTGTCCTTCCTGCTGCAGAAGCACCTTGAACTCAGGACCGGATGTGGTGGCTCACGCCTGTAATCTCAGCACTTTGAGAGGCCGAGGCGGGTGGATCACAAGGTCAGAAGTTCAAGACCAGCATGGCCAAGATGGTGAAACCCTGTTTCTACTCAAAATACGAAAATTAGCGGGAGCGGTAACAGGCGTCTGTAATCCCAGCTACTTGGGAGGCTGAGGCTGGAGAATCACTTGAACCCGAGTGGGGGAAGAGGTTGCAGTGAGCTGAGATCCAGTCATTGCATTCCAACCTCTGGGTGATAGAGTGAGACTCCATCTCAAAAAAAATAAAAAAAAGAAGAAGAAGAAGCACCTTGAACTCCCTGGGCCCAGGGAATCTGAGTGGCAGCGTCCCCTCACCCGCACCCGACTCCCCCTCCCCAGTGTCCGCCATCTACTCACTGCTTCATTGGACATATTCACTGTGGCTACTCTGTGACAGGTCCTCTGCACGGTGCCAGACACTCAAGAGAGAGGACAGATGCGGCCCCTGCCCCACGAAGCCTGCAGTCTGGGGAGGAAGGAGGAGGCCAGGAAAGGACCCGGGTCGCTAGAGCCGTTTCCAACTGTGGTCTGTGCCATGAAGGACAGGAATGCGGGATGAGGCAGTGGGTCCTGGGAAGGCCGGGGCAGGATGACCCCAGATTAGCTCTAATCATCTCACCGGCTTCTTTCCTGACAGAGGAGAGAAGCAGCTCATTGTGGACGGGCTGCAGGCCCGGGGCTCGAAAGGGCCTGGCAAGTTTGAGGACCAGAAAAGAGGCCCCAGTGACAGCTGTGGGGGAGAGGCAGGTACAGGCAGGCGCCCTGGTAGAAGCTGGGAATCTACCTCAAAGGCCCAGGCAGCCTTTCAAGCAGCAAAGGAGCTGGCACGATTCTGTCTGGGGAAGGCTCCCTGCGTGGGGAGAGGACATTAGTGGAAAGGGAGCAGAAACAACGGAAGATGAGCAGAGGGGAGGTGGGGAAGAGGGGGTCTCTGAAGGGTAGAACCCGCAGAACCCCCACAAAGGGGTGGGCAAGGGAGGCACCCACAATAGCGTCTGAGTGGCCCATGGGGCGGTTTACTAAGACGAGGCCCTGGACTGTGGCTTCTGTCCATCTGGAAAAAGGAAGAACAGCTCTGGGACCCTTGTGCTGATTTAACCTAATCTGTTCATTTGGATGTGAAAGAAAGCTGCCTTTTTTTTTTCTTCTTCAAACTGGGAAGATGATGCAGCCTCATTGTAGAAGAAGAAGAGGAAGAAGAAGAAGAAGAAGAAGGAGAAGGAGAAGGAGAAGAAGAGAAGAAGAAGAAGAAAAGAAGAAGAAGAAGAAGAAGAAGAAGAAGAAGAAGAAGAAGAAGAAGAAGAAGAAGAAGAAGAAGAAGAAGAAGAAGAAGAAAATGCCTAGGAGGAGGAGGGAGGGAAAGAAGTGAAGGAAAAAAGGGATAGTAGAAGGATGGATGGAGGGAGAGAAAGAAGGGAGAGAGGGAGGAAGGAGGAATAAACAAAGAGCAACTGAACCATCATAGAAGAGATGAGTGAAAGCCTCCCTGGGTGAGGACCAGGCACGCAGTGCGCCCGGGTCCCTTGCAGATGCTGCTCCACGTGGTACAAATATGTGCAGGCCCCTTTAATGACATCCTGTGGTCTTGTGCCTCCAGCTCGATGGGTGGGGGCCAGGGAAGGACGAGGCTCTCGTGGTGTAGATCCAGGAGTCAGGTCTGGGCTCAGGGCCTTTGTGGGGCTGTTCCACTCCATCTTCTTGTCAGCCCTGCCAGGGGACCTTCTTGCTCCCATTTTCCTGACAAGGAAGCTGAGACTTGGAGAAATGAAGTCATTTTCCCAGAGCTCAGAAGGCGCAGGTGGGATTGGACCCAGCTCTTCTCTGTGGTTCCAACACACCCTCCTGACCGAGAGTGTACATCAGCAAAACCCGCTTTCATTCATGGTTCACTTCGCCACCGAGTGCATATCTGTTCCATTTCTGCCTATGAGGACCGTGGGAACATGAGGACGAATGGCATCTCGGTTCCCTCAGGGCTCCTGCCCTGGGTCTCTGGCATCGTGTTGCACCACGATGCTTCTGTGTCCCCTCTAGCCTGGGGCGTCTATGAGGACAGACACAGCTTTCTCTTCTCTCTCTGGCCTCATACTGAGCACATGCCTGGTGCATAGCAGGTGGTCGGCAAAGCTTTGTCAGATGGGTGGGTACAAGTGGGCATGGATAGGGACGCCTGCCTCCAAGGAACTCACATATGTACGGAGCAGGGGTTGGCAAACTCCCATCCTTAGGCCATTTGTATAAATCACACTGTATTGAAACGTGGCCATGCTCATTCATTCCATATCGTCTATGTCTACTTTTGCGTTAGAGGAGTCATTGCCCAGAAGCCAATACAGGTTCGCTTCATGGGCACGTGCCCTGCACAGTTGTATAGGGGTCTGTGTCACCATCTTGGCCATCTGCTGTCACTATCTTGAAATTAGTAAGAATGCAGATGGGTGCGGCGGCTCAGGCATGTAATCCCAGCACTTTGGGAGGCCGAGGCGGGTGGATCACCTGAGGTCAGAAGTTCAAGACCAGCTTGGCCAACATGGAGAAACCCTGGCTCTACTAAAAATACAAAATGAGCCGAGTGTGGTGTCACATGCCTGTAATCCCAGCTACTCGGGAGGCTGAGGCAGGAGAATTGCTTGGACTCAGGAGACAGAGGTTGCAATGAGCCAAGATCGCGCCACTGCACTCCAGCCTGGGCAATAAGAGCAAAAACTCCATCTCAAAAAATAAAAAAGAAGAAAAGATTAGTAAGAATCCATATAAATGGGCTATGGATGGGAGTTTGCCAACCCCTGCTCCGTACATCTGTGGGTTCCTTGAAGGCAGGCATCCCTCTCCACACACTCCTGCATCCATCATTCAACAAAGCTTTGCCGACCACCTGCTCCGCAAACCTTGTATTTTCATTTTGCATGGAGCCCCATCAGTTATGCAGCAGGTCCTCTGCATGTGAACCACAAAGCCTAAAAATCTTACCGTTCGGCCCTTTACAGAAAAAGGCAGCCGATGCCCAATCTAGGAAATGAAACAGGTGCCTGACTTATGACAAATTCAAGCTAGAAAGTGTCATGTGCCATCGGGAGGGGCAGGCACAGTGTCTCAGGACACTTTGCAGAACAGAGAAACTCCTCCTAGCTGAGGGTCTCAGGAAGCTTCCTAGATGCGGTGCCTGCAGCAGCCCTGGGCACCGTGAGGCATCCGGAGGTTGGGTAGGGGACAGACCACAAGGGCAGCTCAGACACCACGGTGCCAGGAGGGAGAGTCAACTTTTTCTCCTTCATGATCAAAGCAAAGTATGTAAAAAACCAACATAAATTATTCATCTAGAAGAGAAGAGGAGTCATTGTCATTGATTTCTGTCCACCTGGTATTTATTTTGCTGTTGCAGCCCCAAGCTGGAATGGTCTCCGCTGCAAGAGAGGGGCCGGCTGCAGGCGTCATGTATACATAGGCCACGGACAAAGGGTATCTAAGGAGAAAATCCCTGGGAGGATGAGCAAGGAGCTAAGGCACTCTTCCCAATCCCCCCACAGAAAGAAGCTCAAGGTTCTGCACAAGTGATAGTTTAAAATATTGGGACTTCTGCACCTAATGCAAAAAGTGAAGAGAAAAATGGACATTGGAACACACAGTCCACGGTGCAGCCAGGGTCAGGGAGGCCCAGACAGGCAGCAGTGCAGCAGGGACTCTGCTCTGTCAGTATTTGCTGAATTGTCGAACATATTGTCGTTGTCACATCCCAGACCAGGAAGGGGCAGAACAGCAACACCTAGTGGGCCACACCCTCCTCTCTGCAGCCAATCGGGCTCCCATGCTGGGGGCCCCGATGGGACCTGGCTGCTGTTAGGCGCTCCAAGGACCAGGGGAGCAGCAGGACCAGAGCCCCTCCTGGCTGAGCCTCCTTTCCTCTAGCGGGAATCCCCAGCGGGGCTGTGCACGGGGAAACGAGGTGCTGCTTCCCAGCCGGCCGAGAGCTGTGACCTGCAGAGCTGCCTGGCAGCCGGGCCAGGGCTAGTGTCTCAGGTCCAGGCCTCCAGGAGGCTTGTGTCCACCGTGAGGAAGTTGTCAGCTGCTGATGGCCAGCTCAGAGTATTGGGAGGAGGCGCGACGGCTAAGCGTGTGGAGAGAAGAGGGAGGGGCCAAGCCTGCCCTGGCGACCTTTTCACTTACTATGACCCTTTTTTTTCCTTTAAGCAAAAGCAAAATAATAATTTATTAATGTGTTGATTATTTCTCCTTTCTATACCTATTAACGGACCTTCGTCCTATTCTTGCAAATCGTCAGCCGTTTTGACCGGTAGTCCAGTAAGCTGCTGTCTTCTTTTCTTTTTTTTTAAGTTCTGGGCTACATGTGCAGAACGTGCAGGTTGTTATGTAGGTATACAAGTGCCGTGGTGGTTTGCTGCACCTATCAACCTGTCATCTGGGTTTTAAGCCCCGAATGCATCAGGTGTTTGTCCTAATGCTCTCCCTCCCCTAGCTCCCCACCCCCCGACAGGCCCTGGTGTGTGGTGTTCCCCTCCCTGTGTTCCCCCACCCCTGACAGGCCCCGGTGTGTGGTGTTCCCCTCCCTGTGTCCTCCCCGACAGGCCCCAGTGTGTGGTGTTCCCCTCCCTGTGTTCCCCCCGCAGGCCCCGGTGTGTGATGTTCCCCTCCCTGTGTTCCCCCCGACAGGCCCCGGTGTGTGATGTTCCCCTCCCTGTGTTCCCCCCGACAGGCCCCGGTGTGTGGTGTTCCCCTCCCTGTGTCCTCCCCGACAGTCCCCGATAAGTGATGTTCCCCTCCCTGTGTCCTCCCCGACAGGCCCCGGTGTGTGGTGTTCCCCTCCCTGTGTCCTCCCCGACAGGCCCCGGTGTGTGGTGTTCCCCTCCCTGTGTCCTCCCCGACAGGCCCCGATATGTGATGTTCCCCTCCCTGTGTCCTCCCCGACAGGCCCCGGTGTGTGGTGTTCCCCTCCCTGTGTCCTCACTGTTCAGCTCCTGCTTATGAGTGAGAACATGCAGTATTTGATTTTCTGTTACTGTGTTAGCTTGCTGAGAATGATGGCTTCCAGCTTCATCTATGTCCCTGCAAAGGACATGAACTTATCCTTTTTTATGGCTGCATAGTATTCCATGGTGTATATGTGCCACGTTTTCTTTATCCGGTCTATCAATGATGGGCGTTTGGGTTGGTTCCGAGTCTTTGCTATTGGAAATAGAACTGCAATAAACCTACGTGTGCATGTGTCTTTAAAGTAGAATGATTTATAATCCTTCGGGTATACACCCAGCTGTAGGAGTTTCCTGAGGCTGTTGTAACAAACCACCACCAGCTGCGGCCTTCGGCAATAGAAATCTATTCCCTCACCATTAGGAGGTCAGAAGCACAAAGTCAAGGTGCCGATTGGGCCACGCTCCCTCAGAAGGATCCAGAATAGAAGACTTCCTTGCCCCATGCAGCTCCTAGTGACTCCAGGCATCCCTTGGCTGTGAGGCCTCACCCCCGTCTCTGCCTCTGTCCTTACCTGGCCTTCTCCTTTTCTCCCTGTGTCCTTCCTCGGTGTGTCCCTTACAGCTGTCCCTTGATTTAGGGCTCACTTGGATAATCTAGGGTGACCTCATCTCGAAATTCTTAATCACTCTTCAAAAACCCTCATTCCAAATAAGTTCACAGTCACAGGTTCCGAGGTTAGGGCAGAGGCATGGCTTTCTGGGGGCACCGCTCAGCCCGCTGGTAAGCGAGGCCTGGTCAGTGACTCTTCCTCCTTGACGATGAAGACAGAAAGTGAACCTTGAACCCTGTATGGCAAAGCAAGTGTTTACTCCTCATCCCAGTATTTACTCATTTCACTCAATAGTTCACATCTGGGTTTGTGTCATTAATTATTTTTCAGTAGGACATTCGTACATGTAATATTGAGATTTGAGATTTAAATCCATACACACTCACCCATTTAGGCTAGGGGAAACCTGACCTCTAGACTCACACACACTTAAGTGATGGTTTAAATTGCCACATTTCATCCAGATGGTGGAACTATGTAGAAAGAGCTACACTGACTTTCAGGAAAAGAAGATGTGAGCTCAAACAACAGCAGCAAAATAATAGCAGTAGGTATTAGTGTAAGCACCACAGGGGCAGAGATTTCTGTGTTCTGATAGCTGCTGTAATCCCCAACGCCTAGAACAAACCCTGGTGGGAAGGAGGTTCTCGGTGAAAATACGTCAAGAAAAACAGTAATTCCACTGTCCGTCCTTCCCTATTAGTGGAGGATGTTGAAGGAAATTTTCTGTAGCCTGCAATGTTTTCATTTCAAGAAGAAAGAACAAGGGACCTTTCCTCAAGTTCCTGGTTATTTCCCGTCTGTAGGTTAAATGCGTATGTCTTTAATTTCTATTATTAAAAATTTGCCAACACACCATCAGCAATAAGCATGCCTGTTTACTTGGACTGTGGTTTCTAAATATTATTCTCCATCAAAAGGAACTAGGGCACCTCAGAGAAATGGCTGAGGCAGGAAAAGCACAGGAGAGGCTGGAGTATCAGAGTGCATGAGAAAGCAGAGGTGAGCTGGATGGTCCTAAGAACGCAGCAGAAGGATGCATGAGAGCCTTGCAATTCTGACCATGATGGAGTAACAGAGGTGAGACTTACCTGCCCCTTCTCCAGCCTTAAGCAACAAACAGGCAAAGAACAGGCAAAATATAGGAAGCAGTGGCTTTGAAATGTTGGACAGCAGCCCTGAGGCAGCTCAGGGCTGATTACTGAAAAAAGTGAAGCAAACAACTAAAGACATGATAATTGTCCAATCTTCCTTCCTAGAGGTAGTTTTTGGGTTGCAGAACAGGGAGAGGAACTCAGACACCGAAGCAGTCTCACTGTATCAGAGATACAAAGATCAGAGTTCAAAGAGGCCAGGAAATTAAAATTTGTGAATCAGAATACCCAAGAGGGAGATGTTGCATGCATGCACATGAGCAAACACACACACACACACACAGAGATGGGCAGGGGAAGAGAGAGAGAGAAATCTGCAGAGAGGTGCCCTTAAGTCTTTGGCTGAGTACTGATCTGCATAAGCATGAGAGGAAACTACCCAAGGCTGGGAAAAGAACCACTCGAAGGTAGCACATCCAGCACTTCTGAGGGCTCACAGAGGGCTGGGAATAGCTCATGGTCACACCAGCTGAAGTGAAAAGATCCACAGGGCATCACTGAGCAGGGTTCTCAGAAGAGTATCTTCAGGATTCAAGGCTTCTCTGGATCCGCCCTATCTAAGTGTAAAAGCAAACCCTGAACAGATTCAATGGATTCTAAGCAACTTAATTGCATGATCATACAGATTCTAACACAAATTAAAGAATAAGCAACAAAATCTAGCACTCGACAACATAAAATTTGAATATCTGGCATTCAATAAAAAATTAGCAGGCAAGCAAAGAAGTGAGAGGATATGACTCACTACTAGAAGAAAAAATAATCAACAGAAACAGACCCAGAAATGAGACAAATGATAAAACTAGAAGAAAATAATATTAAAATGATTAAAAGTATGCTACACCTATTTAAGAAAGTAGAGGGACTCATGAAATGATGAGGAAAAGAAGGAAAGATATTTTTGAAAAGATCCAAATAGAACTCCTATAGTTGAAAAATACATAGAATGGGATTAACAATGGATAGGGTTCTACAGAAGAAAGGATCAACAAAATTGAAGACATGGCAATAGAAATGCTTCAAAGTAAAACACACAGACAAAAAAACACTGGGAAAAATACACAGAACATCGGCGACTTGTGGACCAAGTGGTCCAACATGCATGTACTAGAAGTTCAAGAAATGGAGGTGGGGTGCATAAAAAGTGTTTGAAGAAAAGGTGATCAAAGTTTTACCATTGTTAATGAGAAGCATAATCCCACAGATCTAAAAAAAACAAATTTCAATCAGAAGAAAACACACTAAGGCAAATCATAATCAAACGGCTGAAAACAAGTGATAAAGAAAAGAAAATCTTAAAAGCAGTCAGAGAAAAAGGACATATTATGTAAAGAGGAACAAGAATTGGCGTACTCCTCATCAAAGTATATGCTAGTCAGCAGACAATGGAACAATATATTTAAAGTACTGAAAGAAACAAAACGCCTTTCAAAAACAAAGGTGAAATAAATGCTTTTACAGAAGAACAAAAGCTGAGAAAATTCATTGCTAACAGACCTATACTGCAAAAAATAATAAAAGAAGTTATTCAGGCAAAAGGAAAATGACAGCAGATGAAATTGGGATATACACAAAAGGATGGATTGCACCAGAATTCATACATAATAATAAACATATGGGTTCATATAAAAACATTTTCTCAATTTTAATCTCCTTAAAAGATAGTTAACTGTTATACCAAAAATAATAACTGTGTTATAGGGCTTATTACATACATAGAAATAAAATGTAATATGACAGTAGCATAAAGGAAAGAGAGAAATGGAAGCATATTGCTGAAAGTTTTTAAAACTATATGTGAAGTAGTATCATATTTGAAAATATACCATTATAAGTTAAAAACTATGTTGTAAACTCAAAGGCAACCACTAAATAAAAGTAAAACCAGAAGTGCTAAGAATCCAACAGTAAAGATAAAATGGAATAACAAACAATATTCATTTAATACGAAAAAGTGCACACGTGCTATATATATATATTAAATATATCAAAATGGTAGATTTATATGCACATTTATTAATATGTTAAATGTAAATGGCCTACACACTCCAATTAAAAAGCAGAGATTATAGTTTGAATCAAAAAGCAAAACCCAACTGTATGTTATTTCCCCCAAGGGGACAAAGAAGTCATCTGGAAGGTGCCACCATGGGCCAGGTATAGAGCAACTTATGCATCAAAATAAATAATAATAACACTTGATTGTAGCCCATTGAATAAAATAGAAATCTATTAATCCAAATGGAAATAAATAAATAATGAAAAGGGAAGTTATTCTTTACAATAGAATGTCAACTTATAGAAGGAAACCGTCAATAGATTCTGAAGCAAGTATTGATAGTAAATGTTTGATGAGGAACGGGGTATTTACATAGTCATGAACTATCTCCCCATCAATTTATTATTAATTACAAAGATCAAAATAGTGGCTGGCATATATTCTTTAAAACTGTTATGATCACAGATGACAAAGGCTGAAACTGTTCCAAATCAACAGACTAAGAAGACATGACAGCTCCATGTAACACTTGATCTTAGGTTGAATTCTGGACCTGGAAAAACAAGCTGTTGAGACTATTGGAACAGGGTATGAAATCTGAATAAAGACTGTAGATTAGATTATTACAATGTCTTCAAACACATAAAGAAATATTCAGTAAAGTACTTAATCTTCTTAGGCTTCCTGAGAGAAATATATCATCAGTAATCTTCCACTCGGCCTAAAATTCTACGATTGGTGAAATTAAAGAACAACAGCAACAAAATCAGAAAATATTCCAGGCCAGGCCACCAGGGCAAATGCTTGATCTGTTCATCGATGGGGCTTCTAGCTTGTCTGGATGTGAGGCTGGACATGACTTACACACCTGATTTTTTTTCTGTATCATATGGGAAAGGTGTTTAAGGGAAGAGCTTCACTTTTCAAGGTTCTCTTCCCACAGTGTCCACATGAAAAGATGTTCCAAGATGAGCTCTCCCCGGCAGAGCCATCGCCATGCTGGCTTCAGACCAAAAGGAGGACTCCTGTGTTGTGTCAGATGGAATTGACTCATGTTAGAAAAATCGGGAAAGAGGCCGAGCACAGTGGCTCATGCCTGTAATCCCAGCACTTAGGGAGGCCAAGGTGGGTGGATTGCCCAAGGCCGGGAGTTCAACACCAGCCTGACCAACATGGAGAAACTCCATCTCTACTACAAATACAAAATTAGCCAGGCATGGTGGCGCATGCCTGTAATCCCAGCTACTAGGGAGGCTGAGGAAGGAGAATTGCTTGAACCCACAAGGCAGTGCTTGTGGTGAGCCGAAATCGCGCCTCTACACTCCAGCCTGGGCAACAAGAGAAAAAAATCAGAAAAGATGTGAATGTAAGATGGTGAGGGTTTTATTCACTTGGGAACTGGACTTCAGAAAAAAATAATGTGCCTCACCCCTCCATCCAGTCTTTTCTTGCGCTGGACATCTAGTTCATGTCAACTTAGATGACTCTGTTCAAAAAGCAGGTGAGAGAGAGGATGGGGGAGTTCAGTCTCCAGATCACTGGGACTCTGTCCTTGAGTCTGGCCACGATTCAAGTTAACATGGGCTGCAGAGTGATGAGCAGAAAGGACTCTGGATGCATAACAAAGGTGCAGGAATAATTACGAAACAAAGGTTGGGCTCACTGGGATCAGCAGGAATGCCCAGTGTTGGTCTATGCCACTGCGCCAATTTTCTGTTCTTTTTAACAAAAGCACATATGGTTCCCTGCAAAATGATCCGCAGGACACTTTTTATTTATTCAAGCATTTGCATGCCAGGGCAAGGATGGCACACATCATAGCTGGTCACTGTTTGCTGTCAATCTAATATTTCCTGTCTGGGGGTGGGACGCCGTTAACCAGTAAGTGAAGCTCTGCGATCCCTGTATTCCAATGAAGTGGACTCGGGAGACAGTTTAGCAAAACTTACCTGGGCAAAAGAAGGGGCTAAGAATATCACGAAAGCAGGTCAAGTGTTTGGAAGAAATAAATACAACACAGCTTGTTATTTCAAGCTTTTCTAGGAGTATGGCCATTTGAGGAGCGTGAGACACCCAGACAGAGAGAAGTGGCCAATTCCATGTCCCAGGGTGAGAAAGGACTTAATGAGCCTGGAGGGTCTTGCTCTTCCAGGTAGCAAAGAACTCCTCAAAGTTGAATAAGTCGGGTCAGAAAGACACAGGGGCTCCTGGAGGGGCTCCTTTTGGCCAAAAATGATGCAATTTGGGCATCGGAAAGAATAACGATGTCAGGTGGGACCCTGGAAATAAAAAGGGCATTAGGCCGGGCGCAGTGGCTCACGCCTGTAATCCCAGCACTCTGGGAGGCCGAGGCAGGTGGATCACGAGGTCAAGAGATCGAAACCGGGCCGGGCGCGGTGGCTCACGCCTGTAATCCAAGCACTTTGGGAGGCCGAGGTGGGCAGATCATGAGGTCAAGAGATCGAGACCATCCTGGCCAACATGGTGAAACTGCATCTCTACTAAAAATACAAAAATTAGCTGGGCATGGTGGCACGTGCCTGTAATCCCAGCTATTCGGGAGGCTGAGGCAGGAGAATTGCTTGAACCTGGGAGGTAGAGGTTGCAGTGAGCCGAGATCACGCCACTGCACTCCAGCCTGGCGCCTGGCAACAGAGCAAGACTCTGTCTCAAAGAAAAAAAAATTAATTATATGGAGAAATAAGAATTATGGCTACAATAGATTGAAACATTGGAGATGTAAGAATCTTTGAATGATAGAGAGAGAGCGCGCGTGCGCTAACATGAGAGGACACAACTTGATAGATAAACTATGAAGAAGATAGAAAATTTGGCTTAAAAACTCTCCCTGCGGTGGAGGTAGAGGACAAAAGATCAAAGAAAGACTCTCAATCAAGAATAACTTCAGTTTGTATTTTGGGTCTCTGAAGACTTTCTTCTCAACTGAAAACAGGGACATTTTCTGTACAATGGTCTGAATCATAATGGCTTCTTTTTGCCATTCAGCCTTCTCATGACACTCTAAAATAATTTTGATGGTTGCATAATAAAATCATTTTTAAAAGACCCAGAAAAATCTCAAAAATGGAGGCAACAGCATCCATTAGAACAGTCCCCTTAGGTCCTCCCTTTTTACCTGAGACATGGGCAAATGACAGAAAGGAAGAATGGTATTTTCTCTGGAGCCATTAGGGTTTTACAAGTACTGCACTTACAGGCAGTTTCTGCCTGGTAGGATACTTTTTGAAATAAATTGTGTCTTGGTGGAATGAGAATGTTTTAAGTAATAATCAAAGCCCGCTTCCAAATGCTCCAGCTTCCTGGATTCTGCTGAAACCTCCCTTGCAAAAGTTATATTGAATCTAGGTGTCCAAATTTAAAATAAAATGACTTTTCCAAATATTTTGGTGAAAATAGAAACTTTCCGTTTTATGAGATATTATTTTTGTCTTCCATCTGTACTCAAAGTAAAACAAAATATTAAGGCTTAATTCCATTTTATTTCAACTGTTTAACTTTGCCCCTGAACTTTTAGATAAACATTTACCCAATGGATGAACGGGTGGATCTGAAATTTTGAAACATAGTAAACATTTTCCTATTTAATAATCTATCTAGTTTCTATAAACTCTATCAGATATTTATCAGATGTTTTAGCTTCTTTTAAGGTTGAATAAAGTTTAAGGTTCACATAGAATTTTTTTTAACAGATCAGTTTATAGTCTTCCCCTCCTCCCCATCTTGTTTCAAAAATGGTTATGGAAGTCATCTCTGCTTGTGCTTAATCAAGTTTTTGAGATTATGTAATGAGTAGGGTGTGGTTTATCGATTAGACCTAAGAGGGAAGTTCAGGAATCCCAACCTTAAAATCAACTTTGTCCTGGGATGTCTCTCTGTCTCTGTTTCTCTCTCTTTCTCTTTCTCCCCCCTCCCTCTCTCTGTCTCTCTCTGTCTGTTTCACTCCCTCTGTCACCCCCATTTTCCTCCATCCTCCCCTTCTACCCCTCTCCCCAGTCTTCTCCACCCCCCACCCCATGGCCACCCCATGGCCACCTCCCACGCCAACCCCAACCATGGTTACTGATGCAGTTACCTTTTCTGGCCACTAGGTGCTGTTTTGTGCGCGCTGGAGACCTCTCCGAATTGGAGATTGGTTTCTGCTCCTCAGGAAATTATATCCCTGGGGGAGCCTCCCTGCCACAGCAGAAAGTGGACAGACAGGATCCTGAGCAGTGTGTTTGCCAGTAGAAACAGGTTCTTCTTGAATGCCGAGGGCCACGCCTGATTTCTTCGGGTCTGTGTGTTTTGTGTCCTGTGAACACCTGGGCGTACGCTTCCCGGACAAGCAGGATATGTTTTCTTCTTGAACCACAACTGTTTTTCACAGCAGTTGCCACTGATGCTGGCCCCTGCTTGCTTTCTGGTGGCTTATGGGAGGAGCTGGCTGTGACATCTCCGAGGTGGACATCTAAGATGCATAAAGATGCCAAAAGCCCAGCCCAGCAGGCTGAACCATAACCCGGCATGACGTGGGGACAGGAAGCTCAGCTCCTCCACCTTCAGTGCTTCTCCCTGCTCCGAAGTCACCCACCAGAGACAGCAGAAGCCCCCGTGGTCTCATGGCCGGCTGCTCCGGCTCTGTAGTTGACAGATCCGGTTTCAAACCCTGACTCTGCTGTTCACACTTGGACAGGTGACTTCGCCTCTCTATGCCATGGTTTCCTCATCTGTCAGATGGGGATACTACAGTCCCTGACTCAAAGGTTGTCTTGAAGATGACCAGAACAACCAACATGAAGTGCAATGCCTGTCACGTAGCTGGCGTGGAATAAGTGGCGGTTGGTTTATTTATTCAGCAGGTCATGCTCTGAGCACCTCCTGTGTTCCAGGAGCTGTTATAGGCACTGGGGATGGAGGATAAACGCTGCAAGGTAATGGTGGGGATAACTCTTCCGGGAAGTCAGTGAATGAATGAATGAGCAGCAATATGTCTATCTACTCTTCCGTGAATCTACATGCTGTCTGTGTTTTAAGCAATAGGGATGGCACCCTGGGCTGTTTTAGGAATGATTCGTCCATCCCTGGAGATGACAGACTGCATTCTGGGAAAATCACCTGAATGTTGCCTAGAGCTTTTCCTCCTGGCGTGGTCCCTTCACCTGGAAACCCCTGTATCCTATTCAGGGTGCAAGATACATAATGGCAAAACTAGCCAAACCCTGAAATCCACAGCAGCTGTGATAACACAGCTGTTTAGTACCTGTTACAGGTGAGGTTTGAATTTCTGTGACTGTTGACACAGAAGTGCTGGGAACAGGCTGCAGGATTGGAGAGCCGGGTCCTCCACCCCACAGTGCAGCTGCAGGCCACCACCCACCTACTCAGCACCACATCACACCACTGCTCCTGCTGCTTCTCACTCAGAGGCCCTCACTCGGAGCCCAGAGCCGTGGCTCCTCCTCCCTGGAGGCTTCTCTGACTCCCGCCACCCTCAAGGTAACTGCGGCACCCCTACTGGGGGCCCTGGTCCTCTCTTGGGCTGCCCTCAAGCTTTTCCTCCTAACAACAACTACTTCTTCTTCTTCTTCTTCTCCTCCTCCTCCTCCTCCTTCTTCTTCTTCTTTCTTCTTCTTCTGCTTCTGCTTCTTCTTCTTCTCTTCCTCCTCCTCCTCCTCCTCCTCAGAGTCTCACTCTGTAGCCCAGACTGGAGTGCAATGGCATGATCTCAGCTCATTGCAACCCCTGCCTCCCGGGTCCCAGTTCAAGCAATTCTCCTGCCTCAGCTTTCCGAGTAGCTGGGATTACAAGCACGCACCATCATGCCCAGCTAATTTCTGTATTGTTAGTAGAGATGGGGTTTCACCGTATTAGCCAGGATGGTCTCCGTCTCCTAACCTTGTGATCTGCCCACCTCGGCCTCCCAAAGTGCTGGGATTACAGGCATGAGCCACCACACGCAGCCCTAACTTCTATAACCTCGAGAACAGTGCTCCCGTAGGCACCTCACAAATGTTTAGTGCTTGTGGTTCTGGTTCCCCTCGGGAGTAGTTACATTAAAAGACAGAAGATGTGGTATTTGAAGGTAGAAAGCCTGGATTCAAATCCTACTCTGCTACTCACTAGCTGTGTGACCTAGGGCAAGTTCACTCACACCTCTGACCTCAGTTTCCTAACCTGTAAAATGGGGATATTAGCAGGGTTATAGGAAAACTAAGGGAGAGGATATGCTTGGAAATTCTCGTGACGACGGAAAGCAGCATGATGCATGGCTGACCACCAGTGCCAGCATCGACCCAGGCTTATTTGTGCTTCAAGAACCTATCATTGCCGTATGCATTGTTTTATTTGAGAGCAAACAGTTTTTATGGCAGTGGACATTCATAAAAGTGTGCAGATCATAATTTTACAGTTTGATGAGTTTTTACGACCTGAATGTATATGATGATTACCATCCAGATCAAGCTAAAGAACATTACCGGTTCCCCTGAAGCCCTCTTCATGACACCCACCCACCCCCAGTCATTACCCTCCACCCGTCACTGTGGATTCCACTTGCCTGTTTTTGAATTCAGTGGAATCGAGCTTTTTCTCTAAACTCGTAGGTTAGATTCTTCAACATGGTATATGCACCAGTCCTTCATTCTTGTTGCTCTCGAGTATTCTGTCATATAAACACACCACAGTTTTCCTGTTGATGGGCACTTGGGTTGTTTCCAGTTTGGACTCCTATGTAAGAGTGAAATTTCAGGGATACGAGACAGGCTTATGTTTCCCTTCAGGAGCTGCTGCCACGTTTTCCAAAGTGGTTGTACCAATCAAAACTTACGTCGGCAGCCATGTGAGATGTCCAGATCTTCCCTGACACCTGGCACGGTCAGGTTTTGGTTTGGGGTCTGGTTTTGTTTTACTATAACCCATTCTGGGGTGTGTGTTGTGGTATCTCATTGTGGTTTTACATTGTGTCTTTTTGGGGGCTAATGCTGGTGGTCACCGTATCATATGTATATGGGTCAGTTGAAGAGCCTCTTTTGAGGAAGAGCTCATAGGAGAATTTTTAAAATTGGGTTGTCTTTTTCCATTGCTTTGTAAGAGTGGCTTGCATATCTTGGAGACAAGTTCTTTGAGATTTGTATGAATTTCAAATATCCTCTCCCACTCTATGACTTACCTTTTCACTTACTTAATGTTGTCTTTTGATCAACAGAAGTTTCTAATTTCATTGAAGATTTATCAGTCTTTTCCTTTGTGGTTACTTATTTCTGTGTTTAAGAGGTGTTTGTGCATCCTAAGGTCGTGAAGGTAGTCTCCTGTGGTGTCTTCTAGAAGCTTTATGGTTGGCCTTTTTGCATCCAGAATTGGCTTTGTGTATGACAGGAGGTAGGTAGTCCAGGTCCAGCTTCCTCCCTGTGACTCTCCACACCGTTTACTGATTCCACACCACTTACTGATTACACACTATTTATTGAAAACACAGTCCTTTCCACCACTGCACTACAGCACCTTTGTAGTAAATCCAGTTGCAGAATATATGCAGGTCAGTTTCTAGAATCTCTGCTTTGATCCATTTATCCTTGCGCTAATACTACACTGTTATAACTATTGTTGGTCCATATGAATATCACATAGCATACATCCTCTCACTTTCCCCTTGAGCGTGTCCTGACTCTTATTGGCCTTTTGCATTTCTGTATAATTTTCAGGATCAGCTTGTCAGTCTCTCTTTTACACACATGCATGCACATACACACATGCTTTCTGACATTTTGATTGTGATCACATTGAATCTATAGGTCAAGATCAAATTTGGGGAGAATTGATGGTTATACCATATTGAGTCTTCCAATCCATGAACATAGACTGTCCTGCCATTCATCCTGGTTTTCTTTCATCTCTCAGTAATATTTGGTGACTCTTCTTTATTGAGATCATGCATCTTTTTGTTTGTTCTTATGCATTTAATTTTTTAAATGTTGTTTAAAAAGGCATGAGTTTTTAAGAGTTTATTTCTGGTATACAGAAGAACAATTGACTTTTGAATGTTAATCTTCTATTCGGTGGCTTTGCCAAATTTACTTTTTAATTCCAATAGTTCATCCAGATTTTCTCCTTTCAAACTCAGGCTTTTTTGGGATAATGTCAGTTTTATTTTTTTCCTTTATATCCATAAGTTTCTATTTCTTTTTCTCGCCTTATTACATTCCTAGAATATCCCCTACAATATTGAATAGGAGTGGAGATGGCATCTGTGTTTCAGTTGCAGCATTAGAGTACAGCTTTCAATAGCTTATGATTTAACATGATATGTATTATAGGTTTAGTCATTTCTCTTTAATTTGCTGAGAGTTCTTACCATAAACAGGTGTTACATTTTACCAAATGCTTTTTGTAGCACCTATCGAGATGATCATTTGGGTTTTTTTCTTTATTTTATTAATTTTTGAGTATTAAACCAACCTTACATTCCTGAAATAAGTTCAGTTTGGTCACAATATTTTAAGCTTGTTAATGGAATTGGTTTGGGGTATTTTTGTTTAGGATTTTTAAGAGATATTGTCTCATCTTCTAATATCCTTTTCAGGTTCAAATTTGTTAGGAAATGGTCTCTATTTATTCTTGGAAGAGTTTGTGGAAGATGGTGTTATTTCTTCCTGAAATGTTTAGAAAATTTCAAATTTCTTTTTAAATATAGGACATGGTGATTGTTAACCTTGTCTTACGCAAATGTTGGGAAGTGATGCTTTTCTGGAAAATGGTCCATTACATCTAGATTTTCCAATGTACTTAAATAGCTATTAATAATGTACTCATATGATCTTCTTCCTGTCTGTAGAAACTGTTGTAATATCTGCTTTCTCATTCTTGGTATCCATCATTTGTGTCTGTCTTCTCTATTTCATACCTTGTCTCCAGTATGGCCCTCAGGCCCAGGCAACAGGAGCCCCTCCTCAGGACCCTGAGCTGCAGAAGCCCTGCTCTGGTCCTCCCCCTCCTCACCCCTCGCCACAGGTGTCAAGTCCATGGGGCTAAGGAAACTGCACACCCAGGGCCCACACACCCCTTCCAAGACCATGCCTAGATATTCAGACCCCAAATATCCCTAACCAATGGCCCCCCGCCTGCTCCCAGAGCCTGCAAGTCCTCCCCACTGGATTTGTCCTTTCAAAGACAAGCCATGGGAACACAGTGCAGGCCAAGCAGGTAGCTAAGGGGCAGATGTTGTGGGGCTATGGTCAGACCTTGGAGGTACAGGCTCCTCACAGGGCAGGGTGGTGCCAGGGTGGTGAAAGTGGGTGGCAGGCACTGTCTTCCCACCACCTCACCTGATGGCACACATCTCCAAGGAGTCTGAGACTCCTAAATTTGAGCCTAGCCTTCTCTGTTGTAGGAAGGTATATTCATCCAAGTAGAAAGAGAACATATTTCATTCAATAGTTTGCTAGCTTGATTTATAACTTAACTATTTAGACATGTAGCATGTGTTTTCCACTCTTGTGAGGGCCAGGCCTGAGTCTTGATTGAGTTTTATCAATTTTATTAGTTTTCTTAATAAGCAACTTTTAGTTTTGCTAATTTCTCCATTATAAATTTGATTTCTAAATTGTTGGTTTCTGTTCTTTATAAGTTGCATCCTTCTCCTCTGGGTTTAATATACTGTCCTTTTTCAGCTTCCTGAGTCATAAATTTAGATCATTAATTTTCAGCCTTCTTTCTGGGCTCAAATGCATTTAGGGCTGTACAATCATTTTCAAACACAGATTAGCTACATATGATGATGCCATAATATGATATGGAATATCATATTTTCATGCTATCCAGTTCAAACTGTTCCTAAATTTTCACTGATATTTAATCTTTGTGCTATAGGTAATTTAGAAGAGTATCACTTAATCTCCAAACGTTGAGCTGTTTTATGGTTGTCCTTTTATTATCGGTCTTTACTTGTTTCTGTTGTCATCAGAGGACAAGATTTCAGTCCTCTGAACTGTGTCGAGGCTGGCTCATGGCTCAACATGAGCTATTGTGGTAAATGATTTTTTGTACACTTAAAAAATATGTATATTTAGTAATTTTTGTTGATTTTGTATGTGTGTGTGTGAAATTCTACCACTTCCTCAAAGAGTTGTATTACATTTTAAGTTAAAATATGCAATTACAATTAATGGTTTATTCCTTATTTTAGTTCTGTCTGCCTTTTGGTTTATGTATTTTGACATATACATAATTTAAAATTGTTAGATCTTTCTGTTCAATAGATGTACCATTATAAGGCATCTCTTTTTATCTCTAGTAAAACTTCTTATTTTGAAGTATATTTATTTGATATTTTTATACCTGCACCAAGTTTCTTTCAAGTGTTTGCATGGCATATTAATAACTTTTCCATCCTTTGACTTTTAATCATTCTGGTTCTTTACATTAAAGTGTGTCTTCTATAAATAGTGTATAGTTGAAGTTTCAAAAAATCCAGTCTGATAACTGTCATTTAATTGGAATATTTAGGCCGTTTATATTTATTATAATTACTGATACCTGTCTGGGATTACATCCACTATATTACTATAAGTTTTGTAGCTGTCCTTGTTTTTTGGACATTTTTACCTCCTACTTTTTGATTAATCAATTCTTTTTTAAATTGCCATTTCTTTTCTATTATTTGGTTAGTTATATATTTCTTTATCATTTTTCTAGTGGTAGCACTAGAAATTACCACATGCATCTCTGGCTTTTTAGAGTCTTTTTTAAAACAATATTCATACCACCTTTGTACAATGTAAAAACCTTAACTTAAGGTTTTAAAAATGCTTTTAACTCCATTTCACTTCCCCCCCACCCCACCTTTTGTGTTATTTTTGTCACGTATTAATGCTACTTATATTTAATCCCCACAAGACATTGTTGTTGCTATTTTAAACAATCAACATTCATTTAGGTTTACTCACATATGTGTTTTTCTTTCCAAAGTTCTTTTTTATTTCATTTTTATCTTTGAAAGATATTTTTTCTAGATATAGAACCCTATATTGGCCGTAATTTTCTTTCAGCAATTTCAGTAGGTCACTCTATTGTCTTTGGTTTCTGTTGCTTCTGTTGAACAGTCAGCCATTCACCTTACTAGTAATCTTTTGAAAGTAGATGTCTTTTTTCTCTGGCTGTTTTGCCATTTTTTCCTTGTTTTTTGTTTTCACCAATTTTGCCATGATGGGCTTGGATTATTCTGATAGGGTCTGGGCCATACTTTTCAACACTGTGCTGGATGTCCTAGGAAAAAAATAAGGCAAGAAAAATAAATTAAAAGCTATGCATTGAAAAGAAAAAAAATAAAACTGACGTTATACCCTGCTTGAGGTTCATAGAGCTTCTCATATTCTTAACCAAACATGGCCTGGTGTGTTTCATCAGTTTTGGAAAATTCTTGGTCGGACACTTCAAATATTGCTCCTGCCCATTCTCTCCCTTCTGTTTTTTCAGAGTTCCAACTGCACATATGTTCACCAAGACTTCTATGTCTCTCATGGTCTTTTCTGTGTTTTACATCTTTTTTTTTCCTCCTGTGCTTCAATTTTAATGCTTTCTGTTAACCCATCTTTCAGTTTATCTGATTTCTTCCATTCTGTCTAATCTGTGGTTATGCCTATGTTTTGAATTCTCAATTTTGGCTTTAGAATTCCCGTTGGATTCTATCTGCACATTCTCGTTCTCCACTGAAATTCTCCATCTTTGCATTTCCTGTATTCATCCTGTGAATGGATGTGTCTAATTACCCCAATATCTGGATCTGCTGTTGGTCTGTTTCTATTGCGCTTGGGTTTTTGTTTGCTTGTTTTACTTTGTTTTGTTTCTGTGGTTCTTAATTATTTAGCTCTGCTTCCTGGCCTGTGTGGTGATTTTTAATTGAATCTTGGATATCACGTATGGAAAATGTGGAGACTCCAGACGATGTTCTCTTTTTCCTGAGAGGATTCTCGTCTTTTCGGCAGGCAGAACGTGAAAAGACCGGCTGGTTTCTATCAGGGTTGAAGATGAGTTGAGATTAGACTTAAGGATTTACAGAAGGCAGGTCTTTTTCTGGGTTCTTAATTGAAAGCCTGGAGAGTTCACTAAGACTCTACCTCTTTAGAATACCCTGAACTCCAATCCTCCCTTCTCTCTCTCTCTCTCTCTCTCTCTCTCTCTCTCTCTCTCTCTCTCTCTCTCTCCTCCCCACTGCCAAGAATGTTGAGCTTGTTTCTCTGCAGCTCTCTTCCCTTAGCCCTCCAGTTCCATCTGCCTCGGTGTCTTCCAATCCCTTCTAGCAGCGACTTCTAGCAGCTGAGTTTCTCTGTTTGTTTTTTAATCCAATCTTTATGGATGCTCTTGACACAGCAGCTACTCTTCTGTGGCCAGAAGCAGAGCTCTCCATGAGGCTTCTTAACAGTTGCCTACCGGAGCACCTTATGGTCGTACACACAGAGGACTGTTTGTGGCAGCTAGAGAGAGCTTCAGAGCAACAACAGAGGAAAAGTCTGCTCTTAGGGTCAGACAATTAGGGGAGGGTTCTCTACCTCCGTTGCTTCCAACTGCAAGATCTCGAGTAAACCACAAGAATTGTCAGGGCCTCAGTTTCCTCATCTGCAAAATGGGTCCAGTAATACAAAGGCCATGTATTTCATAGACTTTGTGTGAGAATGAGCAATATGGTATGCAATCAATGGTACTTTAGAAATAGAGAAGTAATGTTTTTTCTTTTTCTTTTCTTTTTTTTTTTTTTAGATGGAATTTCACTCTTTTTGCCCAGGCTAGAGTACAGTGGTGTGATCTTGGCTCACTGCAACCTCCGCCTCCCAGGTTCAAGTGATTCTCCTGTCTCAGCCTCCCAAGTAGCTGGAATTAGAGATGCTCGCCACCACACCCAGCTAATTTTGTATTTTTAGTAGACACAGGGTTTCACCATGTTGGCCAGACTGGTCTCAAACTCCTGACCTCAGGTGATCCGCCCACCTCAGCCTCCCAAAGTGCTGGAATTACAGGCTTGAGCCACCGCCCCCGCCTGGAGGTAAAAAAGGTGCAGAGTGCTCATCTAGATAGTCACTGCTTCACTGATTGTTTTAAATGATAAAAATGCAATGGACTCCAAATATAGGGGCACATTTAGGACAAGAACCATTTGCTGTGGGAGGGTCCCCCAGTAGACACAGACGAAGCAGAAGGACTGAGAACTCCTGTGCTCGGGGGCTGAGTGTTCTGAACGGAACATGCTGGGGTGATCTGGGGAGGGCTTGGGAGCTGCCTTCCCTTTGGAACTTGGCCCAGCATCCCCTGCCCTGGATTTCCCCGCCTGTCTCAGAAAGAGGCTTCTGGCATCGCGGTCACCTGCATGCATGTCTATCCTCCATGAGGCTGGGTGGGTTCCCAAACCTACCTGTCCTCTGAGCCCACGAGGGACTGTTGAACGTCTGTGAGTGTGAAGTCCTAGAATCTGGATATTTGAAAGCTCCGTGGGTGATGCAGCGACTACCTAGACCAGCACTCTGTAACAACTGGACGAGACACTGGACTTCCTGGGGCGGGAAATTGCCACCCACCAGAATGTGTCTATTATGTTTGTCGAATGAAGGCAGGGAGGGGAGGAAAGAATGGGATGGCGGTAGAGACGGGCAAGATCAGGGAGAATTCCAACTCCTCGGGCCCAGACCTGTCATCTTATCAGAAAGATCCCAATCCCCTCACAGTGGGGTGGGAACCAGTGACCTCGCAGCAGGAGCGTGCATGTTAGCTAAGCAATTTTTGCCTTTCTTAAAGATGAAGTTAAATTAATGTGAATGCACGTCTTACCACGTTGCCCTTTGCCAGGAAGCCAAGCGGTCCGCAAGTACCTCACCCATGATTTTCTTAGTGCCTCATTACACATGTTAGCAAAAACGCCAAGCTCCTAAGAGGACCCCTGCAATCCTCTGAAGATGGGGACTCCAAATCCCGTGAACCCAGCTCTTCAGAACCATGTTTGCTCTGGAGAAATAAGACCTGGTCCTATCTAGTCTTCATTTCCCTCTTTTGATCATTTTTTTGGATGAGTCAAAATCAGGTCACCACCAGCACCAACATGTGACATGAAGGAACGTGCCTCGGACCCACAGAGCACACGCCCACCCCCGCCTCAGACTCGGGTCTTCCCTGCCTCTGAATCTTGCTCTCTCTTTCCCTCGTTCTCACTTTTCTTTTTTTTTTTCTGCCCTTCCCTTCTTTTCTTTGGTTCCTCTTTCTTCTTTACCTGGGAAAAATGTCTTCAGACTTCTGGAGTAGATTCATGAGTGTGAATAAGGTACAACCCGCCAACATCATTTTTTCCCAAGGCACGGAGGCTGTTTCTGTGGCTGGGCACAGCTAAGAGGACCCTCTCACTGCCCTGGGGGATTGATGGCTGAGGGAGGGAAGGCAGCTCATGGAACATCAGGCGGAGCTCACCCTGCTCCCCTCAGGCTCCCTGTATCATGCTCATCGGTTGCAGCCCTGGCCTGCAGGGGCAGGTCCTGCCTGACGGAGGCTGGGCCATCTGGAAGCCACTGGCCTCTCTGCCAGCCCCTGGCTCTCGCGCACATTCGCCGGGAACAGTCCCAGGTCTCTCCTTCACTCCCCCTCACCCTCCCAGTGGGGGTTCTAGGACCCCAGCAACACAGACAGGCAGGGAGGAGTCTCCAAAGGGCAGCCGTGCAGCTGAGAAATCGTTTCTCAGTCCCTGTGTGCCTCCATGGTCTTAACCTGGTTCTCTTTGTTCTCAGTTCTGTTTTTGCCCCGATGCTTCAGATGGACGCCCTGGACTGAAGGAAACTTTAATATTGCCGCTGGGATCGGACACACGCTGGCCCCCTCCCTAGCGTGCTGGCCTCTCTGTTTGGGGCAGTGAGTAGGGAGGAGCTGGCTCAGTCCGGGCCAGATGAGCAGGAAATAAAGGTTGTCCTCGTCCCCCTCCCCCCACGCCTCTTCCCTCTTCCCTTTCCCTTGCGATGGAGTTTCTTCTCTTCCTCCACTCCTTCCCCGCCTCACTGTCTGTGGGCCTGATGCTGACTGTCCTGTTCACTATCAAAGCTATCTGGGAGAAGAAAGTCATTTATACTTTCGTATGAATTTGATCCATAGTTTGTCTTTTCTTGGGCTATTTGCTCTCCGAGTCTCACTGGCAGATTAAAAGCTTCGGGCTGCATTACAGACATCTGGGGCCATTACGAGAAGGTGGGGAGCTGAGTTTAGAAGGGCCCTCCAGAGCCCAAGCGATCACACACACAAGTTGCCACCCCCAGTCGTCGATCGGTTTGCGTGTCATTCACAGTCTGGGACAAAGGACTTTAAAAGTATGTGGTTGAGAGTGACTTGGAGCCCAGCCAGGTGCAGAGATCGGGGAAACTGAGGCTGCTTGGCTGGGCAAGGCGATAACGCAGGGAGCTTTCTAAGACGGCTGACTCTGTAGCTCTGACTTTTTTTTTTCTTGTGAAAAGGAGCAATCCTGTGTGGCTCCAAGCCTAGGGGCTGGCTCTGTGAAGCACATTACCTTTGAGCGGGGTGGGGCTGCTGCCTCCAGAGGTGGCGAGGTTTCCATCCTAGGGGTTGGGGTCTCCTGGATTCAGCCATCACTAGAGGAGGCTTTGCATATTGTCAGGGCTGTGCCAGACCAGATACCTGGGGGCCCTGGCTAAAATGTGGTTCCTGGGCCCTACCCCTAGCTCGCCGAATGCAGGAGCAGCCCAGGCACCATCGTGACCTCACAGCTCAGACAGCATCGGTCCCCTGTGGGGGCTGCCTTTCCAGCCCCTCTGCCCAGCAGAAGATCCCAGTTTCTTCCTGACCTGAAAGTCCTACAGGCCTGACCCTCCCTTCTTCCTCTCTGCCCTTGCCCCCGACCATCACCCCCCGGGGGAGGGTGCCCCAGTCTGGCTGACCTCAGCGCTTGTCCCCAGAACACGCAACTCTTCCCAGCCTCACGGCCTTCACCTGGCTGTGCCACCGCCTGTCATGTTCCACCCCAGATCTTCTCAGGGCTGGCTCCTGGGAAGAAGACATCGCTCAGACGTCACTTCCCCAGAAGGGCCTTCCATGGCCACCCACATCGTGTCCCCCGATGCCTGCCCCCACATTCGCTAGCCCGCCGTCCCCCTTCCTCCTCCAGCCTCCACAGCGGTCACCACCGTCGATATTCCCATGTGTGCATCTGTTTGCCTTTCCGGCTTCTGGTTTTGGTGCTCCCCGCTGGAAAGTAAGCTCCGTGGGAGTGGAGCAGGGACTTGTTTGCACTGTTTCTTCCATGACCAGCCCCAGCTCTGTGTCTGGCACATAGAAGAGTTTGCTGAACGAATGAGTGAATGAATGAATGAATGAATGCCCATTGTGTGAATGAATGAGTGGCAGGTTCGGAGGTCACTGGAGCAGATGGCTGAATCTGTGACAGCTGTGATAATAAACAGTGGTTATGAACAGAGGGCCAGACACCAAGCTGCCCTCGTGGGCACCAAGGTCCCTGGCCCTGAGCTTGCATTCCCAAGGGACCCCATGCTGGGTGTTTGGGGCCCACTCTCAACAGTCCGACAGCCTGTCTTCTTATTGGGACTGAGTTGGAAATGGGGGCCCCAGAGCCCACGTAACTTGTCCAAAGATACCCTGCAGGGCTGCAGGAACGGGGAGGGAAGAGGCCTGTGCCTGGAACCCCTCATCAGTGTCTAGAAAGTTCCATTCTGATGGATGAATCAGCCATACCCAACAGTCTCCTGGGACAATTCCCCCCACAGACATTTGCCGAGCACTTGCTATGTGTCAAGGGTACATGGAGTCCTCCTCTCCTTGGTGACTTGGTTGGGGGTGGGTGGCAGCCCTGACTTTGGCCTCCCCGAATGATGGCACAGGAGAGACGCCTGGTATCCAGTGGAGATTAGATCTCCTTCGGCGACAGGGATGCAGCTACCCCATCGCTGTAACTCCACGGTGGAGCAAAGCACCCCGGAATCGGCCCTGGCACAACCTGACTACAGTCACAGACCAGTGAGCCCCGGAAGGGACACTCTGCCCCGGCCCGGATGCTGCTGGCCAGACCCACGGATGCTGCGAGTCCAGCGAGGAAGTGCCCGTCGCCACTCCCAGGCCCGTGCAAAGGGGCACAAAAGAAACTTGAAAAAGCAATGTCCCAGTGAGGAGGCACTTCGTCCGGGGTGTCCAGGGGTCATGATGGGCACTGCTGTTTTCCTAACTCATGTGACCAAAAATCCTTTTATTTGCATAAAAATGGAGGCTGGTTGTCTGAGTCTTCCCAAAGTTTCCTTACACCGAGCAGTTGTATATAACCGAGCAGTTGTATATAGCTGAGCAGTCGTATACAACCGGGCAGTCGTATACAACCGGGCAGTCGTATACGGCTGGGCAGTCGTATACAGCGAGCAGTGAAGGGCCCCTCACAGAGCAAGCTCTGTACTGGCCACCATGACAAACTGCTGTCCCCACCTTCCAGCCACATCAAAGCCCTCTGCCCCGTGGGGCTGAACCGCCTCCAAGCACCCACGTGCCGTGTCACTTGCTTGTTTTATCGATGGTCTGCCTGCCCCTCCCTGGACAAGGAGTCACACGTGTTTCGCTGGCTGCTTCCTGCCCAGTGCCTGGTACCCTAGAGAAGGTGCTTGCAGCACCCGGTGGAGGCACGGGCAGCCCCGAGGCCCTTCTCAGCCTTCCTGTCCCTTGGCGTCCCCACCCCCAGCCCTGGCTTGGGGCGCTCGACCCCTCCTCTTCATCTTCCTAGTTCCCAGTGACCTTTTAGGGTTCAGCTGAGAAGCCACTCCCTCTGCAAAGCCTTCCGGCACTGGCCGTGACCTTTCCTTCCCTGGTCCTTCTGCACTTTTCTGTGGCTGTCGTTTTTCTGACTTCGTGGGTGACTGTCAGCCCCACACCTGTGGGTCTGTGCCCTGGGCTCACAGCTCAACATATAGTAGGACCTTCATAAATACACTGATTGCCCCTGTGGAGGGGGCATGCTCCTGCCAGGAAGGCCCAGCCCACCTCCTCCCCGGACAGAACACTCGTGTTGGAGAAGGCTCAGCTCTCAATGGGACTTTTGTGATGGGTGGCAGTGGCCTCAGCAGCTTTCCCCGGCAGCCCCGCCAGCTGGAAAATGTTAAGACAGCAACTCCATCCTTGCCCCGGGGAGAACCTGTTTGTGAAGATTCCACAGCCTCCAGTTAAGAAGCGAGTATCCGTGCAGGGGTTGTTTGAGCGGGTGGACGTTGACCTGTGGATAAACTCTACCGTGCTCTGCTAGGCGGGTGCTAGAATCTGTGGACATGGACAAAGGACATGGTGTCCATTCATTCAGGGGTTCATCCTTCCAAAAGATATTTTGCATGCCTACTGTGTGCCGGGCTTGCTAGGTCCTGAGAATACAGACAGCAAAAGACAAAGGTCCCTGCTTTCCTGGTGCAGGGAGAATACGCTCTCAGATAACAGATGGGAGGAAGCAGAAGAAGGGGCTGGGAGCAGGGCCAGGCAAGACCCTGGAGAGGTGGTTTCTTAGCAGAAGCCTCAGAGACGTGAGAGCAGGGCAGGAGGGAGGCTCACAGCACCCAGGGAACTGAAGTCCAGCCAGAGTGAACTCCCAAGAGGAGGAGGGCGTTGGCCTGTGTCTGCTCCCTGGTAAGGGGCTCTCTCCCTGGCACACACCCCACTCTTTCCCCAGTCCACTCCTCCAACTGTTCTGAAGTGGAAGGCGGGTAAGGGGTGTCCCCGTGGTCATTTAAGGAAAAACAGTCCCTCTCTGTTTGGTCCCCAAGGTAAACAAGGCGGTGACAGGCAGCAGTAGGGAAGGAAGGGTGTCACCATGCTCTCTGCAAGCTGGCCCCCAATGTCACCAGCTGCTGCAGACTCATCCAGCTCTGAGGGCCGGGGGGGCCAGGCCCACGTCTTTTCTTAGGTGCATCTACGAAGGCTGGGCTTCGTGCCTCAGGACCCCCTAGACGGCAGAATGTTCTCCTTCACAGGGGCCCCCTGCCTTATGGAACAGGCCGTTGAATCCACTCACAGAGGAGCATGAGCTGGGAGTTCTTTCCTTTTACCCTGTTTTCCTTTTGGAAAGAATTGGGAGCCCCAGTGTCCTCCCTAACCAAGGAGAGAGTCGGCTTTCTCTTCTGAAATGTGGCTTGAAGGAACCGAGGAGTGCGTTCTGCAGAGAGATTCAAAAGGAACCTGTGGCTTTAAAAAGTGTCCATCTAAGGTTGGAGGAAGGGCTTCTCCATCAAACCGGAAGGAAACAGGAATGGAGGAGCGGATGGCCAAGAACATCTCAAGGTGCTTAAGCTGAGCATAAAAAAATGAAGCGAAAATCAATGAATAAACTCCCTCCGAGGGGGTTAAGGGAAACAGATTTGAGATCTGTTTAACCTGGAGGATCTGGGCTGTGATGAGCTTAAAGGGGGACGAGGGCACTTGATTTTTCCCAAAAGCCTGATTCCAGATGTAATTGTTCATGTTTAAGAGGGAGGGATGCTGAATCTCAGGAATTGCTTTTGGAAAACGATGGTCTGTGTGAGAGGCAGGGCAGGCAGCCGTGGGGCCCCTGGGCTCTATATAACCACGTGTCTTGGAGGATGTGGGCTGTGATGAGCTTACAGATCTTAAATGTCTGTATTCAGGAAGGGCTTCTAGATGGACACGGGAACCACTGATTATGTGTGCCTTTGGGGAGGAGGTCCCCGTCGGGTCCATTTTTAACCCTTTGGGATGAGTTGGTGTGTGTGTATGCGTGCAAGTGCGTGTGCACACGTGCACATCTGTGCATGCATGTACTTACTAGCTCTGTAGGACACGGACCTTTGGGTTTTGTCTACACAACAAAGGGATTGAAATGACTGAGTTAATTCGCTGTTGGCCATTAATGCATTCTGCAAAGACAGGCGGCGGCTGTCTGTCTCGGAGGCGTCTGTCTCGGAGGCGTCTGTCTCGGAGGCGTCTGTCTCGGAGGCCACTGTCTCGGAGGCCACTGTCTCGCGCTCTCCCCTCCCCCGCCTTACGTGTTTTTTGTTTGTTTGTTTGTTTTGTTTTTGTTTTTGCCAGGTCTTACAGGAGACCCTTCTTATGTTTTAAGAGTCGATGTGCCTTGGGGCCCAACTCTGTTGAATAACTGGCTCAATTGTGCATTTTTCTAGGTCTCTGTTGCTCACGTCATTTTCAGGCATGAAAATGAGCCATCAAATCATGACAAAATCGCCTGGAGCCGCCATTCTAGCCAAGGAGGGTGAGGGGAGGCGGATGGGAAAACAAGATGATGAAGCGACTTCCTCCGCAGACAGGGATTGGCAGATTCCATGGAGAAATACAAAGTTGGGAAGGGGTTAGAGGAGGTAGGGATAGAAAAGAATGCGTGAACGAGGCCAGGCAAGGTGGCTCACACCTGTCATCCCGGCACTTTGGGAGGCCAAGGTGAGTGGATCACCTGAGGTCAGGAGTTCAAGACCAGCCTGGCCAACATGGGAAAACCCTGTCTCTACTAATAATACAAAAATTCGCCTTGGTGGGTGCCTGTAATCCCAGCTACTTGGGAGGCTGAGGCAGGAGAATCGCTTGAACCCTGGAGGCGGAGGTTGCAGTGAGCCGAGATTGTGCCACTGCACTCCAGCCTAGGCAACAAGAGCAAGCCTCCATCTCAAGAAAATAATTTTTTTAAAAAAAGTATAAAAGGCCATTTTTAGCTGGTGGGACAGGTGAGACCAGGAGCTGTGGCTTCCTTGGCTTTGGGGAAGGGAGGGTCTGATGAGGACCCAGGGGATTCACTCCAGAGTGAGACGCTTGCTGCTGCTAGTGACTGTAACGTTAGGCTCCATCTCAGGCCTTAGAGATGGGTCTTTATGGAAATCGGTGGCATGGGCGGGTCACTGACATCGAGGGAGTGATGCAGGTTTGGTGCGCTCACACTCAGCACACACCCCATGGAAGGTGCAGGGATGAGTCTGTTGTGGAGAGCAGCTCTCGTGGGGTTCATGTGCCCTCAACAGTGCAGGGGTGCCAACTCGCATCCCAGCTCCTCTGCCTTGGGGCCTTAAGTTACCTTCAGCCCCTCGGACCAGAGGCCAGGAGGACCAGGACCTGTCCTTCACCATCAGAAGCTGCGTCGTGTCTAGGGAGAAAATACAGTCTGGGGCGGGGGCTCAGAGGAAGCCACAAAGGTCAGACTCGTCCCTCTGAAGTGGCACAAGCTCAGACTGAGGCCGGCGCTTCTGCAAGGTGGAAGTTCCTTATTCTCGGGAAGCAAGCTGGTGAAAGGAAACTGACAGCAATCTGGAGCTTTTATTCTTTCAAACCCCAGGAAGAAGAACTGAAGCAGGATGGGCAGCTAGAGGCTGTCAGGGTGGGCAGGTGCTGTCCTGCGACCAGGAGGCGGCCCCTGTCCCCACCGGCAGGGTGTCTGATGCCAATGCACCCATCATCCTGGGGAGGAAGGCTGTGCCTCCTGCAGTGTCACTGGGGAGGAGGCAGCTGTTTAAGATTTTGTCTACACTTCTCCGCACACCTCCCGATAGAGGATCCAGGAGTGTGCGCCTGTGTGAACACACTTGCAGATGGCTATAATTACCCTAAGAGCGTGACTTAACGTTTGTAAAGAGCTTAGCACAGTGCTGGCTTATAGTAAGCACTGCACGGCTGCTTGTTAAATAAACATAAATGGGGGAAATCTATAGTGTGCCAACGATGGGAAGGAGAGTAAACAGTGCAGAAATGAAGCCCGAAAAACTGAAGTTGGTGGGCGGAAGGGAACCTGAGTGGCTGCAGCCACGGGTGGAAGGAGCAGAGGGAAGCAATGCCGTCTGAGCTGAACCAGAAAGGCTTCCAGGAGGAGATGACCTGGCCAGGGTCTCAGCTGCCCCAGGTGTGCTTTAAAGCTCTTGGGATTCTCAGAAGGCAGGCCTGGGGTTCACAAAACACGTTAAGAATCTGAAAATCCTCCTATGGAAACGGGATGCCCGTGGATTCCGTTGGAGGGGAAAAAAATCCCCCCCAACAGAACTTCATGCTTTGGCCGCATGTCAGAGCTTTGGCTGGCACTTTCGGAGCCCAGGCTGCGGTTGGCCGGCCTCTGCTCCGGCGCTGACATCATGCGAGGGAAGGAAAAGACCGTGACCCGTCTCCCGCCCGCCTGCCCGCCGTATCTCAGTTGTAAATTCCCCAGGCACATCTTCCCCGGGGGTAATTACAGCCCAAGCTGCTTTTGGGAGGTGACATCATTTACCTGTTTGGCCTCTGTTTCTGCCCTACTCGGGTTGCCCGGCAGCTGGGGCTGTTGTGGGAGCGGGACGGGTGGCCGCTGGCGCTCACAATGGCCCTGAGTCATGACTGCTCACTGCTTCCATGCTGCTTTCCCTCCCCTGGGCTGTTCATGAGTCAACAGCACTTATTAGAACCCTCTGAATGCAGAGATTTGTACTGGGCCAACTGAGGGGCAGAGCAGGCTCAGTGTGCCCAGGCTGTGAGAGCACCAGCACCTCCACAACGGAGAGCAACCTGGTCACCCGGGTATTTCTATTTTGTAAAAAGAAACCCAGTCCCCTTTGTGCCACCTCCCTAATTCTGGATGCGTATTGAATTCATGGAGTGAGCTCTGGTTTGGCGGGTGGGGGTCAGGAGACCTAGAATGAAAGCCTAGTGTGTCACCTCTCCAGGTGTCTTCCCTGACCTTTAGCCAAGTATGTTGCCTCTCCGAGTGTGCGCACCTGTGAAACGGGGGCTGATGAAGCTGGCCCCCATGTCCAGGTGAGAGGGCAGGTGAGAGGGCAGGTAAGGGCCTCGGAGAAGCCTGAGATACGCCCGTGGTGTTCGGGTGGGGCTGGTTTTGTCCCCAGAGAATATTTGACAACATCAAGAAGCATTTTTGGTTGTCACATTGGGGTTAGAGGCAGAAGGTGCTGCTGGCATCTCATAGGTGGGAAGAGGTCACCAGGGTGGCTGCAAAATGTCCTACATTGCACAGACAGCCCCCACCACAGAGAAGGATCTGGCTCCACACATCCACAGTCCTGATACCTCCACTGTAGAGCTCCTTTATTAGAAGAGGCCTGTAGTCCCAACTACTTGGGAGGCTGAGGCAGGAGAATCGCTTGAACTTGGAAGGTGGAGGTTGCAGTGAGCCGAGATTGCACCACTGCACTCCAGCCTGGCGACAGAGTGAGACTCCATCTCAGAAAAAAAAAAAAAAGAAGAAGAGGTCTTTGCCTCCCTGGCCTGGACTCACCATGGCAGGCGCTGGGCCTCTGGGCCTCACCCCCCATCCAAAGTGAGAGACGTCATGCCTCACTTTACGAAAAAGGAAATCGAGGCATGACAAGGCTGTGCGGGTGCTTAACAGGTTTCCGGTCTGTGGTTTTGGTAACCAGTCCCTGCGTCTCCGTGATTTGGGGAACCTCACTCTGCCTCCCTTTGTAAAGCTTGGTTTGTCCAATTTCCCACTGAGTCGCAGACAGCTCAGCCAGGGCTCAGAGATGTTCTTCCCTGCGGGCGATGCCAACGGGATGGAAATAAAATCGAGTTGGAAAGGGCTCCCCTGTGCAGCCTCTTACTGGGAGGCCACCCTCCTGACAGCTTCTTGGCCTTCACTCCTTGCCACTTGCCACTTACACCCCCGGTGACTATTAAAATGTCAGCAAAGACACCTGTATCCGTTGGCGCATGCCATCAAATGACACTGAAGGGCCACACAGGCCAACTGGGAAAGCCCGGAGCTCCCCATAACAAAATGTACCATCTGGACGAATTAGACCAGGTTTTCACTAATTTATGAGCAGGGAATTAGTCCTGCCCGCAAAATCTGTCCCTGTGGGTTTTTAGTGATGAAAATCACTGAGACAAAAGGAAAAAGCAAAATGAATGCAATCGTTTATGGAGCAGCCCCCGTGTAAGCAGTTAGTGACTGGGGGCGAGAGAGTCCCAACAAAGCGGCCCATAGGACACAGACGGGGCAGGGAACTAGAGAAGTGGACCACCTATGGAACAAAAGGCGCCCTGTAAACTCGCCCTGACTTGGGAGATATCGCCACTCACAGGAATTCTCTTTTCTCGTTCCAATTTTAGGGACGATTGTTTTTACTTTGTGTCGGTCCCTGAAATCCCTAGACCCACGAACCCCCGGCAAAGGCCAGGAGAGGCCTGGGGGCAGAGCTGATCCTCGCTGGCCCTTGCTGTGCAGAGGCCACGCTGCATTTCCTCTGCCCTTGCTGTGCGTGTCTACGCCATCCACCTCAGAAGACTTGGGAAAGGGGCGAGAGGAATTAGAATGCAGGGATACTGGAGAGAAAAAAAGGAAACATACTGGAAATAGCAAAGAAAGTGGAGTCTTACAGGCAAGCAGATGCCTTGAGCCTGGCTACAGCATAAACCACAGAAACCAGAGGTTCAACACTGTTTCTTGAGTAAACCCACAAGGGGTGCTGTCTGGGGAGAAGGTGGGGCCATCCTGCCTAGGAGATGGCCCAGCCATCAGCCTCCGAAGCCCAGAGCCCTCTCAGGCCAGAAGTGTCACTTCCTAAACCTTTGGGAACACCAGTGTATCAGATTTGGTCAAGTATATTTTAACTCTTTTTGTTTTTCTGCAAATTGCACCTCGTGGAGCTCTGGAAGGTCCTTTGCCACTCGAACGTAAATTTGGAAAGACAGTACATTAGTGTTACGCAATGCTGGTTGTTTACCAACAAGGATAAGCAGATGGAGTTACATAATCCTCTGTATGTTTGTGTGGGATTCTTCCCAGCGCTGGACACTTGAACTCTCAGGGGCAGAGGCCATGGAGCACTGTTTCTGGTGTGGATTTGGCCAGCCTGGGGCCCTCCTCCAAACCCTCTCTCACTGTCCGAGGTGCAGATGAAGGGTCCTTTAGGGCCACTCCGCGCCATTGGCACCACCAGCCTGAGAACCAAATGGCCTTCCTGAACCACCCCAAGTTCAAGGAAGTCACAAACTTGTGCCTAAATGGGGGGGGGGCAGGTCTCACTGAGGCACCGGGAAAGGGGAGATATGACAAGATGACAGTAGTAGTGACAGCAGTGACCATTGCCGAGCCTGGCAGCTTCAGGTACGCTCAAGACTCCCATGAGAAGGCGGAGGCTCTGAGGCCCAGGAGGAGGCTGGCACAAGGTCACAGTGCTGGAAGGTGCCAGAGCTGGAGCGAGCCCCCACCCCCTCTCCCCAACCCCATCCTAGCTGACTCCAGGTTCCACGCTTGAAGTCATGGCATGCTGATGACCTCGTGACCTTGAAAGACAACTTCCTAATCACTTCTGTAGACCCTGAATGTTCCCAAATGGCCATTTAATAAGCAATTATTGAGCATCAGCTGTATAAACCTGGTAGACAACCCACTGTAAAATGAGGCGGAATAAATGAAGTGCTAATTGAGGTTCAGACAGGTTCTTTGGGTAGAGAGGAAGGTCCATGTATTTGGGTGGGAAGGGGGCAGTGGGGGAAAATCCAGGAGGACTTCCTGCCAGAGGTGCTATCTGATGCACACCATAAAGAACTCACAAGATTGTGAGAGGCAGAGGGACACTTTATTTCCAGTGGATGTGGTTGCCAGCATGGCCCCTGGGGCTTAACCAGAGTGTGGCTGTCCACTGGTGACCTGCCTTATTCTCCTTAGGGGAAGAAGACTTGAAGATCTGCTGTGTGCCAGACCCCTGCTGGGGCCAGGGGTGAGCGATCAAAGCCACCATCCCCCCTCCAGAAAACAGGACAGCCTCGCCCTGCAGTGGGGACAGCTCTCTGCAGGAGCCCCACCCCACCTCAGAGGATGGGGACCGTTCCTTGGCCTTCCTAAGCCTGGGTGTCCTCTGCAAAATGAGGACCCGAGTTCCAACTTTGGAGGTGCAGGGTTAAATGAGATGATACACACTCATGCCCTGCATCAGGGAGGCTGCACGCGCCTGGGCACAGAACACTAAGCGCTCCGTATATGGGGGGCGGGGGGGCCACCGGTAACATCGGTGGGCTCCAAAGAGATGATAGCCCCAGGAAAGCCTCCCCCAGGAGCACGGGCAGCTGGTGGGGGGCGGGTCGGCAGGAACCAGGCGAGCTCCCTGGAGGAGGTGAGCGGTGAGTGACAGCAGGAGTTTGCCAGGGTGGAGGGGAGGGAAAGGGGCAGGGAGAACATTCCAGACTCCAATCTCAGAAGCTTCACTCCCCCGGAGGCGGAGGTGACCCGCCACAGAAGCGCCTGCCACTCGGGGACTTTACTGAAAGTCCTCCCTTTACGTACCTGGTATGAAAAGCCTCAAAAAAAAAAAAAATCCAAAGGGGCACTTTCCCGGATAAAAATAAAACTCGGAGGGGCCCGCAGGAATGGAATCCTTTTTCTTCCTGTGTTTAAATTTCTACGGAAAATCTGACCCGCGCGGCCGCCGCCCCTGCCATAGGCGGGCGGAGAGCGCTTATATCTTGAAGGCAAAGGCCGGCCGGCGGGCGTCCAAGTTCCCGACCAGGCGCGGGACCCGCAGCCGGGCGGCAGCGCCATCGGCCCCGGAGGCTCAGGCGCACCCCGCACGGAGCGCGCGGGCCGGGCGGGCGGGCGAGGGCGGCGGGCGGAGCGGGAGGCGGCCACGTCCCCGGCGGGCCCGGGCGCGGGGAGGCCCGGCCCCCTGCGAGCGCGCCGCGAACGCTGCCGTCTCCGCCCGCAGAGGCCGCCGGGGCCGTGGATGGGGAGGGCGCGCCGCCCGGCGGTCCCCGCGCACAGGCGGCCACGATGAGGGTCAACGAGAAGTACTCGACGCTCCCGGCCGAGGACCGCAGCGTCCACATCATCAACATCTGCGCCATCGAGGACATCGGCTACCTGCCGTCCGAGGGCACGGTGAGTGCGGGCGGCCGCGACCCGGGCGGGAGGGCCGCGCACCTGCGCCGCAGCGAGGGCGGGAAGCGGGCGGCGGCGGCGGGGCCTCCCAGGACCCCGGGTTCGCGGCGCCCACCCGCGCACGTGCGTCCCGGCAAGGGCGCGCCGGCCCCGGTCAAGTGCGTGCGCCCAGCCTGCGCTCTGCGCGTTTGGAGCAAGGCGCCCACTCGGCCCAACGCAGCGCCGGGCCCCCAGGCATGGCCTGGCTCTGGAGCTCTGAGTCCCCAAAGACGTCTCGCCCGGGGCTGAAGCTCAGAGCCCAACCAAGAGCTCACGGCCAGCCCTGGATGGGACCTTCCCTTCCTGGCTCTCTGCCAGGGGTGCCCGTTGGGGCAGTGATGATGGTGGGGGTCTTGGGTGAAGGCCAAGTTGGTCGCCACTCCAGGATGATGATAGCTGCCAGGCCCCACTGCTTCACCACCTTCCAGGCCAGAGCCCAAGGTCCCCGCTTGCCAGAAACGCACATTGTGCCCAGGGTACTGGGCCTGGTACCCTGGCACTGGCATGCCAATTATTGGAGATTGCTTTCTACCCTCGTCCCTGTCTCCCCTGGGCCCCCAGGCCTGGTTCAGGTGGGGGCACTGGTAGGAAACCCGTCATGTAAGTTGGGGACCCCATCCTGAGGTCCCCAGTATCCCCACTACCCTCCCTAGGGCCAGACCCAGAAGTCTAGGGATCCCTACATTTTAGGGAGGGGGGCAGAATTCTTCCAGGAACGGTTTGGCTTGAAGGACAAAGTTTGCCAGAAGAGGATAGGACAGGGCTGGGACTGGCTTGCTCCTCTTGGGGTGAGGGGAGCTCTCAGCAGCACTTTGTGGGACTTAAGGACAGAATCTCCTTCCTCCCTCCTTCCCCTGCAGCCCCATCAAGGCCCCTCCCCGGGTGTCCCGCCCAGCGCTGCTGCTTCCAGCAGGATGGGGACGGCCCTGGTCTGTCCCCCTAGTCCCTGGGGCACACAGAGAGGCCGGGGATGAAGCAGGGACAAAGCTCCGGCTTTGGGTCTCTGTTCCAGTGACAGCAGGGACTCTGGCCTTGGTCAGTAAGGCCTTGCACCCCTCGGGTCATAGTGGAGGGGGGTGGCCTTGGGGGAGGTCTTTTCAGGAATTGAGATTGCATAGAGCTGCCAGGAGCACTGGGCAGAGGTGTCTCTGGAGAGGGGTCTACCTATGACTCAGGACTGGCCGTAGGAGTTCAGGGATTGCCATTTGATCAAAACCACGTGCCAGGCTATGCTGGCCCCTGGGTACCCTCAGAGAATGCCACAGGGAAGGCTCCACCCATCTGGAGCTTACTTAACAAATGGTGATGGAACGTTACCCGTTACCAAGGGTAGTGACAGGGACAACTCCATAGCGCTGGGTCCCTGCTGTGTCTTAGCTCATTCAACTCTCACAACGTGTGAGGTAGGTGCTATTATTACAGGTAAGGAAACTGAGGCCCAGAGGGGCAGGTGACCAGCTCCAAGTCACCCATCAGCTGGGAGGACAGTTAGGAAGGGCCCAGGACACAGACCAGGGAGCTGCAGAAAGCCTGCCTGAAGAATAAATATTCTGTAGAAGGCGCTCATTCTACCCACGGCGGGTGGGGACTGAGTCTTTCAAAGACATTGCATATTCAAAGATGCAAAAGCGGGACAATGGGGATACCAGCCAGGAGCTGGGGGAAGGTGGTGTGGCCAGGGTGGCGGAGAAATGGACGCTCTGGGGGTGACCTGGACAGGACTTGCTGGCGAATTGAACGTTCAATAAGAAGAAATGGAGCCTTTAATGAAGAGCCCCTGGTTTCTGGAGTTTTTGTTCCAGGACCTGTTGCTCATCCAGACCCAGAAACTATCTGCCTCCTGCAGACGCAGGTGAAAGACGCAAAGTCTGCAAAGAGGCCGCTGGGCCCAGATGAGACCATCAACTCAGGCTGCACACAGCACTTCCATGGCCCATACTTTGTTTTGTGAGCTTGGAAGGCTGAATCCGAGGCGCGCGCTGCAGGAGGCAGAGTCTGGGAGCAGCGTTTGCTGTGGATGGCCAGACTGCTGGAGGCTGCAGCCCTGGGGCGGGGGCCTGATGGTGCAGGGCAGGCCTCATGGCAGGGACAGCCTCCCAGGGCATCACCGGCACAACTCAAGCCCACAAAAGTTGATCAGTCATTACCCTGAGTCACTCAGCGAAGGCGGCTCTGTACCCACGAGGGCCAGAGGGCATGGGCTGCATTTCAAAAGTCCCTACCCCGTTCTCAGGCATGCAATTCATACATGCATAAGTCAACCACAGAATAAGTTCATCCAATTCAGTCTGAGGTTCCCAGCCTGTGGCTTTTGCCTCTCCTCATTCCCAGGTTCCAGGGTGGAAATCGCTTCACTGTTTCTGTGCAGTGAAATATAAGGAGAAATGACTTGAAATCCAGAGACCAGGTTGGATGCAACTCATTTCTGTTTCTTTGTGTTGATATCTGAGTGTTTCTACTTTCTTCCTTGAACCTGGTGCTTGTCGGTGGCCTGGGATCTGTGTGCCCCAAACAAGCCCAGACACTCCCGAGGTTCCTGATTTGCCGGTGTCTGCCCAGTATTTCCTGGCTTATCTGCTGCTGGAGATGATCTGCTTCTAGATTATGCAGCATGCCCCATAGTCACACACTGATCCGTAGTGATCCGATTTTAAAAATGTTTTAGAAGGCAAGTGAAGTTTAAAACTGATGTTCCCTTCTTAACTATAATTGGAAGAGTCTCAAAACCAAAAGAAATTTTACCGGTCGCTGATTGCATTTAGCCCATTTTCAGAGAAAGTGAACTTTGTAGATTCCCTTGAGTGATCAAGACATTCTATATGGATATGAATTCAGTTCCGGGAGCACCAGCTCCAGAGAAGAGCTGAATAACCCAATGCCTGGAGTCCCAGTACAGTGTTAAAGGTGTGGCTGTAGGAGTCCCTCCCCGCTTCTGCCCTTTCCTTGGAGTTTGAGGAAGGAGTTCATAGAGGCAGGTATGGACCAGATAGGCTGCCCTCTCGCCGTTCCTGGTGCCTGGGACAGGGCTTCCAGGATACTACTGCTGTGAAGGGAACCTTTGTCCTTCACATTTTCCCATGTGGCCTCAGGGAAGTATTTCTTTTCCACCATTTTCCTATCTTCCTTGGGGGACACCTTCCAGGAGTACCTCCCCCAGTTATGCAGGAGGGAGTCCTTAAAATACCTTCAGATCGTCCATCACTTTTGTTTTTTTGAGATGGAGTCTTGTTCTGTCACCAGCTGGCTCACTGCAATCTCCACCTTCCTGCTGAGGCAGGGTTCAAGCAACTCCCCTGCCTCAGCCTCCTGACTATTTGGGATTACAGGTGCGTGCCACCACGCCCGGCTAATTTTTTGTTTTTTTAGTAGAGATGGGGTTTCACCATGTTGGCCAGGATGGTCTGTCTCCCGACCTCGTGATCTGCCTGCCTCGGCCTCCCAAAGTGCTGGGATTACAGACGGGAGCCACCGCACCCAGCAGATCGTCCATCACATTTTATCCCTTCGAGAATCCTATGACCTAAGTCCAGATGGTTTTGTCGGCATCTCACAGATGAGAAAACTGAGGCTCTGAGTTGCTGGCCTGGCTGGGTCTCAGCTTCTGTATCCTTGGATCTGATGACCACAGCCAGTCACAGTATACGAGACCCAGCCTCTGCTGTTCATTCACACATGCCCACATTCATTCATTCATTCATTCATTCAGCAACCACATATGCAGGTCCAACCATCAAAAAGATGAATAAGAGGGCTGGGCGCATGGCTCACACCTCTAATCCCTGCACCTTGGGAGGCCAAGGCAGCTGGAGCACCTGAGGTCAGAAGTTCAAGACCAGCCTGGCCAACATGGTGAAACCCCATCTCTACTAAAATTACAAACATTAACCAGGCATGGTGGTGCGTGCCTGTAATCCCAGCTACTCAGGAGGCTGAGACACAAGAATTGCTTGAACCCAGAAGGTAAAGGTTGCAGTAAGCCAAGATCACACCACTGCATTCCTGGGCAACTGAGCGAGACTTCATCCAAAAAGAAAAGATGAGGAAGAAACCACTTGCCCTCAGCAAAGTACCAAGGGATTGCTTGCCCCTTTCTTAAGAATACAGAAACATAAATGTTCTGAAGCTTTCCCAGGCCTTCAGATTGGGAGGTTTTGTGTGAAGTCTCACCCACATCCCTCCCACTGCAATTACATCTTTGCCTTTCTGTCCCATCATACACAAGAAAGGTCCCCCTCTCCACTGCTCCCTGGAAGGGCGCCACAGAGTCACACGCCACCATGGCAACTGCACCGGTCCTTGCTGTGCGTTCACCTCCCAGCCCTCTCTAAGCCCAGCTCAGTATTGCTCTCCAGACCCTGGGGCCCTCCCAGCCCTTTAGACGGGAGAGAGCCCACACTTAACAAAACTAAGACCCAAACAGACAAAGCAGCTTACCGAAGGTCACACAAGTCAGTGACAGAGTAAGGCCCTGGGACTCCGACACCTGTGCTTGGTGCTGCCTCCTGCTGGTCCCAGCATCACATCCAGCTCCTTCTGTAACTTTTTAAAGTCTGGATTTGGCACTGCTACCATCTTTCGCTTGTGGTCCACTCTGGCCACAAGCTTGTTTTTCCCCTGTCCTCCCCTAGTTCTTTATTTGTGCCTGTGTCTCAATTCCAAATTAGAGCAAACTTCTGTTGAAGCTTCCCTCGATGCTAGGCCCTGCTGCAGATGCTTTACAACATTCGTTAACGGTTTCGTCCTTCCACAGCCCCGTGAGGGAGGTCAGATTACATGAGGGAGGTCTTAGGGATACGGAAGACAGAAACGTGAAGCCGTGTGCCTAGGGTGACACAGCTGGTGAGTGGCAGAGCTGGTCTTTGAATGCAGGTAGGAAGATGCCCACTCTTGATCAGGCCGCCATGCTGTCTCTCCCCCACCACGCAGGGAAGTTAGAAGACGCTTCTGTTCTCCCGAAGACTGTCAGGCCCCTGAGGGTGGGCGCATCCCTTGATGAGATCCCATTGGACAGATGATGGGGGTTCATATCGAACCTGGTAACCTTTCCTGTTTCACCATGAGAGAGAATGTTTGGCCACTCCTTAGTGTAATTTCCCTGCTCTCTGGCTTGAAGGGATCCCTGTGAATTTCCTCCCTTTCTCCAAGGATTTGTTTGCTATCACCATTACCACTGCCAATCAGGGGCGTTTATGGGGCCCCCACCAGGTTCTGAGTCCCTGTGTGTGGAGGTCAGGTTGGAGCTGTGTTCTAACACATCTCTAGACAGTCCCTGACCAGGCCTCTGGGGTCCTGCCATCCAGCGTTGGGGCCGATTTGCAAGTTAAGATCTTGTGAGTAGACAGCTCAGAGGCAGTCCCGGGGCACAGAGACCTGCAGAAGCCAGAGGGGCTGGCCACTTTCAGATCCCAGAGGATGCGGGATTTGCCCTGTGCCCTGAAAATCAGGTCAAATTACAGAGGGCTGAGAAGGACATGAAGGGTGTGTGGACAGAGTGTATCAACGGCAAGGAGGAGGGGCTGGGGAAGGCCTGGGGAGGGGGAGAGGAGGCTGGGGAAAGAGGTACGGGGAGCAGATGAGGAGGACCAGCCCAAGCCCTTGGGCACGCCTGGGACTCAGGCGGGTGTGCGTCCGAACCCTGGAGACCCCGCGTTCACCTGCTGGGCGCTGGCTTATTCCCTGCGCGTCACTCGCGTCTTCCCAGAGCAGCTTCTGGTCTGGCTCCTTTGCATGCTCAGCCCTGGGAAGAGAAAAGCACCTTTAGTCGCCAGCTCCCTGTGGCCCTGCCCTCGTCTGACCTCCCTGAGATGTTGGGGGGAATGCGAGTCTGCCACTGGGTGGCAGTCGGGGTGAAGGGGATGACCCCCAGGTGCCTGGCCCCAGAATTACATGGAGCGTCCATCCCAGATTGTTCTGGCCAGCATGGTGCTGAGCTTAGTGGAGACCACCATCCCATCGGTAAAGCCTCCCAGCCACTCCCCATTTAGCAGAAACCCACCCTGGGGCTCAGAGGGTCCAGAACCTCCCCCAGGCCTTGCAGCTGGAGAGGGGCCAAGCCTGGACACAGAGCCGGGTCTGGCTGACTACGGGGCCTGCCACGAAGCCACTGCCCTGTCCTGGGCCAGCCTCACCTGCTGCCCCACACTGTCCCAGACATACCTGTGGCCTGGTGTCACCCACACCTCCCCACTAGCCTGTGCTTACCTGCTGTGTGCACCGGTCCTGCTTCACCACTGCCCCAGGCTGGGACAGAAACAGGCCTGCTAGCTGGCTGCACCCTCCCCGTGCCCCTCAGCACCAGAGGCAGAGCCCTGCACTGGCATCAGCCAGCAGGAGTCTGGTACTCGGGGCCCCTGAGTTGGGCAGCTCACCCACGGGAGCCTCAGTTTCCTCCAGGTCAAAGAGACCTAACTACAGTGCTCCCCTCAGAGGGTCAGCTTCTGGGGATGCAGCGAGATGACATACCTGGGCCTCTGCTTCCCCCACAACTAAAGAGGACAGCTCCACTTGAGGCCTTCCCTCCCCTGTCCCCCACCGCAGTGCTGACGGTTTGGTGAGGGGTTACACCCTGATGCACTTTGGGTTGTATACAGCCCACCCCCTTGAATGAGGGATTCTGCCTGCTTCTTTTCCTGACCAATGTTCAGCCACTTAGAGCCATGGTGCAGCCGGAAGCCGCCCAGGGGATCCATGTGACCACGTGGGGAGACCGTCCAGGCCAGCAAGGCCTGAGTGCAGCTGTCCACAGGCCACAGGGGCTTGGGCCCTGCCTGGCACAGCACGCCATCCCTGCACTCCATCAGGGAGGCCCTCTCCTCAGATGATGCCCCTCAGGGACTGACAGTGCCGTAGGGAGCGTCCTCACATAGACACAGGAACCTGGGGTGGAAACCAGGCAGCCAGCTCCAGGGATGAGGCGCAGCTCTGTGGACCATTCTGATTGGCCTGTCTGTCTTGACAACCAGCGAAATCCCTCAGGAATCCCAGCAGCGCGGGCTTGGCTTTTGCAATGGCTGCACCACATTGCCACTGTGGGAATATCTGGATTTTAAACCGACCCCTCCACATTGCTATCTCCTGTGGCCCCCAAAAATAAGGAAACTGAGGCAGACAGGCCCTGTAGGAGCCCTAAACCCGCCCCCTCGGTCACCCCAGGGCGCCCCCCAGCAGTGCCCATCCATACCAGTGGCTTGCTCTCCTCTGCACCCAAAGGCGTCCGCCAGTGCAGGCGCTGCTGAAGGCCACGCGTGGGGAGGGTGCTAGTGCAGGGGAATGAACACCCCAGGAGTGACCCCCAGCCAAGAAGGGGCCAGAGCAGGTACATGGTCGCCCAGCTTCCTTACCCTCTGGGTACCGGCTCTGGGGTGTGCCCTTCACGGTCACTCCGAAGGTCCCCAGCAGGATGGAGCCCAGCTGCATGTAGCAGTGGCTGCTACTTACCCCACCTCTGCCAGCCTCCCTCCCCTTCCCCCTCCTCTGACACCTTGAGATCACCTCCCCAGTAAAACACTGGCACCCCTGGCTCTACTCAGGCTCTGTTGGGGGAAAGCCCAGACTAAGACACGAAAGCCTCACCTCTGGACACCCAACTAGTTAGTGGCCCTGTGGCCACCTTGACGTGGCACTGCCCCGACTCTGGCCATCAGAGATTGAGGTTTGCACTTACAAAACCTGAGCTCCGCTCTGCCTCAGCCCCTACCCATGCGCACGGGGAACCTCATTCACTTGGTAGCTTTTGCCATAGCTTTTGATGTCGTTGGGGGATTTTTTGCTTGCTTGTTAATTTTTAATTTTGGTGGATACATAGTGGGTGTATGTATTTGTGGGGTACATGAGATATCTTGGTACAGGTATGCCATACGTAATGATCACATCATGGAAAATTGGGTATCTCTCACCTCAAGCATTTATCCTGTGTGTTACAAAGAATCCAGTTACGCTCATTTAGTTATTTGCCCACGCTCATTAAATTATTATTGATTATAGTTCCTCTGTTGTACTATCAAATACTAGGTCTTATCAGGTCTTATTTCTTCTCATTTTTTTTGTACCCATTAACCACCCCTTACCATAGCTTTTTTTTTTGAGAGAGAGAGTCTCATTCTATCACCCAGGCTGCAGTGCAGTGGCATGACCTCGGCTCACTGCAACCTCTGCCTCCTGGTTCAAGCGATTCTCCTGCCTCAGCCTCCCAAGTAGCTGGGGTTACAGGTGCCCGCCACCACTCCCAGCTAATTTTTGTATTTTTAGTAGAAGTGTGGATTTCACCATATAGGCCAGGCTGGTCTCGAACTCCTTACCTTGTGATCCGCCCACCTCAGCCTCCCAAAGGGCTGTGACTCCAGGCATGAGCCACCTCACTCGGCCTACCATAGCTTTTTGCCAGCAGCCAGAGAGGTTCCTGACACCCAGCCTGTTCTAGTTCTGTAGACCAGGAAGTCTTCTGGGGGACCAGTGTGTGGCTTGGCACCCTGGTGAATGATTAGCAGTGAATACCTCCTTCTCGAAGCTCAGCTCCCTGAAGGCAGCGTCTGCTGCTGTGGTCCCAGGTGTATCTCAGCCCTAGGACGGCGTCTCTCCTGTGGAGGAGGCTCAGGGACTGTTTGTTGAACAAGTGACTGAGTGAGTGAGTGATGAGTGAGTGAGTGAATGACTGAGTGAGTGACTGAGTGACTGAGTCAGTGAGTGAATGAGTGAGTGAGGAGTGAGTGGGTGAGTCAGTGAGGAGTGAGTGGGTGAGTGAGGGGTGAGTGAGGAGTGAGTGGGTGAGTGAGGAGTGAGTGAGGAGTGGGTGAGTGAGTGGGTGAGTGGGTGAGTGAGTGAGGAGTGAGTCGGTGAGTGAGGAGTGAGTGGGTGAGTGAGTGAGGAGTGCGTGAGGAGTGGGTGAGTGAGTGGGTGAGTGAGTGAGGAGTGAGTGGGTGAGTGAGGAGTGAGTGGGTGAGTGAATGAGGAGTGAGTGAGGAGTGAGTGGGTGAGTGAGGAGTGAGTGGGTGAGTGAGGAGTGGGTGAGTGAGGAGTGGGTGAGTGAGTGAGTGAGTGAGTGAGGAGTGAGTGGGTGAGTGACTGAGTGACTGAGTGAGCGACTGAGTGAGTGAGTGAGTGACTGAGTGAGTGACTGAGTGACTGAGTGAGTGAGTGACTGACTGAGTGACTGAGTGACTGAGTGAGTGACTGAGTGAGTGAGTGACTGAGTGAGTGAATGACTGAGTGAGTGAGTGACTGAGTGAGTGACTGAGTGAGTGAGTGAGTGAGTGAGTGACTGAGTGAGTGAGTGACTGAGTGAGTGACTGACTGAGTGAGTGACTGAATGAGTGAGTGAGTGGGTGACTGAGTGAGTGACTGACTGAGTGACTGAGTGAATGAGTGAGTGACTGAGTGAGTGAGTGACTGAGTGAGTGACTGAGTGAGTGACTGAGTGAGTGACTGAGTGAGTGACTGAGTGAGTGACTGACTGAGTGACTGAGTGAATGAGTGAGTGAGTGAGTGAGTGAGTGACTGAGTGACTGAGTGACTGAGTGAGTGACTGAGTGAGTGACTGAGTGAGTGAGTGAGTGACTGACTGAATGAGTGAGTGAGTGGGTGAGTGAGTGAGTGAGTGAGTGAGTGAGTGAGTGACTGAGTGAGTGACTGAGTGACTGAGTGAGTGACTGAATGAGTGAGTGAGTGGGTGACTGAGTGAGTGAGTGAGTGACTGACTGAATGAGTGAGTGAGTGGGTGAGTGAGTGAGTGAGTGAGTGAGTGACTGAGTGAGTGACTGATTCAGTGAGTGACTGAGTGAGTGAGTGAGTGAGTGAGTGAGTGACTGAGTGAGTGACTGAGTGAGTGAGTGACTGAGTGAGTGAGTGAGTGAGTGAGTGACTGAGTGACTGAGTGACTGAGTGAGTGACTGAGTGAGTGACTGAGTGAGTGAGTGAGTGACTGACTGAATGAGTGAGTGAGTGGGTGAGTGAGTGAGTGAGTGAGTGACTGAGTGAGTGACTGAGTGACTGAGTGAGTGACTGAGTGACTGAGTGAGTGACTGAGTGAGTGACTGAGTGACTGAGTGAGTGAGTGAGTGACTGACTGAGTGAGTGAGTGAGTGGGTGAGTGAGTGAGTGAGTGAGTGAGTGACTGAGTGAGTGACTGATTCAGTGAGTGACTGAGTGAGTGAGTGAGTGAGTGAGTGACTGAGTGAGTGACTGAGTGACTGAGTGAGTGTGTGACTGAGTGAGTGAGTGAGTGAGTGACTGAGTGAGTGAGTAACTGAGTGACTGAGTGAGTGACTGAGTGAGTGAGTGACTGAGTGAGTGACTGAGTGACTGAGTGAGTGACTGAGTGACTGAGTGAGTGTGTGACTGAGTGAGTGAGTGAGTGACTGAGTGAGTGAGTGAGTGAGTGAGTTACTGGGTGACTGAGTGACTGACTGAGTGAGTGACTGAGTGAGTGAGTGAGTGACTGAGTGAGTGAGTGTGTGACTGAGTGAGTGAGTGACTGAGTGACTGAATGAGTGAGTGGGTGAGTGAGTGAGTGACTGAGTGAGTGACTGAGTGAGTGAGTGACTGAGTGAGTGAGTGACTCGGTGAGTGAGTGAGTTACTGGGTGAGTGACTGAGTGACTGAGTAAGTGACTGACTGAGTGAGTGACTGAGTGAGTGACTGAGTGACTGAGTGGGTGACTGAGTGACTGACTGAGTGACTGAGTGAGTGACTGAGTGAGTGAGTGAGTGAGTGAGTTACTGCGTGAGTGAGTGAGTGACTGAGTGACTGAGTGACTGAGTGACTAAGTGAGTGACTGAGTGAGTGACTGAGTGAGTGAGTGACTGAGTGACTGAGTGAGTGAGTGACTGAGTGAGTGAGTGACTGAGTGACTGAGTGAGTGACTGAGTGACTGAGTGACTGAGTGAGTGACTGAGTGAGTGAGTGACTGAGTGAGTGACTGAGTGAGTGACTGAGTGAGTGAGTGACTGAGTGAGTGACTGAGTGACTGAGTGACTGAGTGAGTGACTGAGTGAGTGACTGAGTGACTGAGTGAGTGACTGAGTGAGTGAGTGAGGAGTGAGGCCGGGCAGGGAGCCGGAACCCTCCGAAGGCCCGTCAGGAGCACCCGATGGTGAATGGCGTCTCTTTTCTTCCGCAGCTGCTGAACTCCCTGTCTGTGGACCCTGACGCCAAGTGCAGGTATGGCCTGTACTTCCGGGACGGCCGGCGCAAGGTGGACTACATCCTGGTGTACCATCACAAGAGGCCCTCGGGCAGCCGGACCCTGGCCAGGAGGGTGCAGCACAGCGACACCCCCTTTGGGGCTCGCAGCCTCAAGCAGGACCACCCCCTGCCGGGCAAGGGGACACCGCTGGACGCAGGCTCGGCCGAGCCCCCCGTGGACTACCACGAGGACGACAAGCGTTTCCGCAGGGAGGAGTACGAGGGCAACCTGCTGGAGGCTGGCCTGGAGCTGGAGCGGGACGAGGACGTAACTATCTCCTTGCGCGCCGGCTTGTGGGGGGGCTGCTTTCATATTCAGAAGGTGTGAGGCTGGTATCTTGTTTTAGCTTTAAGCTGTTCTTAAAGAAGACCAGGAGGTCTTCTGGGGGAGCCGTGTGTGGCTTGGCACCCTGGTGACTGATGAGCAGTGAATACCTCCTTCAGGAGTGAACACCGCTCTTGTTCAGGTGGGGTAGAAATTGCTTTTAAACAGTGCTGGGGTGCCCCGAACCCCTCCTCTGGCCACAGCTGCTCTGGGAGAGGGGCTGGCCTTCGCAGCCACGACCTCGGGGTCACAGCGTTTCCTGCTTCTGGTCAGCTCCTTTCCTGGGAAGATTTGCCGATCAGGGAGAGGGAGGACGAAGCTCTCCTGGGAGTCTTCCTGGATGGCATCGGCCCCTCTCTGGGCCTCAGTTTCCCATCTGTAGAGTAAGGAGTGGGTCTGGCTGAGCGCTGGGCGTCCCTGGTGCTCGGAAGTCCGTGGCTCTGTAACACGGTGTTCTGGAGCCCTCTCCCTAGCAAAGCCTGTGAATCTTCCTAGGAGAAAGATTTAGAGAGAGAACACCTTGTGTGCCTGGCTGCTGTGAGGCTAAGGGTGCAGCTGTGTGCAGAGAGAATGACTTTAGCGGCCCTGGCACAGCGGTGCTTCCTTCAGCCTGGGGCTGCTATGTGCTCCACGGCTGACATCTTAACCTCTGTGCATGGGAGCCCTTCCTTCCATGAATATTGGGGGAAGGGCCCCAGCCTGCAGAGCCATCACTGTGCAGATTAACTGAGAATCAGCAAAGTCTCTAAAACACACGGAAAGCAGGAAAAGTCGTCAGCAAGTTAACTTAGGATGCCGAAAATGAAAGGTAGCGTTGGTTTGATATTTCATCCACAGGCACCGCCGTGTCCTTACATGGCAGATGCTTTTGGTCCGGTGATAAGAATGTCTTTGGTGTATTTAGACCAAAAAGCAGCTTAATTAGGGAACCTCTGTTTTGTGACAAGTAGATATCGCTTTCCCTGAAAACGAGCCAACATGCTCCGTGGGGCCTCCCTGGACCCTGAGCTAGTGAGTCAGGGGGTCTTGTTTAACCTGGGACATCTGTCTGCATTTCCTTTCACCTTCTCCTGGCAGGAGATTGTGAGTTTTGCCACCCAGATGGGTGTCTTTGGAGTTTCAAGGCTGTGGCAGGGGCCTTCCAAATTTTGATGTTCAGGAAGCAAAAATTTGATCCCGACAAAGATTCAGAGGCTTTCTCCCTGGCTTTGGGGGCAGCAGCTGGGGAACAGAGGCTTGCAAGGGAACCGTGTCCTGCCCGACTTTGTGTTAGAGAGGTGAGCGGTCAATTCCTGCTGGGTTTTCGCGTGGTCCCTCCCGGCAGTCCTGTGGCTTTCAGAGCAATACGGCTACTATCCAGGGTTTGTTTCAGCATGTCAACTTACAACTGAAGGAAGGAATCGGCTCCATCAGGGGCACAAGAGACCAAGGAAGCTTGGGGGCCGAGGCCGCTCTCTGGGAGGTGACGCTGAGGGAGCTGGGTTTTGAGCTCCGTGGTCCTTGCATCTCATCTGTTCCCCAAGGGGCTGACACTCCAGCCCCGCCCTTCCTTCCTGACTACGACTCTGAGGTCTTATGCTCCACAGAACCTTCTGGGGTCTGGTCATTCTGACTGACTTATGCCAGATCCCAGACTCCCCACTTCATCCTGGTGGAAAGGCTGGGCCTCAGTTTTCCCATTTGTAAAATGGAGATAGCAAGAGTATTTGCATCACTGAGTGATCATAAGTAACCTTTGCAAAGTGCTTAATTCAGAGTCTGGCCTGCGGCAGGTTCTTGGCTGATATTGTATCGTGTATTACAGCAGCAGTCAGGGCGAGAAAAGACCCTTTCTCGTTAAATACGATCTCATAAATATATTTTTAAACGTTTCTTCTTCTTTATCATGACTTTGAAATAAAAAACTAAACATAAAGACATTGGTTGCTGTCACCAAAATGATCTACTTTTTACCAGTGAAATGACCCCAACATTTCAATGGTAATTTGGCTCAAGAGCTAAAAGAGGCTTTTCAGCAGTTGACCTGGCCATGTTTAAGATGAAACCACGATTGCAGGGTAGACACGTTTGTTCAGGTTTTCAAAGGGCTGAAGTTGAGATGTTCCCACATCCCTGCTGGAGCCTCTCAAATCATAAACTGCTTTATGAGGGCTTCCTGGAAACCCCGGAGCTCTCATCTGAGCTGCACCAGCCCCCAGGGCTGTTGGAAGGAGCCATGGTTTGGGCGGCCTGTTGCTTTCCATGCTCTCCTGGAGACGGGCAGAGCCAGATCTATTAAAAGGTTGCTTGGGCTCCTGCAGCGTCTGAGGTGTGTGCCGGCCCCTGCCAGCGTGGTTAGCAGACAGAGCTGCGGCCGTGTTCATTTCAGGGGGAAGAGGCACTCTTGGGAATGAACCTTTCCCGGAGGTGTGCTCGGATTACAAGGAGCAAAGGATTTGCAATTTTGGAAACAAGATTGCCTCCAAGAGAGCACAGTTGCACAATCTTACCCAATTGGAAGCAAAATTCAGGGCTTATGTGAGCTTTCCTGGGGAGAAAGATCTGCAGTCTATCAGATACACGCTCCATGAAGCCCTCCCCCAAAATGAAGACTGGTTGCTTTGAAGCAGGTGATATTTAACAGCATTCCCGGCCTTTGCCTGGCCAGTGGCACCACCCACCCCCCACCCCGAGTTGCGAAAACAAACAAGGAATATCCCCACACATTGCCAGTGTTCGTGGGGGCAAACCACTCCCAGTTGAGAATCCTGCTCTGAAGGTTGGATGCGGAGGTGGAGGCAGAAGCGGACCTGGAGGGAGAGACAGGGGGATAGATGAGCAAGAGGGTCCCCTGGGGGGTGCCAGCCACCTCCAGGACCGTCTGCTGTGGCCAGGACAGGCAGCCTCTCGGAGGTCACCAGCTGTGCAGCTGTGACCTGGCCTTTGTTCCTGGGGTGCCCGTGGGAGTGACACTCTGTGTTGCTCCTGGACGAAGTGTGTTGTGAGCCCCACACATCTGTGAGCAGCCCCCAGCCCCCGTGTGTGCGTCCTCACCGAGTCGGGAGGTTCATTGTGTCGAGACATCTCAGAGTGACCTGGACGACGGGCCTGGCTGAGTGCACAATGGGGCAGTTCTTGGAGACCTGGTAACAGCTATGTCATGCCCTGCACCTGCCATAGCAAAGGGCCACAGACTGGGGGCTTAAAATCACACAAATGGATGCTGTCATAGCGAGTTTAGGATCAAGGTGCCAGCAGGGCTGTGCTCCCTCTGAAGCCTCCAGGAGAGGATCCTTCCTGCCTCTCCCAGCTCCTGGGTCTCCAGGTGTTCTTGGCTAGTGGCTGTATCACTCTAATGTCAGCCTTGGTGGTCACTCGGCCCTCTCTGTTGTGTGTCTCTGTGTGTCCCCTTCTTGTAAGGACACCAGTCATTCTACTTAGGGCCCACCCCTACGCCTTTATCTGAACTCCATTACATCTGCAAGCCCCTGTTTCCAAGTGCGATTCACACTGATAGGCTCCAGGAGTTAGGACTTGATCTGTCTTTGTAGTGGACACCTTTCAGCCCATTCCAGTAGCTGAGATGCTGCACAGGGCAGGTAATCCAGAGTGGGCTGCCTTGGACGGGGCAGGCTGGAGCTGGAGGGTAGCAGCATAGGGCAGGGTCATGGCCGAGGGCCAGGGCAGGTGGGATGGTCTGAGAGAGTGACAGCCTCCAGCCTTGTCCTGGTCTGCCTCGCTGCAGGGTCCAGGAGGCACACAGGAACCCCCAGGGTTGTCAAAATGCAGGCTCTGGCTCGCTGATCTGGGGGACCCAGCTCCTGGGCGGCTGAGGCGCCAGTCCTACCCAAACCGTGCTTTGAGGTGTGAGGAGTGTGGGAAGGGCCTTTGACGCAAATTAGGAGAGGCCTCCTCAGAGCAAGACCCCAGCATCCACACGAGCCCTGGTGCAGTGTGTGACACCCCAGAGCCTGCACCAACTCCAGTGAGCCAAGAGCCAGCGGAGGGCGAAGCCGTGTCCCAGAGAGACCTGGGTGGGTCAAGAAGGCAGGGGCGCTTAGATCACAGGGCGGCTTTCAACGTGGGTTTACAGGAGGGGCTCAGAGGTCCCAGGATGGCTCCACAGGGCAGGAAAGGGCAGGAAGAGAGAAGGGCCCCGAGGCAGGGTCCAGCGCTTCAGGAGTCTCTCCCCTCTCCCTCCCTCTTGCTCCCTCTCTCCCCATTCTCTCTCTCACTCTGTCTCCCTCTCTTCATATCTCTCCTCCTCCTCACCTCTTTTTCATCTCTGCCTCTGTCTCTCTCTCTCTCTCTCACTTCTGTCTGTCTCTGTCCTTCTTTCTCTTTTCCTCTAAGTCTCTCTCCCTTCTCTCTCTCTCCTTTATTCCCCTGTCTCTCTCTTCCTGCCTCCCTCTTTTTCACTCTACCCCTCCCTCACTTTCGCTCTCTCTCCCTCTCTCTGTCTCTCTCCTTCTCCCTCCCCCTTCCCTCTCCATCTCTTTCCCTCTCCCTACCCCCTCCTTCTCCATCTCTTCCCTCTCCCTCCCCCTCTGTCTCTCCATCTCTTTCCCTCTCCCTCCCTGTCTCTCCATCTCTTTCCCTCTCCCTCCCCGCTCCTTCTCCATCTCTTTCCTTCTCCCTCCCCCTCTGTCTCTCCATCTCTTTCCCTCTCCCTCCCTGTCTCTCCATCTCTTTCCCTCTCCCTCCCCGTCTCTCCATCTCTTTCCCTCTCCCTCCCCGTCTCTCCATCTCTTTCCCTCTCCCTCCCCGTCTCTCCATCTCTTTCCCTCTCCCTCCCCGTCTCTCCATCTCTTTCCCTCTCCCTCCCCGTCTCTCCATCTCTTTCCCTCTCCCTCCCCGTCTCTCCATCTCTTTCCCTCTCCCTCCCCGCTCCTTCTCCATCTCTTTCCCTCTCCCTCCCCCTCTGTCTCTCCATCTCTTTCCTTCTCCCTCCCCCTCTGTCTCTCCATCTCTTTCCCTTTCCCTCCCACTCTGTCTCTCCATCTCTTTCCCTCTCCCTCCCACTCTGTCTCTCCATCTCTTTCCCTCTCCCTCCCACTCTGTCTCTCCATCTCTTTTCCTCTCCCTCCTCCTCTCTCTCTGCCCCTTTGACAGCCATGGTCAGCTTCCAGGGTTCTCATTAAAGGGACAAAAGAAGATTGTTTTGTCCCAACATGTTTTCTTGCAACTAAGACCCCTTAGCCTTTTTGAAGCCCAGCCTCAAAGCCTGCTGGACGTTATTTATGTTTGTGGGGTCACTGCGGAGAACACCACACACTGAAATCTTGGCTGTGTGTGCTGCGGGGGTGGCTGAGGCCCCCACTGCCCTGATGTTGAACCTGACCCAGGCTTTGGTAGGTCCTGTGAAGGCCGCGGACGCTGGAACCCTATAAAAGTCTGTTTGCTTTCATGCCGCTGCCCAGGGCTCAAGCCTGCACCCCGCTGGCTCACCCTGGCTCTCCGCATGCATCCCCGTGGCAGGCGGGGCCGCGCCTGCAGCATCTGTTCCCCATCTTCATGGATGCTGCTTTTGAAAAGCAAGTGAGGGTGAACTCCATGGGAGAAACACTGCTGCTTTTAGACAAAGCCCCTGGCTGGATGCATCGGGGGTGGAGACGCAGCCTCTGAGCTCCAAGTGTGGGTTCAGACCCCGCTCAGCCCCCCTGAGAGCCAGGTACATGGACGTGGGCCCAGATCAACCACTTCGTGGCTGAGCAACCCTGGGCAAGTGGCTTCCCCTCTCTGGGTCTCAACGTCCCCATCTGTAAAATGGAGGTGACCATGTGACCTTCCTCGTGGAGAGAGTTAAGAAAGTTAATCCTGGAGCCCGCACAGGGACAGAGCTGGCCAGCGCTGGCCGTAAACGCCCCTCAACCGCAGGCCTGGGACAGAGCCCACTCCTCACCGCTCCCAGGGCCTGACCCTGCTCCCGCCAGAGGGGAACCACAAGTCCCCCTCAGAAGAGAAGGGTCTCCCTGCCTGTGGACACCTCACCCCTGTCCGCCGCCAGGTGACCAGGAAGGGTGGTGGCCTCAGGACAGGGAGGGGCAGCCACTTCTCACCATTTCCCATGGGGGCCTTGTGGATGTGGGCTGGTGTGGGAGGCAGTCCTTGGGCTGTGGTCACTGTCAGCAGTTCCTGGGCACTGGCAGGGCTGGGGAGAGACCCTCACAGATTCGAGCATCGGGGGTAGGGCTTGGAATTTGAGGCGTCTCAGGTCTAATCCCAGCTCCTCAGCACAAATAAAATTGATAAACGTGCTCATGTGACTGGTCAGTTCCCAACCTGTGTGGGCTTCCTACCAGAACCGTGAGTAGGTGGGGCAGAAATGCCATCCTGACCTGAGAGTGGCACCTCTGGCCTTTGAACCTGGCCCTGACCTCACCCACAGGCTCTTTGCCCTAAAGCTTACAGTCCCCTTTCCCTGTCCCTGGGAAGGAAGAATGGGCCTCTTGCACAGTGGGATGTAAGGACCTCCAGTCTAGTCCTGAAGCGATTTCTCCGCTCTTAATTCCACTGTTAAAGATTTCTTTGGCCCCTAAAGATTTTATGCCTCCCCAGTCTTCAGTTGAGGATGACTTTTTATCACTGCTTGATTTTCTTTTTTTCTTTCTTTTTTTTTTTTGAGATGGAGCTTTTGCTCTTGTTGCCCAGGTTGGAGTGCAATGGCACAATCTCTGCCTCCCGGGTTCAAGCGATTCTCCTGCCGCATCTTTCCAAGTGGCCAGGATTACAGACATGTGCCACCACGCCCGGCTAGTTTTTGTATTTTTAGTGGAGATGGGGTTTCTCCATGTTGGTTGGCTGGTTTCGAACTCCTGACCTCAGGTGATTTACCTGCCTCGGCCTCCCAAAGTGCCAGGATTACAGGAGTGAGCCACTGTGCCTGGTCCACTGCCTGATTTTCTTTAGGCTTATCTTGGTTTCATGGAAACATATTTATTTTAAAGTGAATTCCGGTCTGGGCGCCGTGGCTCACGCCTGTAATCCCAGCACTTTGGGAGACCGAGGAGGGTCGATCACCTGAGGTCAGGAGTTCGAGACCAGCCTGGCCAACATGGCGAAACCCCACCTGTACTAAAAATACCAAAATTAGCCAGGCGTGGTGATAGATGCCTGTAGTCCTAGCTAATCGGAAGGCTGAGGCAGGAGAATTGCTTGAACCCGGGAGGCGGAGGTTGCAATGAGCTAAGATCGTGCCACTGCACTCCAGCCTGGGTGACAGAGTGAGACTCTGTCTCAAACAATAAATAAAGTGAATTCTGGACCTTTTATTAAATTCTGGTTTTTAAAGTGACCCCAGGACCATCACTGCACAGCTCTGCTCGGGTGCATCTCAGCCGCTGGGGTGAAATCATTGCCATTCTGGCTGCAGTTCTGAGGTCCTCATCTGTGTCCAGGCCCATGGTGTGCTGGAGTCATGTCCTGCAATTCTGCAAGTTGGTTGTTACCCGTTGCTGGCTTGAAATCAGCCACAGTGTGGTCTTTACACCACAGGAATCGGCCGATGCTGCAGATCAGGGCTCCCCTCACCCCTGCCGGAGCCGCTCACCAGCAGCGCCCTGCACCAGCCCCTTGCGTCTCCCTGTCTTTGGAGGGGTTGAGCGTTTCCCAACATGTCTGTTGAGGTTTTCATTCTTTTTACGATCTCTTTTATTTCTAGGAGTTCTATTTGGTTCTTTTCCAAGTCAGCCGTGTCATGTTTTAATAGTTTCCTGTCCTTTGTGGATCTTTTCTATCTTGAGGTTTACGTCTTTAAACGAGGTGAGCAGAGCTGATTTATTACCCAGCTCATCCTTTGCTAATCCCAAGCTGAGTGGGCTGATTTCTACCTCGGTCGCTTCAGCTGGTTCTCCTCCCAGGGCTGTCTCTTGTCCTGGTGGGGGTGGGTCTGGTTCTCTCGTCTGCTAGTCTTTGACCTCTTATCATCTGTGGGGTTTCCCAAAGCCTGGGATGAAGGTGACCTTGTCCAGAAAGGTTTACAGCATTGTAGATGGGAACTGCCTTGAACCAAAGCCACAGTCCGAGGCGCCCGGGCCCTCGCAGGCGCTGTGGCTGTAGGGGCCAGAGCTTCTCGGGGTGGGCTCCATTCCTCCTTTTCCTTCCCTTTCTCTCCTCCTGCTCTGCTGGGCTCCCATGTCGGTTTGTGGTCTTTTAGGAAGTGGGCCACACAGCAGGAGATGAGGGACGGGCGAGCATTCCCTCCTGACCTCTGCCTCCTGCCAGATCAGCAGCGACATGTGATTCTCAGGGGAGCGCAAACCCTGTCGGGAACGGCGCAGTCGAGGGGTCTATACTGTGTGCTCCTTGTGAGAATCTAATGCCTGATGATCACAGTGGAACAGTTTCGGCCGGGCGCAGTGGCTCACGCCTGTCATCCCAGCACCTAGGGAGGCTGAGGCAGGCAGATCACCTGAAGTCAGGAGTTCGACACCAGCCTGGCCAACGTGGTGAAACCCCATCTCTACTAAAAATAGAAAAATTAGCCAGGCCTGGTGGCATGTGTCTATAGTCCCAGCTATTTGGGAGGCTGAGGCAGGAGAATTGCTGGAACCCGGGAGGCAGAGGCTGCAGTGAACCAAGATCACGCCACTGCAATCCAGCCTAGGAGACAGCATCACCCACCCCAGCACCATCCTGTGGAAAAATTGCTATCCATGATCCCAGTCCCTGCTGCCAAAAAGACTGGGGACCGCTTTCCAGACCGTGTCTCGTTTCTTCTCTTGTGATGCATTCTTTACTGTGCATCCTGGGAGGTTGATCTGAGCCATACACCACCTTCAGCAGAAGCAGGAATGTGAAACGGTATGTGCTGACTTACCCACCGTTTATTTCTTTAACAAGACATCACCGAGCAGGCCTAGGGCCAGACCCCGTGGCGAGGGCTGAGTTAAAGTTGCCCACGGCCCAGTCCCTGCCCCATGCTCAGGAAAGAGCAGGGGCGCCGGATTCACCCACGGAGCTGCATTCCTTGGTCCTCAGCTCGCCTGAGACTCCAGTCTGGAGACCATGTCACGATGACGTGGGGTGCACTGCTCCAGAGACAGCCCTCCAACTGTACTTCATAGCGGCGTCTGAGCCATGGGAGCCAGGTCTTCCTGTGCAGCGAGGACGTGCTCAGCAGTAACCGCAGCGTGGGAAACGCCAGTGTATGGGCGATGACCTCTCCACGCAGACCCGTGCCCAGGGACTGAGAGCATCTGCCGTCCTGCCCGTGTGCCCTCTGGAGCCGTGCGGGTGGAGGGTAGGAGTGAGCTTTGCAGGGTCAAGGTCAGGCTCAGATCCCCCTCCGTGTGTACTGCTCGTGGGCCTGGGACGAGGGGCTCCAGGCCTTCCCTGCCCTCCATCCTTGTTTACTGATGTGGACACACTGACAGCTACCAAAAGGTCGGAGAGAAGGTGGATGGAGTCTGAAAGGCAGGGCCGTCCTTGACTGCGCACAGTAGGCACTTTGTAGAGTCAGGCGCCTTCCCTCTTCCTTCTCCCTCGGTCGGTGGCTATCATTGAGCACCTGTTCTGTGGCCAGTGATGTTGTCCATGCTAGGGACACGTCAGTCAACTAAACAGATAAACCTGGCTCCAGACCCAGTGTTCCAGCTCCTATCCGTGCTGGAAACTGGTGCCAACGGGGAGAGGTGGCAGACGCCAGGGCTGCTGAAAACTTGCCTGGTCATGAAGGGCTGACCAGGGATGCGGCACTGGGCATCACGTGCCCCAAAAGCCTATTTATGGCAGAGAGTGTGACCCCCTTGGGTCTGGCCCCCAGTCCGGCAGCAGGAGGGTTAGAGCACAGCAGCCCCACGTCCTCATGGACAGACAGGGTTCGAAGAGGCCTGTGTCCTCCCGATGGGGCCGCACCATGGCCCACAGCCTGGCTGTTCTCCTCCTTGGTAGTTGAGGATGCTGAGAACAGAGAGATGGGGATTTGCCCAGGTGTTCTGTGGTGCTCGAGGTCCTCCGGGTGCCAACCCCACTGACGACGGGGCTCCTGCGCTTTCCCCTGCATCCAGTGACCCAGCGGCCTGGGCCGCGGTGCACACACCTGTGGTTCCTGTGCGACGCAGGAGATGCTGTCTGGAGAAGCATCTCTCAGTAGCACCCTGACCCTCAGGCTTCAGCCCTCCAGCACCCCGACCCCCTAATTAAGGGCCGGACGTCCACAGTGAACAGTGCCCTCCAGGGTATGGAGCAGCCTGTGGGACCAGGGTGGGTGTGGAAGGAAGCCAAGGGCAACCCAAAAACCACACAGGTCTGATCTTTAGGGGTGCAAACTTTCAAATCTTCTGGCAATTTTGAGCCCACGCTCCAGCTGCAGGGAGTCACGTGCGTGGCCACGATCGGATGATGAAAGTCCGCAGGGCCACAGAGGGTCTAGGCCCTCAGGCCACCGGGACCATAGCGGGGACCCCTCAACAAACCTGCCCGCTCTGTATCCTCCACGGGGGACTCACTTGTCCTTCCTGTTTGTGATTTTCTTCTTCCTTCTGAAACAAAAATGCCGGAAGCAATTCCAGGGAGGTCAGAGCTCTTTTGGGCTGCGCTCGGAGGGAGGTCTCAGCCCACGCTGTTAGTCTCTGCACCGAGGTGAGCATCTTCTGCCCCCTCTGACTGAGGGCTATTTGGGGGACCTGACTCTGTCCCCTCACAGAGCCCTGTGGTCTGTGGCTCTCAGCCCAGTAGGCTCATGAACCTCAAAGACCCCAGCTTGCCCGGGCACGGTGGTTCACGCCTGTAATCCCAGCACTTTGGGAGGCCGAGGCGGGCGGATCATCTGAGGTTAGGAGTTCGAGACTAGCCTGACCAACATGGAGAAACCCGTCTCTACTAAACATACAAAATTAGCCAGACGTGGTGGAAGATGCCTGTAATCCCAGCTACTCAGGAGGCCAAGGTGGAGGTTGTGGTAAGTTGAGATCACACCATTTCACTCCAGCCTGGGCAACAAGAGCAAAACTCCGTCTCAAAAAAAAAAAAAAAAAAAAGACCCCAGCTTGAGGGGCCAGAGTTGGGGCAGAACACACTCCTCAGAGCGCCGGCTGGGGGCAAAGGGGATACAGCTGTCTCTCCCAGTGTCCTTCTGCTGGGGACAGGCTGTGGTCAGGCCGGGCACCATGCTTTCAAGCATTCCACGTGTTTTTCCCCAAACTGGTCCCATGACCCCTTTCCCAAATCCTGCCAGATGTTTCCTGGGAGGGACCTCGTTGCTCTCGTAAACAGGGGTGCATGTTTTCCCAGGGCGGCCAGCAGCAGGCACCGGCTCCTTTACCACCGTGCAGAAATCTTCATGGACTCAGAGGAATATATTTTGGGTCTTTGCGTGCGAGTGAGCAGAGCCCAGAAATAAATCTGTGTCTGTAACAGGAAAAGACAGGCTCTCCCGCACGTGGGCTGTCTTTTCTCGTGACTCAGAGGTGCCCCATGGAGTCGGCACTGCTCCTGTGGGTCACCAGGATGGAAGACCACCACCTCTCCAGCCTCAGTGCCTTCCGTGGCCCCTCAACGCTGAGGAGGCAGCTTCAAGCTTCTTGGCCGAAGGAGTCCATGCTTACGCAGGCAGGGACTCAGCTGGACCAGGGCTGCTGAGAGCACCAGAGGCTCCCCTGCTGGGAAACAAGTCTTGTAATGACCAGTTTGTGATGAGGACATGGAGGTTCAGAGAAGTTAAGTCACTTTGAGGAAACCACATAGGGCCAGGGCAGGATTCCAGCCCAGGCCACCCCGTCCCAGGCCTCTAAACACAGTGTCCACTCAATCTGCCTCTCGAGGGCCGCAGAAAGGTCTGGGCTCGTCTTGACGGAGCCCCTGGCGCTACCTCCTCCAGTTCACGCTGAGATCGTCAGTTTTCAGAGGGAGCCCAAGCCCACACCTTACGTCCTTCCGCCCTGGGCTCCCCGCAAGGGTCTTCACACCCCACATTGTCCAATCACCGTGCCTGGGGTGGCCTGGTCCTGCTGTCTCTCTGAAGCAGCCTCAAGCCTGCACTCCTGGGTCCACGCTTCTGCTCCCCTAACCACTGGGACAGGCCCCTGCACAAAACCAACCACCCTGAACCCCAACCTGCAGCTTCAGGGCGGGAGCAGGGGGTGAGCGGTGGCCCCGATCCACAGGCGCCAGGAGCATGCAAACATGGCCTTGTTTAGAAGAAGGGTCTTTGCAGAGGGAACGAAGTTAAACATTTCTGGATGAGATCATCGTGGATTTAGGGTGGCCCATAAATCCGATAGCAGAGACTGGCAGAGGGAGATTCCAGACACAGCGAGGAGAGGAGGCCATGCCACCGAGGAGCAGCAGCTGGAGCGACGTGGCCACAGCCAGGGAACGCCAGGAGCCCCCAGAAGCTGGAAGAGGCAGGAAGGATCCTCTCCTAGGGCCTTCGGAGGGAACGCGGCCCTGGAGACACTTTGTGGACCTCAGGCCTCCAGTGCTGAAGGACAATAAACCTCTGTAGTTTTAACCCGCCCACTTTGGGGTCACATATTACAGCAGCCACACAAGGCTCCCACAATGGTTAGCATGGCACACACCTCAGGGCCTCAGTTTCCCCAGCTGCGAAATGAGAACGAGACTGAACCCGCCTCACAGTCTTGTGGTGAGGATTAAATGAATTGATACCCACGGCATGTATGCAGCAGGGACTAGCCCGTAACCGTCAGCCTCCATCAACACGACTGTTACTATTACTGTATGATTGTTCTTCATTCATTCTTTCCATAAATACATGCGGAGTGGCTGCTCTGAGCCTGCTGTGGACAGCAGGGCAGCACAGCCGAGGCCTGAGCAGTGGTGCTGGGGAGAGGATGGCGTAGGGCAGGCCTCGTGGATGTAGCCGTGGGCCTGGCCGTTAGCATAAGCCACCATGGGTGGCTTCGGGAGGAGGGGCCAGACAGGTTTCACCCCATAGGCATTTGCTTTTCGGTCGGATCAGGAAGAAGCATGGGATGAAGCTGGGACATCAAGGAGCGCCTCCCTTCCTCGGCGGGTCACCTGAGGTGCTGGGGCTCCTCCTTTAACTCTCTCTGCTGGACCTGGAAGCTTCGCCTGGGTCCCTGGGACTGTCGCATTCACGGGCTTCCACCAAGGCTCTCGCTGGGTGCATTTACTGGAACCATTTCAGATTTTGTTTACTTAAAACTCATCCCCAAGTACACTTTGGGAGGCAGAGGCGGGCGGATCGCCTGAGGTCGGGAGATGGAGAGCAGCCTGGCCAACATGGTGAATCCAGAAGTTGGAGGTTGCAGTGAGCTGAGATGACATCTCATCACTGAGATGAGCTTGGGCGACAGAGCGAGACTCCGTCTCAAAAAAACAAAAAATGATTAAAAAAAAAAAAACTCATCCCCAGGTGACTTTGGCTTCATTGTCACTTGGGGACAAGTTTTTGCTTTTTGTCCACAAGCTACAATGAACCTATGTACTTGTGTTACACACTCAGCCTGTCGTCGGCAAGGGGACCCAGAAGCAAGGTCAGGCCCCGAGCCTGCAGCTGGTTGCTCTGCACCCAGAGCAGATGGATGGGGTCCCGGCTGGCACTTGCTCTTCCTCCCCCTGGCTCATCCCTTTTTGCCAAGACTTCCTGTCTGTTCCTTTAAGTCTCAGAATTGTGGAAAGGAAAGAGGCAGATGGGACCTCAGTCTGGAAGCTGCAGCCTGACCCCCAAGCCATGGGGGATGAGGCCCCCACTACCCATAGGCAGCTCTGGCTCAGGGAGGCACAGCGCTGTTTTGCTTCTTGTTATATCAGCACCTTGGGCAGCGGAGTGGTCTCAGGGTGACAGAAAGGCCCATCGATGTGACGTGTGTCTTTGATGGGAAATATGTTGTGGCTGCATAGATGCTGCTCGTTTGGTAAAGGGACTCTCTTAAACTGACATCCAGAGGGAAGAGGGAAAGCTGGAGATGTTGGGGGCATCTTGCATCTGATCCCCAATTAAGAGTGGGAGGCCGGGCATGGTGGCTCACATCTGTAATCCCAGAACTTTGGGAGGCCGAGGCAGGTGGTTCACCTGAGGTCAGCAGTTCAAGACCAGCCTGACCAACATGGAGAAACCCCGTCTCTACCAAAAATACAAAAATTAACCAGGCATGGTGGCACATGCCTGTAATCCCAGCTACTCAGGAGGCTGAAGCAGGAGAATCACTTGAGCCCGGGAAGTAGAGGTTGCGGTGAGCCTAGATGGCGCCTCTGTGCTCCAGCCTGAGCAATAAGAGTGAAACTCTGTCTCAAAAAAAAAAGTGGGGAGTCCGGGCAACACTGCCTGTGTTTGAACACAGCTCCACTCTGCTGGCAGCAGGACCATGGGCTGTGGCGACTTCATCTCCCCCAGCCTCAGTGTTCTCATCAAGCTGCCGTGACAGTTGATGGAGTGGGCTCCCATGAAGCCCCTGGCTCATGCCGCATCCTAGACAGCCCTACTCACTATTGTCATTCAGGACCAGAGAGAGGTGACTTGGCCAAGCTTGCAGCTGTTTCGGGAGGGAGTTTTGAACTCGGGCCTATCTTCAAGCCTCTGCACCAGGCTGCCCATTCTCTTTAGGACAAAGTCAGTGCAGATACAAGGGACCCCGGGGAGTGGACCCGGAGCAGGCAGAGGTGTGGCCCTGACCCACAGCGGGAAGAGACCCAGAGGGGGACCCTCTTCAGCACTGCTCAGGGACTCACAGGTCCCTGAGTGATCCCAGGTGGAGGTCGGGGACCTGGGCTCTGCGTCTTGAAAGGTTTTCTTTTGCGGCCTGGGCTGCTTTGGGGCCCTCGGCTAAACCCTTCTGAGAACTTCCCCGGTGCTTTGGAGTCTGTACCCCTGGGGACCCTCCTCTAGACCCTCCTGGCTCTTAAAGGTTCCCGTGTGATCTGGGGGAGCCCCCGTAACCCCCTGCACTCCCTCCCACCTTCTGCAAAAAAGGGATTCTAGCAGCACCTCAAAGTGCCGCCAACCTGGAATGAGGCCGCAGTGAAAGAAGCCATGCACAGCAGCTGCTCGATGAACTGCGGTCACACATGGAGACTGAGGTGGGTTTCCACACAGATCCACCCACCCTGACCCAGAGCTTTCCTTCTCTACCTAGACTAAAATCCATGGAGTTGGGTTTGTGAAGATCCACGCCCCCTGGAATGTGCTGTGCAGAGAGGCGGAGTTTCTGAAGCTGAAGATGCCGACGAAGAAGGTTGGTGTTGATGGTTCTGCTCCGAAATGTATCGTCAAGTCTCGACGTCACTTGAATGCCTGCCTGGGTCACATGAAGCATACCTACCTGGTGGCCCTGAGTTTTATTAAAAAGCCCAGCGGGCTTCAAGGCTACCCCTGGGAGGACAAAGAGGCTTGATGTGACAAGGCCCCCAGGCTCCGGGGTCCTGACCGTGGTGAATGTGACCCAGCCCCGGGTGGTCTTTAGAGACCCCAGAGCAAACCCCACCAAGAGATGGTGCAGGTGGAGGAGCCCACCTCTCCGCCCTGGGAATTTACTGTAACTGCCAACACAGTTACACTTGGAGCCCTGGCGATTGTGATTGTGGTGTCTCAGTTTATCAGATTCATTTTAATTACATTTTCCGGCTTACTGGGATTTTTCTTTTTAATCTGTGAAAACTTTGTATCTAAAAGGCAGTTTGACAGTGTATTCCCAGAAGCTTAGCGTGGAGTCCGTATTTACTTTGGCGGGCAGAAGGGTGAAGCCGTGCTAGGCAGTAAATCAGCCTTCGGCTTCTCTCGTCCTCAGAGACCACTTGGATTGCCTCTTGTGAAGCAGAAGTAAAGTGTGGGGGAAATTCTCTGGAATGCATTATAATTGTGCTTTTGGCTGGGCGCTCCTGAAACCCCAGGCTTTCATGGCGTGGGCGGGGGGTGGGGGACATTCAGGCCCACCCAGGCACTCTGCTCGCAGGATGTGCCATTGCACGGGGTGGGATCGTTCTCTGACCATCTGAGGACAGACACGGATCACAGTCCAGCAGGGTGACATATTTCCAGTCCCTTGTCTTATCTGCAGATGTACCACATTAATGAGACCCGTGGCCTCCTGAAAAAAATCAGCTCTGTGCTCCAGAAAATCACAGACCCCATCCAGCCCAAAGTGGCTGACCACAGACCCCAGACGATGAAGATACTCTCCTATCCCTTCTCCCGAGAGAAGCAGCATCTGTAAGTGGGGACCCCCATCCTGCTCCCCAAAGGGTCCTGTGTGTGGGGATTTAACCCTCTGGCATGAGAAATGCGGGCTGATTCTCTGTCCCCCAAAGAAGAGCATATTATTGTAAGAGCTCTGTGGTAGCTGAACCCAGAAGAGGCCGTGGAAATGATTTCCAAGGTCCCTGTTATCTGAGGAGTTAGGGGGCCACAGCATCTTGTCCTGCTTGGTGACACAGGAAAAACTTCTTCAGCCTGAGTGAGAACCCCAAAGCACTGGTCTGGATATGCCTCCCCCCTCCCCAGCCACCCCTCCCCTATCCCGCCGTCCCTCCCGCACCCTGGGTCTGGTTACCCAGACCTCCTGCAGCCCAGGCAGCCTTGAGCCCGAGGAAGTCTCACTCCTTGTGGCAGAAATTGAAAAGCATCCCCAGGCGGGAGGCCTGAGGCCCCAGGGACTCACCGCCAGCTGGCTTGCCTGGCAGGGCTATGCCTATTCTGGAACCTTCCCTCCTCCCCCGCTCCCGAGGGGCGGTAGGGCGTAGCCACCTGGGTCAGCAGTGACTGCAAGGCCTCTGCTGGCCTCACTGGCAGAGCTGGAGCGTGGGCAGAGGCGGGAATAGAAAGCTTGAGCCATGGGAACCCAGAGGGACTTTGGATGGAAGCTCTAGGGGGCAGGAGGTCTCCTGGACAGTGGTCCTCCCGGGGTCGGGGGCCTGGAAGAATGGACAGGGAGGACGAACAGGTGCCCCAGCCCACAGGGGTCCTTGCTTGTTAATGTAGGAGGGGTGGAGCCATGAGCGGCAGTGGATGCATTTACCAGGTCCTAATTCCTAGAGGGGACAGGGCGTTCCCCTGGAGAGAAGGAAGCACCCCCAAGCCCAGCCCTCTCCTCCAGCTCCAGAATGGGAGCTCAGGGCACTAGAGGAAACTGCCCTCCTTCCAGAACCCCTGCCCACCTCCCCCGTCTCTGCCCTGAGCCACCTCCGTCAGCCCCGTTGCCTGACCAGGGCTGGGCTCACCTCCAGGCCCCATGGAGATAGAAGCTGCCCAGCTGCCCTCCCCAGCTCTTCCCCAAGTGCCTTGGAGAGCAGGGAGTGTGTTCAAGACACCCCTCCACCCTCAGGAAGCCTCAGGCAATCCTTGTGCGGCCCATCAGGACCCAAACCATTAGAAGTCCAGGGAGTCTGTTATCAAGGTTGGAACTGTCTCATGGTGGCGGTGATACCGCCCCCGTCCCCCGCCTTGTTGAAGCAGAGGCTTTAAAAACTGCCTGCTGAAGATGTCATCAAAAGGAAGCCGGGATCTTCCGGGGACCTGTGGGGGCTGTGGGGGATGGGGATGGTGGATGGGGGTTGGGGGGTGGGGGATGGCGGTTGGGGGTTGAGGGGTCTGACCATACTTGCCTCTCAGGTCACTTCCCACCTGTGTGGGTCTCAGACCTCGCCCAGGTGCAGGGGCGGTAAAACAGACCATCCCGAAGGCCCGGGGGTGGACGGGTCATACCTGGCGTGCGGACAGAGTTCCGTCCATTTCAGGGTCACCGCTAATGGGGACAGTGTGGTTTCCCCGGGCCTTGAAACCCAGAGAACTGAACCGTATCTTATTTCCTTCCCGTATTTCCACAGATTTGACCTGTCTGATAAGGATTCCTTTTTCGACAGCAAAACCCGGAGCACGATTGTAAGTATCGCATGCGCCTGGAAACGGCTCACCGGCAAGGTGGCCCTGGGGAAGCAGATGATAATTTCATTTTGGTGAAACTCCTCCGGGTAGAAGCTGGCTCTAATTGTCTGTGACAGAAATAATTAGAATAATGAAAGGGAGAGGGCAGCGAGGGGCCCAGGGGATGGCCATGCCCCAGGCCGGGGCAGCTTGGAGGAAGGGAGTAAGCACAGAGCTTGGGAAAGCAGGAGGGAAACCAGCCCCCCGGAGTGATTTCAGACGTCGGTGCAGCTCCCAGCACGTGCCTCAGAGCCTCCTCACCTCCTCGTGGTGGGGTTGTGTGGGCCTGACCATCAGTCCACAACTGGGGGCTTTTGGAGCAGGGAGTTGGGGGCAGGAGGGAAGGGGTGGGGGAGGCGAAGGCGCGTGGGTTAGGATCTCTTCCCAGGCCTTTTCTAGAGGAGCCAACTGAGGTTCGAATTCTGACCAGGCCACCCTGCCCTACTCGAGGCACTGGCTTTGTGTTTATCCGTCGGCCGCCAACCTGTCCACCAGCCAAGCTGGGGCTGTGCCTGGCTCAGGACCCAACTTCTATCGAAACAAGAAATGAACCTGGCAGCCAAACTGCTGCCGTGTTCTCTCTTCCCTACCCAGAAAGCCCAGCCTGGCCGGGCAGAGACAGAGGGCTGGGAGGAGGCAGCCCAGGTGACCTTGTCCAGACGACTGCTCCTCATGGCCACCACCTGAGACTGGCAGGCAGCCAGCAGCAGGGCGGTGCAGGTCACACCAGCACGGGGGGTTCTGAGCCACTGCTGGGACAGGCAGATCTGGGGCGGGGAGGAAGGGCACTTTCTCCTAGAGACCCCGGAAGCCGGTTCCTAAATGGCCAACGTGCTCCAAAGAAACTGACAGTTCATAGTGTTGGCCTTGGTTAGTCAGGCCTAATAGTCATCAAAATCCAACAGCATGCAGGGTTGGCTGAGGTTCTAAGCAAAGGTGTGGAGGAGTGACAGCCCTTCCCCACTCCTCTCCTCCACACCGTTCACTCTGTCCTGGCACTGGGGTGGCCCAGTGTACAAGTGGGTGGGAGTCAGAGACCAGCAGTGCTTCATAGTGATGGGCCCACTGTGCTTGTCTTGGGTCTTAGACTTTTGGCCTGTAGGCACTGGGGAGCCATAGAAGGTTGTGGAGTACAGTTGAGGGTGTGATCAGATCTGTTCTAGAAGGATCACTGCTAGAGGCCAGCTGTGGGAGGCCAGATGACTGGTGGAGGAGGGCTCATGGCAGTGGTCATGAATGGGAGCCACAGCTGTGCGTGGAAGGGAGGAGGTGGTTACAGGAGAATCAGCAAGGTCAGGACCGATTATATCTGAGGGATGATGGGGGGGAGCCATTGAGAGCAGCTGAGTGGGTGATTCCTTCCTTCATTCAGCAGGGATGTGTTGGGCACCTGCTGTGAGCCCAAGCCTGGTGCGAGGAAAGAGGCGCTGAGCACATTTCTAATCCGGCAGGTGGGGAGGGGCAGGCCGAGCTAGAAGACAGAGCCACCGGGAGGGTGGTGGCTTTAGGGCCGGGATGTTAAAGGGACACTGGAGCTATTCCAATCTAAAGGGGACACATGTTTCTGGGAGAAAGACCAACCAGGGCAGAGGCCCTGTGGCTGCAGGAGTGGGTTTGGAAAGTGAGAGAGGCAGCCGGGGTTATTGGACGGGTGGGTCCCACGGAGGTGAAGGGGAAGAGCTTGGAACCCCTGGGCTTGGGGGGCACTGGAAGGACGCCGGCCTTGCCCGAGAGACTGGAGGCAGGATCTGTGTGCTCTGCAATGCACATCTGTGCAGCAAGACCAGTTGTTCTTACCCCAGTTTACACATAGAAAAACTGAGGCAGGGGGTGGCGATGTCATTGGTCCAAAATCGCACAGCTGCAAAGGGCAGATCTGGCACCCAGGTCCAGGCAGACGGACTCCTGAGCCGGAGCTGCCGAGGCCACCGAACGAGACATTTCACTAGCCAAGGGGCACGCACCCGGGGTGGGATCCCTGCAGCAGGGCTCGGCCCAGGCATCGGGAACCCAGAGCCCGATGGCGGCCACCATGGGGAATGCATCCCAAGGCCTGCCCCCCCCCACCAATCCCCCAGGGTCCTAGAACATTCAGGATTATGTCCCCGAGCAGTGCTGTTCGAACTCATCTCTCAGCATGAGGGGACTGTCAACCCACCTGGCTGGGTACAGGGCCCAGCTGTGACATGGGATACCAGCACTAGGCCCAGGGGAGCCCTGCATTGCTTTGCTGGGGCCAGCAGCCATGACTCCCATGTTGGGAAGTGAAAGATGGGGACTGCAGGTACAGCTATTTCTCCCTGAGGACTTCAAGCCTCGGACATTGTTGAGAATCCCAAGCTGGGCCCACGGTGCCTGAATAAAGGCCACGGTCCTTCCTTGGAAAATAGCTCAAGGAGGGCATCATGGGTAACCAGGTCTGCTGCAGCCACAGCAGACGGACCGTTTCTGCTGGAGGGATGTGCCTGAAGCAACTGCTCACCCTCCGTCTTGTCTCTGCAATAGGTCTATGAGATCTTGAAGAGAACGACGTGTACCAAAGCCAAGTACAGCATGGGTAAGCACGTGTTTGGGACTTGAGATCAGCGTTGCTTTCCAAGCGGGAATCTCACTCCGAGCCATCTCTGTGGGAGGTTGGGCAGCCGGCTTGGGGTGTTGAAGAGGGTTTTGATTTAAGCCTGTGAGACAGTTTCAGGCTGGAGGGCTGGGTTGGGAGCCTAGAGTGCAGTTTTATGGCCCAGCACTTTTCAGTACAAAGGTAGCCTTCGCTTTGGCCTTTTGTGGACAGGCTCTCCCGGCAGAGGTGGTAAATCCAGGCTGGAAACAGACCAGCGTTAGGGGTGACCAAGGATTCTGGGCCCTCTCTTGACCCTCACAGTTCAGCGGGAAATAATCAGGGTTTGGGGTGGGGATCACCGTGCAGCTGTTCTGGACCCTTAAAGGCACACCAGGGCTTACTGAAACCAGTTCCCCTGACCAGGCACCACCAGGTACAGACAATCTAATTCCTGAAGCTGCCACAAAACCATCCTGACCGGACTCCCTGGCTGCCCGTTTCCAGAACCCCTTAAGCCATAGATACAAAATCTTCCCAGTTAAATTGTGTAGCTGGGGACCGTCCCCCACAGTGGGTCCCTTGCCCACAGCTGCAGGCACTTTGTGAAAGCCAAAACATTGCAGAGCCTTTTCCAGCCTCTCCTCCCCTCCTCCTTGAGCTGTTTTATGCCCCGCTGAGAGCCGTGCTATAGGGTAGCATCCAGCACCCTGTAGAAGCCTCTAAAATGACGAGGCCAGGGCTCCCGGGGAACACAGCAGGTCTGGTGAGAGCTGGAGTCTGTGCATACAAGAAGGACCATCCTGCTGTCTTGGCTTCCCGTGGTGGAAGGAGTGCCATGGGAAGTAAAATGGAGAGCAGTGGGAGTCAAGCGCTCGGGACTTGAATTCCCAGGGTCAGGCCCGGGAGACAGAAAATGAACCCTCGACCACCTCTGGTGGCGGCTTGGCCCCCGGCCACGTGGCCCGTGGTCACTCACAGGGATACCCTGGCAGCCCCAAAATCTCTAAGTCCATATCCTAAGTCAACGGGAGTGTGGAGGATTTCCATCCAGGGTCCAGAGGACTGAGAACCTCTCGAGTGGCCAAGCCCTGGTCCACAGGACTGCATCAAGCTCAGGCGGAAAGGAAGGTGACGTCAGGAGTTTGGGTTTTTGAAATTGCTCCTCTAGGTCACCACTGCCAGGGCAAAGCCTTGGAAAGGTCACTAGAGGTAAGGAGGAGGCATGGTTCTGGTCCCAGGCTGGGTCTCAGACCTCAGTTTCCCCCCTGGGTCCCTGCAGTGTTCCTTCCAGTAGAAACATGTGTGCTTGCAGTAAAAGTCCAGGGTTCCTTGGGCTGCACAGCCCGGGCTGACTCTCTGGTCCCTGGGGACACAGGGTCTCTGTGTTCCCACTGGTTTTGTGGCAGGGCTGGTCCCCTGCACCTGGCGACGGGGCAGATAGATGCGGGTCCTCCTCTCCAGTCCTGCTTCACCATGGCACCTTGTCTGAGAGTCCACCGCCTCTAAATTCATCCTCAAGTAGGGAGGATTCCCGTCACCCCCCAGGCTGTGTCCCTTAGTCTTGCAGGATGAGCAGGGCAGGGCCGGCTGGGGGATTTAGGAACTGTGCTGAGGGAAGGCCTTCCAGATAGAGGGAGCGGCCCGTGCAAAGGCCCTGCGGCAGGCAGCTTTGGGTTTGGAGGGTCCCAGCAACAGGAAGGAGGCTGGCCAGCCTGGATCAGGCCCCAGTTCCACTTTCTATTGCAGACAGACTTTTCACTCACATGTGTGGCCGAAGCCCCTTCCTCTGAGTATCCTTCAGGTCCCCTGATTATTCCAGGTCACTGACCACAGAGATGGCTCATTTTCAAGCGGATTTCCGGAGTCATTTTCCCACCGCTATCAGGTGGAGTCTCAGAGGGTGGGTTGCCAAGGCTGCTGTGAAAACCTGACGCTCGTACTGACTAGGAGGCCTCTTTAGCCAGGCAGAGGGTTCTGTGAGCAGCAAAGGGTCCCACGGAAATGCCCCCCCATGATGTGTTTGGAGCAAGATCAGATTTCCAGAAGCCCCTTCCCACACTTGGCCCTGGCTGTCCCGCCCTCTCTCGCAGTGTCCCGGGCTGGGCGCCTGCATGCGTACCTGTTAGGACACGCAGGTGTGGTGTTTTTATAGTGCGCCCAGTGCAGGCCCTGGGGGTCACCTGAAAAGGGGCCTCACCAGCATTCCACCGCTTCTGGGAGCACTGGACGGCCGTGAGTCCGCCGGAATCGCTGGCCACTGGCGCCTGCTGCCCCAAATGTGGCTTTGATCCTCTCCGGCCCTTCACATCACTAATAGCCAATGTATAAACAGGGCAAGGCGAGGGAAGAAGGAAGGACTCCGCCCTTCTAAGTAAAAGGCGGAAATGTGGGAAGTATGGTAAGTGTGGGCCTCCTCCGGCTTTCCCAATCAACCTAAAATCTAATTCCAAATTGTATGTGTGTTTTCTGACACCATCAATTTTTCCATCTGTATATTTCCTCATGATTCAGCTTCTCTAACCACTTACAATCCACCTTCCCCATCTGCAGGCTTGCCCTCGGACAGGTGGGGGGAGCCGGTGAATCGGAGGCTTGGAGGCGACAGAGTGAGGCCACGGTCCGGTCCGCTCGCGCCGCCCGCCTCTGAGACGGAGCCGCCTCTTGGGGTTTTCTCTGTATCTTCCTAATTCTGCCAATCGAGCATGTGTTTCATCATCTCCTAGCTGATAGATCAATAACCCAGCTGCGCCCTGTCATTCCTGGGGAAGAAACCCCAGAAAGGTGTCTGGGTTCTGTGTAGTCAGGTTCGTTTCACTTTGAGAAGCTCTTGGTGGCTGAGACGGCCCCGTGACCGCTGTGACTTTAAAATGTGAAGTGGAGACCCGCCTGCCCCATAACCTTCTATCTGCCTCTGTTTTTAAGGCATCACGAGCCTGCTGGCCAATGGCGTGTACGCGGCCGCATACCCACTGCACGATGTGAGTAACCTTGACACACGGTTCATCTCTGCGTCATTTGACTCCCCAAATCCTGCTGGGCCACACCCCCCAGGGAGCTGTAATTACCCTGTGGTCACAGTTTCCTGCTTGGCTCTCACTGTAAATGTCAACCATACACAGGCCTTCCCTGTTCCCCGTGCGAGGAATGAAAAGTCACACACAGGGCCATCTTTTCTTGCAGAACAATCCCACCGAAACAGGGGCACGGGTGGCAGCTGCTCTGCCTCAGCTTTCTCTGAACCTCGCAGCCAGCCCAGCGAGTCCGCACAATGTCTTCCCAGCTCGGCCTCCTCGACCCGCGCTGGCCCGGGGCCCTGGCAGAGTGACCAGGGATCTGTATGTGTCTATTTCTGCAGAGCAGTGGCCAGCTTCCTGAGCTGAATCTCCAGATCCCACTGGTCCCCTGTTGACAAATATAGCCTGTGTCCGTGGCTGGCTTGGGGCAGAGAGGGAGAGAGGACTGTCTTCTTGTCCCTATGGAAACAGGCACTCAAGTTCAGCAGGGCGCTGGGAATGGGCCTCCGGGCCGGCGCAGTGTGGGAATCCCGGACAGAGGAGCTCTAAAACTTTGCAAATGCGCAAAGGCCAGGGGCCAAGAAGCAGGAGAGAAGGGACAGGCCTGGGACTAAGGGGACCCAGATTCTAGTCCCGGCCACTTAAACCTGCACCTCGGCCTTGAGTGGTGGAGTCAACCCTTTGTCTTACTGAGCCTCAGTGTCCCCATCTGTGGGTCAGGAAGAATCACGACTTACCCTAATTCTCCTCTTGTTTTTTAAAATTTTTTATTTTATTATTTTATTTTATTTTTGAGATAGAGTCTCACCACTCTGTCGCCCAGGCTGGAGTGCAATGGCTCGATCTCAGCTCATTGCAACCTCCACCTCCTGGGTTCAAGCAATTCTCCTGCCTCAGTCTCCCAAGGAGCTGGGGTTACAGATGCTCGCTACCATGCCTGGCTAATTTTTGTATTTTTATTATTTTTTAGAGTCTTGCTCTGTCACACAGGCTGGAGGGCAGTGGCATGATCATGACTCACTGCAATCTCCAACTCCTGGGTTCAAGCAATTCTCCAGCCTCAGCTGGGACTACAGGCACCTGCCACCACGCCCAGCTAATGTTTTGTATTGTTAGTAGAGACAGGGTTTCTCCATGTTGGCCAGGCTGGTCTTGAACTCCCGACCTCAGGTGATACGCCCGCCTCGGCCTCCCAAAGTGCTGGGATTACAGGCGTAAGCCACCACACCTGGCCTAATTCCTTTCTTCTTGAGGAAGAAACACTGGATTAGACAAACGTAAGGTGCAGGCATCATGCAAGGCAGTCGGTCCAGGGGTGTCTTCTCCAGACGGTTGAACCCAAAGGAAAGAGTGTGGGTAGATCTCCCACCCCCACCTCATCGCCTCTCTGTCCAGGCCTCCTCCTCACTGTAGGTCCGGGGATTGGGGTTAACCAGCCCAGCTTGCCCCCATCGTGCACCCACACATGCTGTTCCTTCTGCTACAGTACTCTTCCCTGACCCCACCCCACCCCGCCCCAGGTGGACAGAGGCACCCACGCCAAGCCTTTCTGTAGCCTTCCTCCCCAGGACTGGTGGCTTCTTCCTCCCTTCTCTGGGCCTCGGACGGCCCCTATCCTGCAAAGACACCACCATCTGACCACCTTTGGTTATGTGTGTCATCTCAAGAAGCCCCAGCACTCAGCACTTAGTAGGTGCTCAATAAATGTGGTGTCGATTCAGATTGGATTGAGTCAGCTTGCCTCGGCCAGCAGGTCTGAGGAGGTTTCCAGAGCAGGCTCAGGCCCCGAGGGTCGTGGCAGTGGCTCCGGGCTCCTGCCCTGAGGCCCTGAGTTTGGAGGGGCCCACTCCTCCACTCTGTCAGGCTTTCCTCCTGAGGACCTAGCTGGTCCGGCTGTTCTGCCTCACCCTGTGCGGGCTCCGGCTGGGTGCCAGGAAGACAGCCCTGCCTGGCACAGCCCATGACCCCAAGAAGGCAGCCTAGAGCTACATCCGTTCTCCTGATTGGCCTCTTAGCAGGTAATCCCTGCTGAGAGGTTGAGGCACAAAAGCCCAAATGTGTCTGGGCCTCCCGCCTGTTTTGAGTCAGCCCTTTAAGTCTTAAAAAGGAAAGGGGAGAAATCAACATATCTGAGCACCTACTGTGTGCAGAGCCCTGTGTTTAGGAGAAACTGTACCTCATTTAACCCGTGCAGACACAGAGACTCAGAGAGATTTAATAACTTATCTGAGGTCACATGGCCCCTGTGGAGGAGCTGGGGCCAAAAGTCGTCCCGCTGCTACGCCAGCCCCCGGCCGCGTCCCCACCTCATCCCGTCATGGAGGCCAAATGTATCCCTCTTCTCGGTCACCACTACTGCATTTGTCTTAGGGGTTGACTGTCAACCGTTTAAATTGACTGGCACAAAATTTCCTCATCAACTGGATCTGTTTGCTGTCAGAAAGCCAGTCTCACAAGAAGCATCTCCAAGATCCAACAGAGAATCTCCTCTTTCAGAATCTTCATCTCGCCTTATGCAGCCATGCATGTCTGTTCCCACTTTAAAGACAGAGAAACAGGCTGGAGGGGCTCAGGCCACTTGCTCAGGGGCACATAGTCAAGAAGGAGCGGAACTCAGAAGCCCCGGGTTGTGGGTGTCATGTATCCCTAGGGAATGTGGAATTTTACAGCCACAAATTTTCCTTATGACTGAACGGCACCCCTGCTGCTAAGTACCAAAGCTGATGTTTAAGCATCTGGGGAGATGACTGGTTCTGGCCTGAGCTGCGTGCACCCACGTCCTTACCCAGAACACTGACGGCAGAGAAGCTCAGACTGGCCTCGTTGGTCATGGGGAGGCTCTCACTGCATGCTCTGTCATTCTGACTTCACATTTTTACTTCCATCTTCCTCACCATTAAGCTATCCTACACCTTACCCCGTTCCAAGCCTGTGCTGACTGCATTCACTCATTCATTAAGAATATCTGGTTGGCCAGGCGTGGTGGCTCACACCTGTAATCCCAGCATTTTGGGAAGCCAAGGTGGATGGATCATCTGAGGTCAGGAGTTTGAGACCAGCCTGGCCAACATAGTGAAACCCCATCTCTACTAAAATTACAAAAATTAGCTGAGCTTGGTGGCGGGCACCTATAGTCCCAGCTACTCAGGAGACTGAGGCAGGAGAATCGCTTGAACCCGGGAGGCAGAGGTTGCAGTGAGCTGAGATTGCACCCCTGAACTCCAGCCTGGGAGACAGAGCAAAACTCCATCTCAAAAAAAAAACAAAAAAACCATTGGCCAGGCCAGGCCAACCATGCCCTGAACCTCAGCACAGCTACTCCCTTGCTGCTCCTCCCCAGTTACTTATGTCAACGTAGCTACCCGGGGCTTCCTGAATGACAGTTCAGTATCATTTCCTAGTATTTTCAAGGGTAACGTGTGGACAGCCACAGGGAGTCTAGACCCACCGTGTCCCAAGACAGGCTTTCCACCCTTAGACCTTTCTCTTCCTTCAGGTTTGAAAGTCTGGATCCAAGTCAGGGTCTGACCAAACTTAGCTGTGCATCCTCAGAAATGTCAGTTTGCTTCTCAGAGCCTCAGTGTTTCCATCTGTAAAATGGGAGTGCTGGACTCACTGATCTAGACGACAGTGACCATGTCATTTACTGTCCCTCTTGAGATGCCCGACAGTGAAAAGGGAGCGAGACACCAGGACCGTCTCGGCAGAGTGGGACAGATGCGCACCCGATTGGTACGACTCTTCCTGCCCCTGAAAGCCTCCTTTCCTTTGTTTCTGGTTCCAAGGACCCAACCGTGGATCCTCTCCTCGATTCCCCTCTGTGTCGAGGGAAGAGGCAGCTCAGGCCGTCCTGGCAGTGGATGCCAACAGGGTCATGCACGGCCTTTCTATCAGAACAGGGGGCACACCTGGGCACCCCTCACGCTCTGTGTGAAATGTCCCGGGATGATCTCAATTCGCATCAGCGAGGGTTGCTGGGGCTTATGTTTTGTGACATTATGGAAGTGAGTGGCTCAAAAGCTCCACTGGATGATAAGAATGTCCCTTTCCTATTTTCTAACAGGGAGACTATGAGGGTGAAAACGTCGAGTTCAACGACAGAAAAGTAAGTTGATGGAGCCGACAGGAGGTGGCTCTGTCAGAGCCCGGAGGAGTTCTGGGGAGGGCGGGCCTGGGAGCAGCTCTGGGGAGGGTGGGCCTGGGAGCAGCTCTGGGGAGGGTGGGCCTGGGAGCAGCTCTGGGTGGGTTGGGGTGGGCCTGGGAGCAGTTCTGGGTGGGTTGGGGTGGGCCTCGAGCAGTTCTGGGTGGGTTGGGGTGGGCCTGGGAGCAGCTCTGGGTGGGGGTGGGCCTGGGAGCAGTTCTGGGTGGGTTGGGGTGGGCCTCGAGCAGTTCTGGGTTGGGGTGGGCCTGGGAGCAGTTCTGGGTGGATTGGGGTGGGCCTGGGAGCAGTTCTGGGTGGGGGTGGGCCTCGAGCAGTTCTGGGTGGGGGTGGGCCTGGGAGCAGCTCTGGGTTGGGGTGGGCCTGGGAGCAGCTCTGGGTTGGGGCGGGCCTGGGAGCAGTTCTGGGTGGGTTGGGGTGGGCTTGGAAGCAGTTCTGGGTTGGAGTGGGCCTGGGAGCAGTTCTGGTTTGGAGTGGTCCTGGGAGCAGCTCTGGGTGGGGGTGGGCCTGGGAGCAGTTCTGGGTAGGGGTGGGCCTGGGAGCAGTTCTGGGTGGGTTGGGGTGGGCCTGGGAGCAGTTCTGGGTGGGTTGGAGTGGGCCTGGGAGCAGTTCTGGGTGGGGTGGGGTGGGCCTGGGAGCATTCTGGGTAGGGGTGGGCCTGGGAGCATTCTGGGTAGGGGTGGGCCTGGGAGCAGGACTGAGGACTCGCTGGCCTGCATGGTCTCCCCAGGGCACTCAAGGTGGGGGGCTGGTGGCAGGTGTCCCCTCTCGCCTTTTCAGGAGAAAAGTCAGTGACTGTGTAGCTGGTTTGTTTTCCTCTTTCTGATTCTCAAAAGTGCCCTTGGCAGGTGGCCATGAGCGCATGGAAGGGCCGCTCCTGGCACAATGGTCTGCCTTATCTTCTCAGGACGATCTGAACCCTGCCTGGGCCTCCAGCAGCCTCCGTTGGCATGTGGCCTAATCCCGCAGGGCTCCCAGGCGAGTCCACTTGGGAACCACTGAGGCCAGGTGCATACAGAACAATGGCGTTGGGGGACTCTGATGGTGGTCAGTGAAGTGTTTCTCAAAGTTACCTGACCTGGAACCCTTTTAAATGGAGAAGTGGTTGAGCTAGTGTTCCAGGGAACACACTTTGGGAAACACTAGGTGACTCCTTTATTTATTTATTTTTTTTGGAGTATCTCACTCTGTCACCCAGGCTGGAACACAATGGCGCAATCTCAGCTCACTGCAGCCTCCTCTACCTCCCAGGTTCAAGTGATTCTCCTGATTCAGCCTCCCAAGCAGCTGGGATTACAGGTGCCTGCCACCATGCCCAATTAATTTTTGGTTTTGTTTTGAGAGTCTTGCTCTGTTACCCAGGCGCCCACCACCATGCCTGGCTAATTTTTGTATGTTTTTAGTGGAGACAAGATTTCACCATATTGGCGAGGCTGGTCTCAAATTCATGACCGTGTGATCCGCCCGCCTCAGCCTCCCAAAGTGCTGGGATTACAGGCGTGAGCCACAGTGCCTGGCCCTAATTTTTGTATTTTTAGTAGAGATGGGCTTCTGCCATGTTGGCCAGGCTGGTCTTGAACTCCTGGCGTCAAGTGATCCACCCTCTTCAGCCTCCCAAAGTGCTGGGATTACAGGAGTGAGCACCCACACCCAGCTGGTCCCTTTATTCTTTAGTGGCTGTTGCTAATTTCCCTCACCCCTCAAAGCATCGGTCCCCATCCTCTGCGCCTCACTCTGAGCATGGGACCTCCACCCCTCCCACCCAGGCTTCCCAGGAAGCTCTGCTCCTCTGCCATGCCCCCAAAAGAGCATCTCCCCGCCACAGCCATTTGCTCTTCCCTCCCCCATAATGCGCCCACACCCGATCTCAGCCTCCCCCGCCGGCCTCCACATCAGCCTCTGTTCCCCAAACTTGCCCAGCCTTCCCTCCCAGGGGGAGCAGTCCTTTCTGACTCTGCCCATCCAGCCCTTGCCCCGATTGATGGTCCTTCCGGAGGAGGTGGGTAGAGATGCTTCCCCAACAACCTCACAATAGTGGCCTTGTCCCAATTCCCAGGGGCCAGGACCTCTGTGTATGGAATGTTCTTCGTTTCAGCCTCCCCCCAGGTCCCCAAACATGTTTTTTAACCTTTGGTACTTGATACAACTTGCCCGCCCGGGAATCCAGATGAAGATGCTATCTGACTTAGCACTAGTTACATATTTGGTTATTTTTAGTGTAACATCTGGCATCGTCTGAGACCCCGTGACTTGCAGAACTCCCTGCTCTGATTCTGTTGGAAAAGGACTATCCCCTCCACAGGCCTGTCCTGACCAATTCCAGCCTCAGAGTCCAGCCCCCTTCATTCCTCCGCACCCCTCTGGCGCTTGGCGGATGCCTGTCCTCCCCCTAAAGATGCTTCTGCCATGGACACCAGCAGCCCCTTTCTGGCTGAATTCAGTTCTCTGGGTCACAGACCCCTGAACCCTACCCCCCTCCCCTACTCCGTGCTCCAGCCACACTGGCCGCTTTTCTAATCTCAGGATGGCTTGGCCGATGGTCGCATCGGTGCCAGGACTAGCTCATTCAGTTACTTATTCATTCAAGAAATATTTACTGGGCACGACTCTGTGCCAGGCCCAGCAAACACAGTGTGGGTTTGTCCAGGCCCAGCTGTTCACTCTACCTGGAATGCTTCCCACCCCCCATTTAATTTTAGATCCCAGCAACGGGTACAAGGCCTGGCCCATGGGGGTAGTCAGGGAGTAACGAATGACAGTTCGGTGGATGGCTGGATTAATGGCTGATAGATGGATGGATGGAGATAGAGTTGGATGACTGAATGATAGATAAATGGATAGACAATGGGTGGATGGATGCATAGATGGATTGATGGATGAAGGGATAAATGATGAATGGGTGAATAAGTGGATGGATGAATAGAGGATTGACGGGGGGTAGGTGGATGGACGGATGCTGGAGAGATGAATGATGGTTGATGGATGGGTGGGTGGATGGATGGGTGAATGGGTGGATGGATAGATGAGTGGTTGATGGATGGGTGGTTGAGTGGATTCATGGATGGATGCTGAAGGGATGGATGGTTGATGGATGGGTAGGTTTGTGGGTGGGTGGTTGGATGGATGGATGCTGGAGGAATTAATGATGGATGATAGGTGGATGGGTGGATGGGTGGCTGATGGAAGGATGAATGATGGATGATGAAAGGATAAATGATGGATGATGGGTGGGTGGATGCTGGAGGAACTAATGATGGATGATAGGCGGGTGGGTGGATGATAGAAGGATGAATGATGGATGATGGGTGGGTGGACGGGTAGGTGAATGGATGGATGCTGGAGGGACGGAAAATTAATGATGGATGGATGGGTGGATGGATGATGGGTGGGTGGGTGGCTGAGTGGATTGATGGATGCTGGAGGAATTAATAACAGATGATGAGTGGGTGGATGGATGATGGAAGGATGAATAATGGATGATTGTTTGGTGGGAAATAAGTGAATGGATGGATGCCAGAGGGATGAATAATTAATGGCGGATGGATGGGTGAATGGATGATGGGTGGGTGGGTGGATAGATGGAGGCTGGAGGGATGAATAATTAATGATGGATGGGATGGATGGGTGGCTGGTGGAAGGATGAATGATGGATGCTGGAGGAGTGAATGATGAGTGGATGGGTGGATGGGTAGATGATGGAAGAATCAATGATGGATGATGGGTGGGTAGGTGGGTGGCTGGGTGGATGGATGGATGCTGGAGGAATTAATGATGGTTGATGGGTGAGTGGATAAGTGAATGGATGGATGCCGGAGGGATGAATAATTAATGATGGTTGGATGGGTGCCTGATGGAAGGATGAATGATGGATGCTGGAGGAGTGAATGATGAGTGGATGGGTGGATGGGTAGATGATGGAAGAATCAATGATGGATGATGGGTGGGTAGGTGGGTGGGTGAGTGGATGGATGGATGCTGGAGGAATTAATGATGGATGATGGGTGGGTGGATGATGGAAGGATGAATGATGGATGATGGGTGGGTAGGTGGGTGGGTGAATGGATGGAGGCTGGAGGGATGAATAATCAATGATGGATAGATGGGTGGATGGGTGGATGGATGATGAGTGGGTGAGTGGATGGTGGAAAGAAGAAAAGGAGGGAGGGAAGATTAGATGGGTGTTTGGGTCCTCACTCAGAGCTGCGGGGAACTGCTCTGCATTCTCCCACGATGTCTCCACATCACAGCCTGGCGCCGAGTTTTTGCCTTTCCAGTGACAGAGTCTGTGGCTTCTCCATTATCGTTCGCATCAGTGGCAGGAGCCCCGGGTGCCTGGCCCTGGGTACCTCACAGAGCAGAAAGGAAAGTGCAGCCAAGGCCATTTTCCTGTGCTGAGCTGGAGGGTGGGCAGAAGACAGTGTGGGGAGTTTACGCAGGAGGCAGGTCTGGGCCATGGCAGGGCAGCCATCACTCTCTCCAGGCCTGATCGTGGGATCACAAACACGTAGGAGTACTTGGGAGTGAGCCCCTTCCTCCAGGACGTGGGAGAGTTCACACCTACACAGAACTACACCCTGGGTGAGCAAGGCATGCCCGCAGGTCTGTGTTTGGATGTGCAGAAGGTGCTGTGGTGGCAGCCAGCGCGCTGGTAGAGTAGGACCACCTGGGCCCCGCAGAGGAGGGGCTGGCTTGGGTCATGGGGGGATTTCCTCCAGGTGTGGACCGAGGTCTGCTGCCTCCCTGGGCTAGACTGGGAGCCACAGAGCCCAACCTGTAATTCATCCGTCCATTCATTCAACAGTCACCTACTGAAAACCTGCAGGCCCTGCTGGAGGCCTGGAGGATGAGAAGGACCAGACAAACCTGGTCCCTCTGGTTTTCTGTTTCTAGAGGGAAGGGCAAGGGGCAAGGACGTACACTAATTAAAGACTGCATCCATGTCACCAACGCCTGCGGCAGCCATGTGAGTCCAGGCACGAGATCTCGACGAGATGGATGCCTGAGGGCTGTCGGGATCCCTCTGGGGTCCGGGTGCTGGAAGGCTCCCAGGTCACAGTGGCTGCAGCCGCCTGGCTGGCCTCATTCTCCAGCCCACAGCTCCCATGCCTGGACATGCCCTGCCCGCTCCCGGGGCTAAGGTGCCCACCTTGGATTCCTTCCAGCACTAACAGTGGAGTCTTCGGTTGGATTTCTGTGCCTTGACAGTGCAGAGTAGTTGATGTTGCTTCTTGGCAGGAAGAAAAGTCCACCGAGGTCAAGTGGTTTATATAGGAAGCTGGGGGTGGAGTCACTGAGGGTGGGTCCTTCCTCACCTGACGCAGAACTTTGTCCTTTCTCCCTGTCCCTGTCTCGCTCCTCCCTCCTTCTCTCCCTGTCTCCCTCTCCCCCACCCACCTCTCTCTGCCTGTCTCTCTGTCTCTGTCTCTCCATCTGTCTCTGTCTCTCTCTTTCTCACCCACCTGTCTCTGTCTCTGTCTCTCCCTCTCCCCCACCCACCTCTCTCTGCCTGTCTCTCTGTCTCTGTCTCTCCATCTGTCTCTGTCTCTCTCTTTTTCCCCCCGCCGTCTCTGTCTCTCCCTCTCCCCTACCTCCGTCTCTCTGTCCCCTCCTTCCCTCCTCCTCCCTCTCTGCTTCAACTTTCACCTATCTTGGCATAAATCTGCAGTTTGACTCTAGGTGAGGGGAAGAAGCTGCCCGGGTTTGCGACAGCTGCTTTGCTTTTGCAGACGTGAGGTTCCGCTTCATCAGGGTTTGCTGGCTGAGGCGTCCCCGTGTACACAGTAAAACAGTAGCCTTTTCATTGCTGTCTGTCTAACGAAATGCACCATGCTGCCTTTCACACATCACCAACTCACATGAGTTCCCTCCGTGACTCGAGTTCCCTCCGTGACCTGGGAGGAGAGATGGCATCTTCAGTGTAAAGGAGGAGGCGGGGATGGGGGATGGTCTGTCCAGGACTCTCGATTGGCGGGGGTGCCCGGCCAGGGCCACAGGCGAGTCACAAGCCCCTCCGACCATGGACATGCCCAGCTGCAGGTGAGGCTGGTGGCTTCGAGGGGCTGTGCAGCAGCAGGCGGCTCCTTTGTGGATTTCAGGAAGCCCTCCACTTGTGAGTCTGGGTGGGGGCAGCCTTGGGTACACCTGGGCTCCTTCCTCTCCTGTTTGTCCGTGGGAGTCTCCGTAGTCCACAGCCCCAGTGTTACCTGAAACGCCCAGGCACGCCAGGCTCCGTCAGCTGTAGAGATGGCTCACACCCACTTCCCGGCCTCCAGGCACTGGGAGCAGTTAGGGAGGCTGCAGGGGGTTCCCTGTCCCCCAGCCGTGACCTTGACTCTGAGTCTGGGAGGCAGCTTGGCCCCAGCTTGGCTCTGAGCTGAGGAGGAGGGCAGCTGGCCCCACCTCTGGCTCCTGGCGGGCAGTCTCTGGGCCCCTCATGGTACCTGCATCCTGCCTTCCCTGAGGGAGGCCCTGTAGCTGGGCACGCGTGATGTGTGCACCTGGGCTTGGAGTTGAGGTCTGGAAAGGGTTAACTACCCACATGCGTGGTTTTATTTAATTTTATTTTATCACCAGCAGTCCTAAGCCAGTGTCTTCTCAGGACACCATGTTCACACAAGGCTTCCAATCCACCAAACTCACTACCGTCCCTGCCCAAAGCCTGGGGGGTAACAGGGTGTGTGTCGATTTCATTTATTTCACGAAGCGCTGTTAATCAGACAGCCCGTCTCGGGAGATACACCTCGAGTATCTTTGCATCCCATGAGATTTTTTAAATTTTCGCCGCTGCTATTTATTTCTCTGCTCAAAAGCCTGGTGGTTTTGTGCCCTTTACGAAGAATGGTTGGGTGTCTGACGGGGATGACCAAAAACCCTAAATGTGAGAAGCCGTACAGCGTCCGGCCCATTTAGGTCAATTCCGGGTCAAATCACGAAGAGCACAGATCCCATAACCTGCCAGAAGCTTCTTTCCCATCCCCACGTTCACCTGAAAAGGGAGGCCTGCTCTTGCCGGCACAGCTCACTCTCAAGGAGCGTCTGTGGGACGAATGAATGATGTCACTGAGACCCCGTTCCCGCAGCTCTGCGTTCCGGGAGCCACCTCAGAGTGCCACATCATCACCAACCTCACTGCTTGCTCCCCTCAGCTCCTGTACGAAGAGTGGGCACGTTATGGCGTCTTCTATAAGTACCAGCCCATCGACCTGGTCAGGTAAGAACGCCCCATACCCTGTGGAAATCAAGTCCCTAGTCCAATGGCAGTCGGATCCGTCCCTGTGGGTTTCAACTGCTCTGAATATTCAGTACCTGGGACCTTGTGTAAGAAGACCCCAAGTGTCCCTGCAGGGCTGACGGTCTGGGCCAGTTTATTCAAATTCCCTGGAGGGCGGGCTCTTTTCTATCACATTCACTGCCTGACCCGGCCTCCGTGGGCTGCTGAAGGGGTTTCCCGCTTTGAGATGTGCAGGGGAAGGAAAGAGCTGCCTCAGATGTGTAAGAATTTCTCCTCTCCCCAGGGGATCTCTGTCCCCACAGGGCAGGGAGGAGGGGTGGACCAGGTTAGGCAGTGTGTCCCATGGGAACTTCCAGACCAGAGCTGGGCCGGTAGAAATCCGTTCACGCCATCAAGGTGCCAACCACGCTTCACACGAGGAGCGACTGATTTTCTTGGCACCTCCCAGCCGAGGCTCTTTCCACTCCTTACGCTGAGCAGGGATTGGAACTGAGCCGACAGCCTGAGGGAAGTATGTCCACACCCACCAGCGTGGGCCATTGTACACGGAAATGCACCCACCTTCCACATGAGAGAAGTGGGGGCCGGGTGTGGTGGCTCATGCCTGTAATCTCAGCACTTTGGGAGGCTGAGGCAGGTGGATTGCTTGAGGTCAGGAGTTCGAGACCAGCCTGGCTAACATGGTAAAACCTCTTCTCTACTCAGAATGCAAAAATTAGCCAGGCATGGTGGCACATGACTGTAGTCCCAGCTACTAGGGAGACTGAGGCAGGAGAATAGCTTGAACGTGGGAGGCGGAGGTTGCAGTGAGCCAAGGTCATGCCACTGCACTCCAGCCTGAGTAACAGAGTGAGACTCCATCTCAAAAAAAAAAACAAAAAAAAATTAGCTGGGCATGGTGGGGCATGCCTGTAATCCCAGCTACTCGGGAGGCTGAGGCAGGAGAATCTCTCATACCCGGAGGCAGAGACTGCAATGAGCTGAGATCGCGCCACTCACTCCAGCCTGGGCAACAGGAACAAAACTCCTCTCAAAAAGAAAAAAAGAGAGAGAAGAGGGAAGGGCTTCAGAAAAGCAGTGAGCACCCCAAGCCTGATGGGGCAGCCCAGGACCCCTCTCTGCTCTGGGACAGGAGACCCAGTGCCCCTGGTTGAGTTGCTCCTTGCTCGGGGCCCTGCTGGTATTGAATGACAGTGGGCTTGTCTCTGTTTGGCTCTGACCCCCGGTGTAGGAAGTACTTTGGGGAGAAGATTGGCCTGTACTTCGCCTGGCTGGGCGTGTACACCCAGATGCTCATCCCTGCCTCCATCGTGGGAATCATCGTCTTCCTGTACGGATGTGCCACCATGGATGAAAACATCCCCAGGTAGGTGGCAGCCCTCCCCTGCGTGCACACCAGGGAGCCCTCTCCTGCTGTCCCAGCTACAGTGTTCATTGGGACACAGGCCTCTCACACCAATTCCTGTACAGAGGAAACCTCATATCAAGCCACGAGCCGTCAGGAGGAAAGGGCGAGGTCCGAAGCCATCTAGGAGTCTGGGTGCCCGTCAGCCCCAGCTGTGCTAGGCTGTGTTTTATTGTTAAGAGAAAGGCATAAAACAAACATCCGACCGTTTTCATTCTTGGAGGTTGTTCTGGTTGGCTTGTTCCTTTTCATTTTTGGTCATTATGTGACAAGAAAATTATCTGTTTCCTTGTGCGGCCAGGAGGTAAGACATGAATGCTAGAGGTCTTGGTGCGGGCTGGCACTCTTGGGAGGTGAGACGTGAATGCTAGTGGCCTCCATTCAGGCTGGCACTCGGGGAGGTGAGACATGAAGACTAGTGGCCTCCATTCAGGCTGGCGCTCGGGGAGGTGAGACATGAAGGCTAGTGGCCTCGGTGCGGGCTGGCACTCGGGGAGGTGAGACATGAAGGCTAGTGGCCTCCATTCAGGCTGGCACTCGGGGAGGTGAGACATGAAGACTAGTGGCCTCCATTCAGGCTGGCGCCCGGGGAGGTGAGACATGAAGGCTAGTGGCCTCGGCACGGGCTGGCGCTCGGGGAGGTGAGACATGAAGGCTAGTGGCCTCGGTGCGGGCTGGCACTCGGGGAGGTGAGACGTGAAGGCTAGTGGCCTCCATTCAGGCTGGCGCTCGGGGAGGTGAGACATGAAGGCTAGTGGCCTCGGCACGGGCTGGCGCTCGGGGAGGTGAGACATGAAGGCTAGTGGCCTCGGTGAAGGCTGGTGCTCGGGGAGGTGAGACGTGAAGGCTAGTGTTCTCAGTGAAGGCTGGCACTTGCAGGCTGTACAGTAGGCTACCCCCGCTCAGCTTCCTAAGGGTACCCTCTTCCCTTATCCCCACGGCCCCAGGAAATGCTGCAGGAGCCATTCCATAATGGAGGATTGCACCCCACAGCATAGCCAGGCGTCTGAATGTACATTCCATGTGCCTTCTGCTGTTCAGCAAGGGGATGTCAGATGTCGGGAGCTTGGAGAAGGCCTGGGCCTGAGGCAGCCAAGCCTCGCTGAGGGGCGCAGTTCCCCTACGTGACTCCAGAACGAGAGTCCAGTTTTCCCTGGTGTGGTGGTGCATGCCTGTAATCCCAACACATTGGGAGGTGAATTTGGGCTGGCCCTGCCCTGCAGGGGCTTAAAACCTCAGAAAAGCCCTAAAATATCAGTTCGGTTATTTTTCAAACCACTCCTGCCAAGTATCTCTAGAGAAGAGCTATAGTTTGGAAACTGTGTCCACTGAGTCTGTCTGTAAAGACCCAGTCAGTCTTAGCTAGGAAAGAAACTGACTCTTAGTAGCACAGAAAGACCATATCTGGTCAATTTTTGTTTAAATGCTGTTTTGATACATGAATAACACCTGAAATATTCCACCCACCCGAATCAAAGCTCTGAGGAATCTGGCTTATCTCCTGTTTGGCGTTATTTGGTCCTAAGCAGGAGAGAGCGTTTCCTTTTGTTTGCTGATATGATATGAGGTCATGGGCACTTGGGTTTGGTTATGGTACAATCACAGCAGCCCAGATTTGGTGGTGACTGTAATGCCAGCTTCAGGCTAAGGGCTCAAAGCCAGAGTGCAATGGTGAGTGCAAGGTGGGGATTCTCACCATGACCCCCGAGGAAGCCTGGGGAACCACTTCCCAGGGGAACCGTCTTCCTTCCTTCGTCCCCTTGGAGGGTGGCCTCAGCAGGGAGGCTCTGCCTCCCAGGGGTTGGCCTTGCCAGCTTGGCCCTCCCACCACAAGGTCAGAAACGCAAGCAGCAGTTATTCAGGATTCAGCCACTGTGGGAGCCACCAGGCCAAAGCCAAGGCCTCTGCCCCACGGGTGACCTGGAGCGAAGCAGGAGGTGCGTGGTCCCCGCAGGGTCCACCCCGTCCCCACCAAGCCTGCAGGGAAGCTGGCGCCCAGCGTGGAGCTGCCTGCCTCTCTTGCACCTCTGGGCCTCCCTCACAACAGAGCTTCCTGCTCTTTGTATTTTGGCTAAAGGTGGTCAAGTGAGAGGCAGAGGAGGATTTAAAACTGGCAGGAAAAGGCTTTTTGTGGGGCTGATGGTGTTCGTGCTGGAAGCTGAGTGGGGCAGGGAGGAGAGCCCAGGAGAGCCGCAGGGCTCACGGCAGGCCATCGGTGTACGCCTGAGTCCTCCCTGTCCCCGATCCCACCACTGTGGACTCCAGGCTACCCTCAGGCCAGGTGGTCACTGTGGGCTGGGCCACATGCTGACGATGACGAGGGTGGCCTTCCACATGCCTGTTCTCTGAGAGAGGGGCTCGCATTGTGCCCGATCGGGGACGTCCTGCCCCCACAACACGCTGCCTCCTTCTGCCCTTGAGAGGCCGTCAGAAGAGAGGAGGCGGAGTGAGGGGCAAGAGATGAGCCCCGAGAGGCCGGCTCCTGGCTCTGCTTAAAGCTCGCTGCTGCTGCAAGGCACTTGGCTACTGCATAACGATGACAAGAGCGTTGGTGACACATGATGGCTGAGGGCCACCAGGCGTTGCTCCAAGGGTCACTCGTGTTGGTTGGTTGATCCTCCTGACAACCTGTTAACATGGCTTCTCTTCACTATCAGCAACCCCATTCTGCAGACGGGAAAACAAGGCCACACGGATCACAAATGCCGGAGCTGAGATACAAACCCAGAGCTAGCCAGCCGCGGAGGGCAGGTTCTCCCCCCACCTCTGTGCACCTGCCCGCCCCAGCCGGGCCCTACTCCCATGCACACACACACTTACATTCTCACAATCACACACACATGCACTCACACACACTCACACTTGCTACACACACCCTCACACACATACACACTGTGCACCTGCCCACCCCACCTGGCCCCTGCTCCCATGCACACACTCACACTCACACACACACACTCTTCCTCCACGCTCCAGGTGTGGCCATGGCTGCAGTGAATCGTTCTTACCTGCCCATCTTTTGTGTCCAACACGGTGCCTGGCACATGCAGTACCTACACCACTTTTTTTTTTTTTTGAGACAGAGTCTCACTCTGTCACCCAGGCTGGAGTACAATGGCATGATCTTGGCTCACTGCAACCTCTGCCTCCCAGGTTCAAGTGATTCTCCTGCCTCAGCCTCCCAGGTAGCTGGGATTATAGGTGTATACCACCGTGCCCAGCTAATTTCTCTTTTTTAGTGTGTGTGATGGAGTCTTACTGTGTCACCAGGCTGGACTGCAGTGGCTCAATCTTGGCTCACTGTAACCTCCACCTCCCAGGTTCAAGCGATTCTCCTGCCTCAGCCTCCTGAGTAGCTGGGATTATAGGCGCATGCCACCACACCCAGCTAATTTTTGTATATTTAGTAGAGGTGGGGTTTCACCATGTTGGCCAGGATGGCTTCGATCTCTTGACCTCGTGATCTGCCCGCCTTGGCCTCCCAAAGTGCTGGGATTACAGGTGTGAGCCACCTCACCTGGCCTAATTTTTGTATTTTTATAGAGACGGGGTTTCACTACGTTGGCCAGGCTGGTCTCAAAGTCCTGACCTCCAGTGATCTGCCTGCCTCAGCCTCCCAAAGTGCTGGGATTACAGGCATGAGCCACCTCGCCTGGCCCTAAACTGCTTTTTAATAAACGTTTAGAGACTGAAGGAAGAGAACTGAATGAGGATGCCCATGACGCTGGGCACAGAGGAGGCCCCTTGGAGCCTTGCAAAGGACGTTTACTAAACACCAGCTGCTGTGAGTCAGGCATGATTCTGTGCAAAAGTTCAGTGTATCCAGAAAGTCAAAAAACAAACACCCACTTCCCCTAGATGACCCTCTGACCTAACCAGCCTGGGTGTGTGTTTAGAGCCACAGCCTCGTCCAAAGTAGCAGAAAGGAGAAAGTTCAAAGCAGGCCAGAGCGGAAAGGACCTGATTCTGACCCCCTCCTCATCTTCCAGTAAGAAAAACTGAGTCTGAGGCTAAAGGACCTGGCCAGGGTCACAGAGGGTGCGTGTAGCCAACTGAGGGCCCAGCCAGGCCACCCGGCTTCCACAAGGAGCCCCCCACGGCCCTTGAGCAGATGGAGCCATGCGGTGCTCAAACTTTGACGATACGGAGATCAGGATTCACTTCCCGCTCTGCCGTGTGGCCCTGAAGAAGTCGCTTCCGCTTTCTGGGCTCTGGGATTGTAACGGTCCCCAGTGCTGGTCCAGGCAGGTGGCACATCTGTGCCGGCCAGTGATGAGGCTCCTGCTCATGCCGCCGATAGCCTGGAAGTATTGGTGTTTTCTAATCCGAGTGGGAGAGAGTCTGAGTGGTGGGAGGGAGGCACAGAGATGGGTCTTGGGCATCACGAAGATGCTCTCTTCTGGCCACAGTGTTGGGCTCTGGCCCCAGGCTCACCTGTGCTCAGTAGAGCAGAAGCCTGCACTGAGCGGGACCATCATCTCTGGCAGGTCCCCATTGCTTCCCGAGTGAGCCTACAGGCTGGGCCTCCCCTGCACTGGGCAGGTGGGGACCTGTTCCTCCTGACCCAGTGCCCAGTCTCCCAGAGAGGAGTCCTGGGATCCCCGTTTCTCCACCTCCTGTGTCCAGAGCAACAGGCCGTGTCCAGGGCAGCCGCCCCACAAGGCGATGGAGCTGCTGCGTGTACAGCACTTGGACAGTGCCTGGTGCAGAGCGAGGGCCCTCGTCTCTCACCGTTTGCCAGGGCCTTATAATGTAAAGACCTGGCGAGCACCTGCTATTGGCACAAGTCCTGACAGCAGCTGCTGATTGGAGGAGGCAGGCTGGGAACTGTACCTCTCCTAGAAGTGGCTCAAGGATCAGCCTTGGAGGCGGCTGCCTCGGAGTTACCCCAGAGGTGAACGTTCCCGGCCCATCTCCTGCCACAAAGCAAGTCTGGGTGACTCCACCCCCAGGCCCAGCAACAGAGACTGCAGGGCCCCATGCGAGACAAAAACGCAGGTCCCTTGTTCAAAAATCACGGTTTGTTTTAAGACGGCAACAGGGGAGTGTTAAACCAAGCGTGAGGCCCTGCTGAGCTCGGGGCCAGTGCCACAGTATGGTCACAGGCCTGTGAAGCTACCCTGGCTGGCGAGGAGGGACAGGGTGCGGCTAAGCACCCCGCTGGTGTCCGCCATGGCAGGGATCTGGGGGACCCTCGCCCACCCCCAGCTTGGGCCCAGCACGTCCTCCCAGGCCGGCTCAGCACCCAGGAGGCAGGCACTCCATCCGCACGGCCCCGCGACTCCAGGGCTGCCCCTCTCTTGCAGCATGGAGATGTGTGACCAGAGATACAACATCACCATGTGTCCGCTTTGCGACAAGACCTGCAGCTACTGGAAGATGAGCTCAGCCTGCGCCACGGCCCGGGCCAGCCACCTGTTCGACAACCCCGCCACCGTCTTCTTCTCCGTCTTCATGGCCCTCTGGGGTAAGCAGAGCCCCAGCACGCTGGGATTTTGAGTGGCGGTGAGTCTGAGTGGTCCCTACCCTTCTGTCTGCCTTTGTGAAGTCATCCTCAGGCAGGCATGGCCAGGAAAAAACGAAGGGGGAGGTGGAAGTGACCCCTGTTTTGTGTTCAGGTTACTGGGGTCTGCACTGCGTCAAGAGACACACAGGGGTTCTCCTGACCCAGCCAAGAGGCCCCTAGGGAAAGCCTAGGAGGGACATTTTGCTCTGAGAAATCCCGACACCAGGGTGTGTTGGCCCGGGAAGGGCAGCTAACTTAGAGCAGAGAGGCTCGGCCCTGCCTCCATCCCTGCTGCCGCTGCTGGTGACCACCAGACCCTGCAGGAAAGCTGACCTCGGCCAGGCCCCGGGGTCACCGTCTCTCACTAGAGCCATCAGCGTTCCTACAGGCTTCCTCTGCCCATTTACAGATATGGAAGCAAAGGCCTAAGAGGGCTGGGAACTGCCTGGGGTCACTCAGCTCCTGATTCCAAAACTGTGCCCTTTGCTGCTGGACTTCGCTGCCACCCAAACGTCAGGCAACAGGCTCCTCCTCCAGGAAGGTTCCCTAACCCCAGTCCTGCCTGATCCCGACTCCAGCTTTCGGGGCTTGGGCGGTTGGTAGGTGGTGGCTGAATGCATTTCGACAGAGGTTTTGGATCAGCAAGCAGGGCCGTTCCATCCTCTGTGTCCCCAGGTCACAGCCTCTGCCAGCTGGGCTTTGAGATGCCCCCAGTGCGCAGCCTGTACCGAGCCATCCCAGCCCCAGCCCCATGCCAGGCACTCGAGCCTGCATTTTTACCAGTGAGCTCCCACTTAGCAGGAGATGGGGTCAGGAAGCAAACCTGATATATCTGCTGCTCTGAAAGCTGCAGGATAGGTTTCTAGAGGGGCAGCATGAGCCGAGGCCCCGTGGTAAGGGTGCGGGGCTGCGGCACGAGCTGCAGGTGGGAGGGGCGTCAGAGCATCTGGAGAGGCCGGCAAGGACACACTGAGGAATCAGAACCCAGTGCCGTCCGCTGCTGTGTCAATGACGTTTTCCTGTCTTATGCTCGAGGCAGAGACCACGAGCCTAAGAGGGAGCTCGTGCAGGAATTAAGAGGAGAGAGGGGTGCCGTAGTGGGGCCCAACTCCGGGAAGGGCACCTACTAGAAAGTGCGAGAGAAGCGACCGGGAGCCTCACTGCGCCCTCCCCAGCCCTGGGGGCCCCTGACTTCATCCCACCTGTTTCCTCTTTCCCTGCCAAAATTGCTGAGAGCAGTCCAGCCCCTAGACTCCTACTTCTCCAAAGAAAGGGCCTCCGATGGAAAAGAGATGATTCCAAAGGACTCCACACTTTGTTTCAGCTCTCATGCTGTTCCCGTGAGTTAAGGAGACATGGCGGGCTTGGCATCCCCACACTTTACCATGAACAAAAGGCTTTTAAGGGCCCTGGAGACAGCAGCCACCACATCCTTCCACCCCACGTTCTGCCCATCCCTGCCATCACCTTCCAGTCTGGGAGAGCACAGCCCTCTGAGAGCCCCTGGCTGGTGTCCTTCTCTACAGTGGCCTCCAAAGACACCCACTTTTGTGGGACTCTCCAAACGTCCAGTAATTGCTGGGCACACAGAACTGGGCTTCCCTCCTCCTCAGAGAAAGAAGCACGTGGTGTTTTATTTTCTCCTTCTCCGATTATAAGCACCACCTGCCCAGCGAGAGCCCAATCCCAGGGGGTGGGAGCAGAGAGGCCGGAGGAGCCCCGATGAAGAAAGAAGCCGTCTCGGGCTGTCATAATCCCGTGCCCAGCCCAACACGCCGGGCGGTAATGGGTCTCTGTGATGAGCACCTGCTGTGGTTCTTGTTTTGGGAGCTCAAAGAGCTCCGTGGCATTCTGGTCACTGCAGACTCCTTCTTCTGAATGCCAGCGTATCACCCACTCACGCCTTCCAGGTTACCTTTGGGAGTGCCTCCTGGGCAGGTGTGGGTGCTGAGCCCGCAGAACCAGCCTCTCCCCCAGGCCTCCCTCCTTGGAGTTCCTTCTGCAAGACCGTCCTTTGAGAGGGTGTGGGCAGCGCAGCCCTCATGTGTTGGACCGGGCAGCGGCCCTGTGGCCCCCAGGCCTGTGGACCCTCCGAGAGTCGAGCGTCCAGGCCTGGCTGACCCACGCCGGCTCCTGCTGGAGGCTCTAGGCCTGGGCCTGCTTCCCAGGCAGCAGCAGGGCTGGGCGTGTCCGTTCCCCATGGTTCTCAAACTGGGTCCCATAGGCCTCTGCAAGGTTCTGCACCCATCAAGAGGTTTACGGGCAAGGGAGGGATGCCCGGGTATACATGGAAACTGGCATCTCATCTCAGGTGCCCACATCCCTGAGAGTGAGCATCGTGAGACCCTGCGCAGGCCCCTCCCTCACCTCACCCTGGTCTCAGTCCTGATTTAAATGAACGCAGCCCCATGGCCAATGTCGAGTTTGGGACTTCTGCCTGGAGTGAGTTAGGGGAAGACGTGAGTTCCTCTGCTGAGGTTCGAAGGCTCAGCCAGGGCCCGAAAGCCTCTGTGAGCAAGGGAGGCCCAGGGGAGTCAGGAGAGGCCTTTCCTAGTGAGGTCAGGTGCCTGTCGCCGGCCGTCTGCACCTGCCTGGAAGCCGCCCTCAGACACGCTCAGCTCCACGGGCCAAGCAGTGTGAGGGCTAGGTCTCGCGTTCCTGGGATTCCAGTCACAGGTGGGGACAGACACATGCAGAAATCAGCATAGCCTCGAGATAAATGCAGCCTTTCTCTTTGTGAACAAAGGTGTTTGATTCTCCAGAGGAAGTGGGGAATGGGAGCTGTGGATTGGAAGCTCAACATAGGGAGTGATTTCCAGCGGTGAGCAGGGAGACGCGCTGAGCTGGGCTGGCCAGGGAGGGGGTGAGCGCCCCGTGCTGGGAAGCATTCAAGCTGAGGTTGGAGGACTTCTTCCTGGGGCTACTGCAGAGCATTGGGAGGTGATGTCTGTGTGGTATCTGTGTGTGATCCAAGGCCACGTGGCTTATGGGAAGAGCCCCAGGCCTGCAGCCCAGCTCTAGTTTTTAATTTGAGGATGAAAATGTATTATAAATTTAGAATTATAAATGTAGGGTCAGCAGCAGTCTGTCACTGCTAAAAAGCACGTGTCCGAGCTCCCTGTTATTTATCACGCTGTATCCGAACAGATGAGAACCTGTCCCCAGTTCACAGAGGAGGAAAGCTCTCACCTTGTGCTTGGTGGCCTCTGTCCATTCGGTGACTTCCTCTCCTTCAGAAAAGAATAACAGCTGGCCGGCTGTAATCTCAGCACTTTGGGAGGCCGAGGAGGGCAGATCACCTGCGATCAGGAGTTTGTGAAACCCCAGCTCTACTAAAATACAAAAATTAGCCGGTCACAATGGCAGGCACCCGTAATTCCAGCTACTTGGGAGTCTGAGGCTGCAGAATTGCTTGAACCCAGGAGGCATAAGTTGCAGTGAGCCGAGATTGTGCCATTGCACTCCAGCCTGGGCAAACAGAGTGAAACTCTGTCTCAAAAAAAAAAAAAAGAAAGAAAGAAAAAGAAAAGCATCACAGCTGAAAGTGAGCGAGCTTTATTTTCTGCCAGGCACTGTCGTGACATCTTCTGTGTCCTGACTCACTCCCCGAAGGAGGTAGCTTTATTTACCTCCTTTGCAATTTCCCAAGCTTCCACCAGCTCGTAAGCAGGGCTTGAACCCCCGAATTCTGGTTTCTGAGCCCTATGCTTTTTCATAGCTTTTCTTTTAGTTGAAGTTATTTTTCTTTCCAGCTTTCATTTTAGGCTCAGAGGCTACATGTGCAGATCCGTTGCATGGGTTAATTGCGTGACGTGAGCTTGGTGTACAGGTTAGTTTGTCACCCAGATAATCAGCACAGTACCTGCTAGGTAGTTCTTCCACCCTCCAGTAGGCCCCGGCGCCTCCTGTCCGCTCCTCTGTGTCCCTGTGTACTCAGTGTTTAGCTCCCACTTAAACGTGAGAACATGCGGCATTTGGTTTTCTGTTCCTGCGTTAGTTTTGTTCTCTCAGGTTAATGGTCTCTAGTCCATCCATGTGGCTGCAAAGGACGTGATTTCCTTCTTTTTATGACTGCGCGGTATTCCATGGTCTATATGGACCACATCGTTTTCTTCTTCTTTTGAGACAGTGTCTCTCTGTCACCCAGGCTGGAGTGCGGTGGTGCCATCTCGGCTCACTGCAACCTCCACCTCCCATGTTCAGGCAGCTGTCCTGCCTCAGCTTCCCGAGTAGCTGGGATGACAGGCGCCCACCACCGTGCCTGGCAAATTTTTATATGTTTAGTAGAGTTGGGGTTTCACCATGTTGGCTGGGCTGGTCTTGAACTCCTGACCTCAGGTGATCCGCCCACCTCAGCCTCCCAAAGTGCTGGGATTACAGGAATGAGCCACCGCACCCGGCCTGGACCAAATATTCTTTCCCCAGTCCACCACTGATGGGTATCTGTGTCGAGTCCGTCTCTTTGCTCTTATAAATGGTGCTGCAATAAACATATGCATGCATGTCTTTTTGTCTTGTTTTGTTTTTTGCTTTTTGTTTCTTGTCTTGTTTTGTTTTGTATGAGATGGAGACTCCACTCTGTTGCCCAGGCTGGAGTGCAATGGCACTATCTCAGCTCACCGCAACCTCCGCCTCCCAGGTTCCGGCGATTCTCCTGCCTCAGCCTCCCGAGTAGCTGGGATTACAGGCATGCGCCACCACGCCCGGCTAATTTTGTATTTTTAGTAGACACAGGGTTTCTCCATGTTGGTCAGGCTGGTCTTGAACTCCTGACCTCAGGTGATCCACCCACCTCAGCCTCCCAAAGTGCTGGGATTACAGGTGTGAGCCACCGCACCCGGCCACATGTGTCTTTATGGTAGAACAATTGATATTCCTTTGGGCACATACTCAGTAATGGGATTGCTGAGTTAAATGGTACTTCTGTTTTAAGTTGTTTGAGAAATCTCCATCTTGAGAGAGATGACTGACTCTAGGCCTTACTCTGACTCCAAATACCTGACTCTAGGCCTTACTCTGCGGGCGTTACTAACTGGCTCCGGCTGGCATGCGTGCTGAATGGGTGCCTTACTAATTCCTGACTGGGTTACCTCCAAGTTTTTCTCTCACCTAGAATAGTTTCCTTGTCTGTCTCCACTAAAATACATCTCCTTCCCTTTGGGAGCTGCACTGAGGACTGCCTCTGTGCCAGGCCCTCAGCCTCTGTGCCAGGCTCTCAGCCTCTGTGCCAGGTCCTCGGCTCGCTCTGTACCCCACAGCAGCCCCAGACCAAGGCTCTGTTCTTTCCTCTGGTGAAGACGCTAAAATGTTAGCAGAACCCCACAGCCCAAGAGAGGGGTCTTGGCTCTCACACGAGAAAGAATTCAAGGTGAGTCCACAGTGCAAAGTGAAAGCAAGTTTACCAGGAAAGTAAAGGAGTGGCCAGGCGCGGTGGCTCACGCCTGTGGTCCCAGCACTCTGGAGGCCAAGGCGGGTGGATCACCTGAGGTCTGGAGTTCAAGACCAGGCTGGCCAGCATGGTGAAACCCCATCTCTACTAAAAATACAAAAAATTAGCCAGGCATGGTGGTGTGTACCTGTAATCCCAGCTACTCAGGAGGGTGAGACAGGAGAATCGCTTGGACCCAGGAGGCAGAGGTTGCAGTGAGCTGAGATTGCGCCATTGCTCTCTAGCCTGGGCAACAGAACAAGACTCCATCTCAAGAAAAAAAAAACAGAAAGAAAGAAAACCAGTGAAAGAATCGCTACAGAATAGGGCATTCCAAAAGTAAGAGAAGGAACACGCCCACCCTAGGTGCAGAGCATGTTTATATAGAGGATAACAAAGAAAATCATGGGGAGATGTGGTTGGCTTCAATGGTTTGTGATAAAGGATTAATTTTCTTAATTACTATATGTTGCAATAATCAATATTGTTATCTTTAAAGCAACGTTAAGAATGCCTTTGTTCTCAACATATCAGGATATCAGGGCATTCCCAGTCTGGGTCTGTTTAGTAAACATTATCAATCTGTTCCCTTAACGTAAACATCTGGAGGCCAGGAATACCTGACCTTCTGGGAACGCAGGCCAGCAAGTCCCAGGCTCATTGTTCCTAGCCCTCACTCAAGATGGAGTTGCTCTGGTGGGAATGCCTCTGACAAGCACAGAGAGGTTACTTGACTTGCCCAAGCTCACACAGCTAACAGATCCCTAACAGACGTCTCAGATGCGCACTCTGGCCCATCTGCCTCCAAGGTCCCAGCATGTGCCCCGGTTCCACGTCTGCACCCAAACGTTCCCCAGGCCCTCATCATGCGCCCTCTTGGGGAGGCAGACATGTGCCGCGGGACAGGCAGGCGCAGTACTGCTGAGCACACAGGCACCCTCCGGGCTGTGCTTGTTAATTTGGCGGCCCCGTTTCCTGAAGTCACCTTGCCTGTTTGGCAATTCTTCACTGAGCACCTAGGGCCTTGCACCCCAAGAACTGCGGGCCAGCCCCTTCCTAGCAGCTGGCTGCATTCCCACAACTCTGGGAGAGCAGGAATCTGTACCTGCTGAGCCTCCCAACTCTGGGAGAGCGGGAATCTGTCTCCGCTGACCACCTCCCCCGCACTCTGGGAGATCAGGATTCTGTGACTGCTGACCATCTCCACCCCCCACCCCCCAATTCTGGGAGAGCGGGAGTCTGTGCCCGCTGACCACCTCCCCCCGACTCTGGGAGATCAGGATTCTGTGACTGCTGACCATCCCCACCCCACCCCCAACTCTGGGAGAGCGGGAGTCTGTGCCCGCTGACCCTGCGGGAGGGTTCTCTGCTGGTCTCACCCCTCCCTGGCTTCACTTCAACCCTGGGAGACAACAGATGTGCCCCGACTGTCAAATAGAGTCAAGTACAAGTTCCGTCTGCACACTCCCATTTTGAGCAGGGGCAGGAGGAGTTCACAAAAAAAGCCAGGCCACTCCCGAGAAGCCCTTACTTTAGAGAAAAAGAGCTTATTCTAAATCAAGACAGAAACAGCCAGAAAGAACCCACTTCGGCTGAGAGGTGTGAGCAGAGACAGAGGGACAAAGCCCCCACCGGGGCCCTTTCACACTGGCTGTCAAGGGCAATTACCAGGGATCGCTCCTTGTGCGTTTTTAATCCCTTATTCAGTGATTTGTTCTTTACCCTCTGAGGGATTATTTTCCCTCTGGTGTTTCTTCTCCCCTTGCGTCCTTTCTTTTCCTACCTCCAGCTGTTCTCATTTCTGCTCCTACAATGGCAAAGAGGCATAAACCTGTTACCACCTGGCGGCCGGGAGCCTGGCCGTGGCCACCCACCCGCCAGGGTGTGGGGCTCCCCAGGGTGTGGGGCTCCGTATTCAGGCGGATGAATCACTTCCAGCCTGCTGTTTTAATCGTGGCTTCCACTGGGGTCCGGCTTTCCTGGAGCTGACACGTTGGTCCCAGAGACTTGAGCATGCTGTCTGCGATTTCTGAGATTTGAAAGCCTCAAATAAGACGTCTCATTAAGCAACGCGGAGCCCTATTTAGCTATTCACTTGGATCCATTTTCTGAAATTATAGCATAATAATGGGGTTTTAACTGCTTGTCAGTTCCACGAAGGACAAAGGAATGTATCTGATTTGAGCCTGGCAGCAGAAAGCCCGAGAAAGACGGCCTCAACTTTAATGAAATGTTCCAGAGCTGGAACTGGAACCCTCCCAGGGGCTGGGCCTGAGATTGTACGTGGAGTTGACAAGTCACCCAGCTGAGTCACTCTCAGCTAGGTGGGGACGTAGGGGATGCCCTGTGATTGTCTGCGGGAACTAAATTTGTTCCAGGGATAAATAGGTAGGGTGCCTGGTGACTCAGAGCAAAAGGGAAGTCCGAAGGCCTCCGCCGAGCACTCACGTGTGGGAGCAGAGCTCTGCCCCGTCCTGCCGCTCCCCAGGAGACCCAGCTCTGACCTCCAGTTCATGGAATTGGAGTCTGCACTAAGCAAACATTGCACAGTGTCGGGAGCTACAGGTTAGCGAAGGGTGGTTTCCAGCAAAGGGTGGGTGTCTTAGTCAGCTCCAGCTGATGCCCCGGGAGGGTGCCTGCAATAATAGACATGTATTTCCCACAGTTCTGGGTACGGATCAAGGTGCCAGCCGATTGGGCCCATGGCTTGGCTTTCAGACGGCCACCTTCTCCCTGTGTCCTCAAAGGGAGAGACAGGAGGCCAGTTCTCTGCTGTCTCCTCTTCCAAGGGCAAGAATACTATCATGGGGGCCCCATCCTCATGACCTCAGCTAAACCTAATCGGCCCCCAAAGTGCCCATCTTCAAATGGAGGGCATGGGCTTCCACATGAATTTCGGGGGATGCAAGTCAGCCCAGAGCAGGGAGTCACATTTCAAGGAGGGGAATGGATAGGGACCCCACATGCACGGTCCAAGCAAGATGCACCCCTGCTCTGTGGTCGTGTCAGGGACTGTGCCCTCCCTGCCTCCCAGAGCTGGTGGGCTCAGGGGTAGAGGGCAGAGGCTCAGAAGATGCGACCCCAGTGAGCATGGGTCTCACTGAGGAGATGGGACTGTCCACTGGGCAGCTGCAGAGCGGGTTGCAGCTCGCTCAGAAGAACCGAGAGAGCATCAGATGAAGCGCCTGAGACTGTGCCATGGTTTTGGCAACAGCATCTCAGGGGAGAGAGAGCTTAGAAAGGGTGTCCGCCAGCCAGCCGAGGAGGTGCTGTGGAAATAGGGAATTTGGAGTGAAGCCTGAGCAGTAGAGGCACTAGGATAGGTCAAGGTGGGGTGGGATGCAGCCTGGGAGGAGAGCCAGCTAACCTGAAGGATGGAGGGACGGTTGGAGAAGGACGGCAGAAGAACGGAGGGATCGGTGCTTCCCGATGCCTGCTGGCTCCAGGGCAGCTATGGAGCTTGTTCAGAACGCAGATTCTGGGGGCCCTGGGTGACTCTGTCATTCAGGCATCTGCATTTTAACAAGCTCCCTGGGGAGATTCAGAAACACCTCGGATTCCCGGACCCACACTGAGAAATCCCAGAGGAATTGGACAGATTGTCCCCACCCCACCCCTGCCACAGCTGTCCCTCCTGCCCATTCCCCTGTGGTTCCTGCAAGATGTGGCAGGTGCACATGAACATGTAAGGGGAATCTATGCCCATCATTCTATCATTAGCTTTTTGTAAATTGCAGTGAAATTCACCTAACCATTTTGAGTGCACAATTCAGTGGCATTTAGCACGTGTTATGCATCCACACCTCTAATTCCAGAACATTTTCATGATGTCAAAGGGAAACCCTGTCCCCATGAAGCAATCAGTCCTCCTTCCCCTCGCCCCCAGCCCCTGGCAACTACCAGTCTGCTTTCTGCCTCTATGGATTTAACTATAAATGTTCTGAGTATTTTATACAAATGGGATGATACAAAATATGGTCTCTGTCCTGTGCTGAGCCTCTGAAGGGGACACATGGAGATCCCCGTGACCGAGCCGGGCTGTAAAAGCGGACCGCTGTCAAGCCCTTACAGAGATGCAGGCCCTGCCCTGAGCACCGCTTGTAGATGAACTCAGGGACACCCCATGATAGACCCTCTCAGGCAGGCACTGGTAACAAGCCCATTTCTCAGATGTGGAGACTGAGGTTGGCAGCGGTGTGGTCAACTGCCCACGCTCACCCCTGATGAGATCCTATGCAGACCCAGAGTCTTTCGCTCACCCGCTGCCTCCAGACGCCTCTATGATAAGTTTGTGTGACTCTGTGCAGTGAAAATCAATGTGGGACGGGACGGTAGCCCAACCACCCGCTCCCGCCCGGCCTGGCCTCTTGCTGCCACCCTCTGTGCTGTGTGCTGTGCTGACTCCTGGGCTCTGCATTTCAGGGGGATGGGCTCGTCCCCTTGGCCACCTTGTAAGGCTGCCGCGCTCAAGGCCATTTCTCGCTGTTTTTTTGTTGTACACTCATGTGGATGGGAAGCCCCGTCCCTGATGCTGGCTGATGTGGGCATCGGAAGGCCTGGGTCCAGGTTTCTGCCCTTCCTTGATGAGTCCCCTGACATCTCAGAACCTCAGCTCTGTGTCTGTAAAATGGAGCCTGTCGTCCCTGTGTTGAGGGGGCCAGGGCAGGATCCAAGGGGATCAGACGTGGGAAAGCCCCATGCCAGCACCTGGTGGCAGCTGAGTTTTATGCAGCGTTTGTGTGATGTGGTTGATACATTGGCAAGGAGGGCCAGGATCGGGAGCGTCAGAGGTCAGGAATGGGAAGCATGTGTGGATGAGGAGGGAGGGCCACAGGAGCACTCGAGGAGGACGGCGCTCAGGGTTCTTCCTGCCTTCGTTCAGCCCGCTGGAAGGTGGTTCTTCATGCCACTCATGATGCCAGCTTTGAGGGCTGCCCACCAGGCGCAGCATGAGCCTTCACATCTCCCTTCCTGCTGGCCAAGCCTGACTCCACAGCTCCACCTCCACACCCAGTGCCCACAGAGGCCAGACAATAGGGCATGGTGGGGTCTGTAGCCATGTGGAAAAGGCATGCCCACGTTTTGACAAAGGGGTGATCGTTGCTCAGCTCCAGCCTTCTGCTGGCAATGCTTCTGCCTTTTAAAGGAGAAGGAGGAAAGGCATAATTTTTGCGTCAAATGTCTTTATTTTTTAAACACAGCTGAGCCAAACAAGCCTCATCTTTGTATCACCTCTACCCTCCATCCCAACCCCAGCCACAGGTTCTGTTCTAGGCTCCAGCCTGAGTCCCGGTCAATCTACAGACACCTCCAGGACATGCTCCTTGCTTCTGTCTGAAGACACAGTACAAATTTTAGAGCAAGAATACCAGGGTTCAAGGCCGGGTGTGGTGACTCACGACTATAATCCAGCACTTTGGGATCTGCCCAAGGTGGGCAGATCACTTGAGCTCAGGAGTTCAAGACCAGCCTGGCCAATGTGGTGAAACCCCATCTCTACTAAAAATACAAAAATTAGCCAGGCTTAGTGGCACGCACCTATAGTCCTAGCTACTTGGGAGGCTGGAGAATTACTTGAACTCGAGAGGCCTCTGCAGTGAGCTGAGATCATAGCACTGCACTCCAGCCTGGACAAGAGAGCGAGACTCCATCTCAAAAAAAAAAAAAAAAAAAGGAATACCAGCCACCAAGCTCTGTGACCTTAGGCAAGTTACTTAACCTCTCTGTGCCCCCATTTCTTCATCCATAAGATGGTACACTCTAATGCTCAGACTTTAGACAACTACAGCTATTATTTCCTTGAGGAAAACAAAATATCTGCACAGAGAGTCGGTCCAGTATCATGGTTCCATGAAGACTGGAGTCAAATAGAATGAGGTTCACATCCGGCGGCTGCTGTTCCCCTGCAGCTGACCCTGGGCACAGCACTCCAGCCTCTGAATGTCAGGGTTGTGAATGGTCTCAGCTTTGTAAATCTGTGAATGGGAATCATCCCTCCTGCCTGCAGTCACTGTGAGGATGAGGTTGACTGATGTCTGTAAAAGGCCAGCACGCAGATACGTCCTTGTTAACCGGTGACTGTTGTTATGCTGCAGGCTGGCGAGTGCAGAGAGGGAGAAGCCAGGGCGGCAGTGGGGTGAGTGGCGTATTGGAAGCCAAGTCTGGGAAAGGGGAGGAGCTGGGGAGGCCGGGACAGGGAAGGTGCACTTGAGGCAGGGTTCTCCAGAGGGACAGAACGAATAGGCTATATTGTACATATGAAAGGGAGTTTATTCAGGAGGATCAACTCACACCATCACAAGGTTAAGCCCCATGACAGGCCGTCTGCAAGTCAAGGAGCCAGGAAGCCAGTGGTGGATCAATCTGAGTCCCCAAACGTCAAAAGTCAGGAAGCTGACAGTGTGGCCCTCAGTCTGTGACCGGAGGCCTGAGAGCCCCTGGCAAAACACTGGTGGAAGTCCAGATGTCCAAAAGCTGAAGAACTTGGAGTCAGATGCCCAGGGGCAGGAAGCATCCAGCACGGGAGAAAGATGAGGCCGGAAGACTCAGCAGGCCTGCTCTTCCACCTCCTCCCACCTGCTTTTTCCAGCTGCGCTGGCAGCAGAGGGGCTGGTGCCCACCCAGGTGAGGGGCTGGTGCCCACCTAGGTGATGGGGATAGTACCCACCCAGGTGAGGGGCTGGTGCCCACCCAGGTGAGGGGATAGTACCCACCCAGGTGAGGGGATGGTGCCCACCCAGGTGAGGGGATGGTGCCCACCCAGGTGAGGGGATAGTACCCACCCAGGTGAGGGGCTGGTGCCCACCCAGGTGAGGGGATAGTACCCACCCAGGTGAGGGGATGGTGCCCACCCAGGTGAGGGGATGGTGCCCACCCAGGTGAGGGGATAGTACCCACCCAGGTGAGGGGCTGGTGCCCACCCAGGTGAGGGGATGGTACCCACCCAGGTGAGGGGCTGGTGCCTACCCAGGTGAGGGGTGGGTCTGCCTCTCCCCCTCCGCTGACTCAAATGTTAATCTCCTCTAGCAACACCCTCACAGACACACCCAGAAACAATACTTGGCATCTTCAATCCAATCAAGTTGACACTCAGTACTAACCATCACAGCAGGTAAACGGGCCGACTCTGCAGGTGTGCGTTCAGCCAGCCCTCCTGGGCAGTGCTTAGTCCAAAGAAGAGTCGTAACACAGCGCTATTGCCCTGGGCGGGCAGAGGAGGACAGAGAGAGGCAGCTTTCAAAGCTTGGGGAAGGCGCCATCAGGGGCCTTGCAGACCAGGCAGAGACCGGGGGACAGCCAGCCTCCCGCACTGCTCCAGAGCAGCGGCAGCGGACAAAGGACGTCTTCAAAGAGACGGAGACCTCCCTGCATTGCCTCCTGGGGAGGGCGCCACCCTCAGTGTCCGCCTCCTAACATGCAGTGGCCCTGGGGGCTGAGGGCCTCCTCCCGAGCCCCCTGCGGCTCTCCTCACCTGCCGCAGCCTCTGCGCTCAGTGCGCGTCTGCTGAGTGGCCGGGTTTCCGGCAGGTGTTTAAGCGACAGCCATTCCCTCACCGGCTCAGGTCTGCATCTCGGCATCCCGAGGCTCCCTGATTCTCCCTCTTCCCAGTAGGTTCAGCCAGTGGGAAGCCCTTTTGGGAATTCAGAAGGCGGGAGGAAGGGAGCAGCTGAGATATTTCTCCGCATCTCCCTCCACTTTCTGGGACATCCCCAGCAACGACTGCGTCTTCTCCAGTCTCTGCCTCCCCTGGGAAGCCCTTCTTCCTCCGTGATCCCAGCTGCTTCTGAGCAGCTCCAATTTCTGGTTCCAGTATTGATGTTGGGCACCTCCTACTGTCCTGCCACCCTGAAACGAATGCCAGCTTCTGCTGTGGGTCATCTCTGGGTGGTCTCACCATCCCCCGCGTGGCTTCTCAGCTCTTCCATTGCCTGTGCAAGCAAGTCTCAGGATTAAATCACCCCAGTGTGAAAGACCTGTGCGGGGCTGGGGGGGTGTCCTATTTCCAGGCTGGGCCGGCTGACACGGTAGCTAATCCTATCAGTGGATGCATTCTAGACAAACCTGTGCACGCTGGGAAGCCCCATTCCCACCTCACCTTAATGGGAAAAGCTTTGTTACACGTAGACTAACGGCCTCTGAACCAGGTTCACGCCCGAGACTTACGTTCCTTCCAGCCACACATTGCTTTCCATCAAGGACCACATTTGTGAATTCACCCTGCATGCTTACAGTCTCACAGCCCATTTTGTTTGCTGCTGCTTCTCAGATAAGCCATTTCATCCCTCTGAGCCTCAGTTTCTCCCTCTGTAAAATGGGGGCGAGGGGACTAGCACCTACCTCCCATGATCACTGTGAGGCATAAATAACATTGATACTCCCTCACTGATACTCCAAGTCTGATTATTAGAAGGTACTATTTTATGGATGAGGAAACAGAGGCAAGCGAGGCTAAGTAACTTGCCCAAGGTTACAGAGCTCTGTGGCTGGTATTGAACTCCGGTATTCTTGCCCTGAAATTTGTACTGAGCGTCTTCAGGCGGATGCAAGAACCCTGTCCTGGGGGTGGTCTGTAGATTGACCAGCTCCCAACAGTACCTGGCGTGGAACAGCTCGAGAATCCTGAGCTCCAGGGAACTCTGTGGCCTTCCTGTCACTCTGCCCCTCAGCCTCTGCTGATTTTCTTTTGCAGGGAGAAGCATTCATGATGAACACTCCAGTCAGGGCCTCTTCTTTTGCAAGCTGTGCGCTCGCAAAAATCACTCAGTCAGTGCACACTCGAGCAGCTGTCCGTGCCAGGCACCTCTGGGAGCTGAGGATCCGGGGGAACGAGGCCCAATTCCTGCCCCACACACAAGTCACGAGACAGGGATCCCGGTGGAAGGCAGCATTGACACCGTGGGCGAGACAGATGCAGGCTGAGGAAGGTCCCAAGAGACGCTGGGTTTTTCTTACACTCAGGGGAATGATTGGTGGCTTCCTGGAGGAGGCGGCATTTGAACCATGCTTTGTTGGGAATATGAAGCTGAATGCAGCAGCTGCCAGTGCAGTTCAGCAGGCAGGTCCCTGGGGTGGCTTGAAGCCCGAGTGAGTGAGTGGCCTTGGCTCACCCCTCATTCCTCCTGACCTCCGAACCAGGGTCGCCGAGAGCAATGGTGCAGGAGGGTTGAAGCACAGGCTCTGGGCTAGGCTGCCCACCCCTCACTGACTGGCTGGGTAACCTCAGCCGGGACTTGAGTGTCCTGTGCCTCAGTTTCCTCATCTGTAAAAAGAGAGAATGACGGTTTCTGCTCCACAGAATTAGTGGGAGGGCTGAACATGTGAATTCACATGAAGTTCTTACCCCAGTATATCACCCATGCTCACCAAACACTGATAAAGAAAAGAATGCCGGCCGGGCATGGTGGTTCACACCCGAAATCCCAGTACTTTGGGAGGCCGAGGCGGGCAGATCACCTGAGGTCGGAAGATCGAGACCAGCCTGACCAACACAGTGAAGCCCCCGTCTCTACTAAAAATACAAAAATTAGCGAGGTGTGGTGGCACATGCCTGTAGTCCCAGCTTCTCAGGAGGCTGAGGCAGGAGAATTGCTTGAACCCGGGAGGCGGAGGTTGCAGTGAGCCGAGATCGCACCATTGCACTCCAGACTAGGCAACGAGAGCAAAATCTGTCTCAGAAAAAAAAAAAAAAAAGAAAAGAAAAGAATGCCTTTATGTCATCGGGGACTCTGGTTTTGCCCCTGCAGCTGCCACCTTCATGGAGCACTGGAAGCGGAAGCAGATGAGGCTCAACTACCACTGGGACCTCACGGGCTTCGAGGAGGAAGAGGTCAGTGGCTTTGGCGCCATGCATGTCACACCCTGCCCCCTTTCCCCTGCCCCAGGACCTCCTTAGGGCTCACACGGAAGCCCGAGGTCAAAAAGCACCCCCAGTCCAAGCCGAGGCAAGGCCGCCCCCGACCCCACTCCCATCTGCCTCGCTGCTTATTACCCTGGCATTCCGAATGCCCTCCATGGCTGGAGTGACCGCCTATCTGCTGAAGTGTTTTCATCCCCATGCTCACACGGCACACAAGCCACCAGCATGGTCTCGGGCTCATGCCAGGGCCCACCACACTGACTTTATTGTTTCTGGGGGCTGCCCGGGCTGTTGGCACCACCCGTGGGGGTGGAGAGGGAATGGACACTGCTCGGGGATCTCCAAAAGTGGCCGTGAGCACTTGCCTCCTCGACCTTCCCCAGAGCCAGCTCTGTGCCGGCAGCTGGGCGTGGCTGACGAGTGGGGACGAGTCCTTGACCAACGTAGAAGGAAAGGCAGTGCCGGGCATCTGCCTGCTCCAGAGAGAGGGACGTTCAGTATTACGTGGCCCCTGGGATGCCAGGTGACCTGCACTCACAGGGATCCCAAGTCCAGCAGCAATTCCCTTCAGGGTCGGTGGGAATGAAAAGGAGTAACAGTCCCCACAATTGGCCTTGGAGCACAACAGAGGTGACCCATGCACACGCTGTATGGTGCAACCACGCAGGCCGCTATTTAACTTTATAAGACATGTTCCCCGTTTTTGGAGACAGGGTCTCCCTCTGTCACCTAAGCTCGAGTGCAGTGGCATGACCACAGCTCACTGCAGCCTCCACCTCCCGGGCTCAAGCCATCTTCCCACTTCAGCCTCCCGGGTAGGTGGGGCTGCAGGCACACACCAGCACACCTGGCTAATTGTTTGATTTTTGTTAAGAGTTAGGGTCTTGCTGTGTTGCCCGGGTTACACTACACATGCTCCCTTTTAAAAAGAGAAACTTTCATGCATTTTTATTGCAATGTGGACATTTCCTTTAAAAGATATTTTTCTTTTAAAGGATTTTTTTTCTTTAAAAAAATTTTAACTTTTCTATTGTATTTTCTCACACAATCTGCGGCCTCTCAGACTGAATCCAAGGGTCACTCTTCAGAAAAATGTGGCAGCTCTGGGCTGACAATATTGTTGACAGGCAAGGGGATTAGAGTTTTCTGGGCGAGGCACGGCAGCTCAGAGGGTACAAAATTGGCCTCTGGGGCCAGTCTGCCTGAGTTCCATCCAGATTTGGCACCGGCCTTGCTGTGTGACCCCAGGAAAATTGCTTAACATCTCTGTACCAAAGTGTCCTCACTTGATAGCATTTGTGGGGTCTCAATGGGTCAATATATATGAAGCACTTAGATCCTGGCCCGGCACAGAGTCAGTGCCCCGTAAATGGCTGCCCGGCTAGTGGCCGCTGGGCCACACCTTTACCCACCCACACAACAGCCTCCCTGCTCTTCCTCGGCCAGTCTCATGATCCTGTCCACAAATGACCAGACAGAGACCAACACAACCTGCCCACGGCACAGCTCTGCAGGGCGGGGCCGGGACCCAGCCCAGAGCCTTGTCCATGACGGGGCCCTCAGGGTGGTCTCTTTCCTTGCTGTTTCAGTTAGAAAGATTCAAATAGAAAAAAAAGCAGTTGTATTATTCAGAAGTCGATTTCAAATGTCCTTTCTGTGATGTCCCTGTGGCTGGGGGAAAGTTGGGGGGGCCCCAGTCTCCTTTGTTCAACCCCTTGGGGTCCCATTCCCTGATCTCCTGACACCGATGTCTTGGGAGCTTGATTGTGGAGGTGACGACCGAAGTCACTGGGGACACGGTGCCAAGGGGCCTGAACGAATTTCCCAAAGTGAGCCACTCACACCCCCCAACAGCTAGGCAGGGCCTCCTTTGGGAGTAATAATCTCAGGCCGCCCCTCCACACAGCCTGAACCCCAGACTCTGGCAGCAAAGCAGAAGGACAGTTGTGTCCCATCATCTGGCCCCCATGTGCCTCAGCTGAGTCTAAGACGTTTCAGTCCAGCACTGAAATTTGGAAATTCGGGGAATGTCCAAAACCACGGGAGCTACAAAGGCCACACCCACAGTGACCCTCAAGCAGCAGTGAACTTCCGTGGCACCCGGGGGCCCCCACCCGTCCTGGCTCACCTGCCCCCATTTACCTCCATCCTAGTTCTTAAGAAAACTGTCTTTAGCGGACAGGCCCTGTTTCTAAAATAACAACCTAAGTAATGACATCTTTGTGTTTTTGTTTTTACTTTTCTGGTTCCCCGAAGGAGGCTGTCAAGGTTTGGAAATTTTTTTCGCTCGCTCCTCTATCTTCCCACGGCCTGTCTCCCCGGGAGAGGGGCCTTCTCTGGCACCTGACCTGTTTCTACTGTGCAGTTCCCGCGGTTCCTCCAGGCGGGCGGGGTCTCTGCTTTCTTCCCACCTCGGTCTCTCCTAACCCGTTCTTGCCTTCCAGCGCCCTCCGCTGACCTGCTCTCAGCTCCTCAGGCCTGGCACCTCCGGGCTGCCCGCGCTTGCCCACACTTACTGCGTCTCTTCTGACCCCCACAGCTCCTCCGTAGAATGTTCTCAGGGCCAGTTCATGGCTGGGTGTTCGCTGCAGCCTGGCACAGGCTTCTCCACCTCTAAGAGGACACAGAGGCCAGGTTCTGTGGCCCTCCCAATGGGCTGGGGTTCCCAGCGAGCGGGATCACCCTGGGTCACCATCCAGACCACAAACGGGGTGAGGCGGGTTACACTGGAAATGTTCTCAGCAGCCAACTATGAACTGGACCCAAAGGGTGCCTGAGGCTAATCCAGGGACTGATTTGCCAAGTATGCTGACGCCGAGGAGCCCAGACTCACAACTAACAAGGCCTCCGTCTCGACTTGGTTTCATTCACAGGATCATCCCAGAGCTGAATACGAAGCCAGAGTCTTGGAGAAGTCTCTGAAGAAAGAGTCCAAAAACAAAGAGGTATGGTGGCCACTGCGGGTCAACTTCCCCAGCAATAAATGGGTTCATCCACAGTGTAGCCCTGGGATCAGCCCAGATAACAAATATCGTAGGCTCTGTACTTCCCCAGCAATAACCGGGTTCATCCACAGTGTAGCCCGTGGCCACTGCGGGTCAACTTCCCCAGCAATAAATGGGTTCATCCACAGTGTAGCCCATGGCCACTGCGGGTCGACTTCCCCAGCAATAAACGGGTTCATCCACAGTGTAGCCCTGGGATCAGCCCAGATAACAAATATCATAGGCTCTGTACTTCCCCAGCAATAACCAGGTTCATCCACAGTGTAGCCCGTGGCCACTGCGGGTCAACCTCCCCAGCAATAAACGGGTTCATCCACAGTATAGCCCTGGGATCAGCCCAGATAACATGGTGGCCACTGCAGGTCGACTTCCCCAGCAATAAATGGGTTCATCCACAGTGTAGCCCTGGGATCAGCCCAGATAACAAATATTGTAGGCTCTGTAACTGGGTTGCAGCTGCTCAACTCTGCCTTGGTAGCAGCGAAAGGAGCCATAGACAGTAGTAAATACATGGGCCTGTGTTCCACACATTGTGTTCCAATAAAACTTTATTTGCAAAAGCAGACAGGGGGCCAGATTTGGCCAAAGGGCTATAGTTTATCAAACCTGCTCTAGATCTCTTGTCTTGATGAAACCTGAGGGTAATCTCAAATTTCAGCAAGCATTTCAACCACAGGAACCATGTGGCTTTGAACCCTCAAAGCTTTTTCACAGTACACTCCGCCTGTTCTGTGCCGAACAATGAAACGGAAGCCTTTGCCAAACCAGCACCTGAGCAAACGGCCAGTTCCTCGTTTCACTCAGACTGTGAGAATGAGGGAGAGATGTGTTTTGTGATGTTCTTGAGGCCATTGTCTGTTTATAATAAGTGTTTTTCTTTTTTCCCCAAACCTCTCATTTAAATTAAGTCATGTGGCCGGGCACAGTTGCTCACGCCTGTGATCCCAGTACTTTGGGAGGCCGAGGTGGGCGGATCATGAGGTCAGGAGATCAAGACCAGCCTGGCCAACATGGTGAAATCCCATCTCTACTAAAGATAAAAAAAATTAGCCACGCACCTATAATCCCAGCTACTCGGGAGGCTGAGGCAGGAGAATCGCTTGAACCAGGGAGGCGGAGGTTGCAGTGAGTTGAGATCACACCATTGCACTCCAGCCTGGGCAACAGGGCCAGGATGAGACTCTGTCTCAAAAAAACAAAAACCAAATTAAGTCATGTGTGCCACCAGAACTCATGCAGACCTCCAGAGGTGCTTGCTGGGTTGGTTGGTTGGTTGGTTTTTTGAGACAGGGTCTCTCTCTGTCACCCAGGCTGGAGTGCAGTGGTGCAGTCTCGGCTTACTGCAACCTCCACCTCCCAGGTTAAAGCAATTCTCGTGCCTCAGCCTCGAAGGTAGCTGGGATTACAGGTGCATGCCACCACGCCCGGCTAATTGTTCGTATTTCAGTAGAGACCGGGTTTCACGATATTACCCAGGCTGGTCTCAAACTCTTGGCCTCAAGAGATCTGCCCGCCTCATCCTCCCAAAGTTCTGGGATTACACACATGAGCCACCATGCCCGGCAAGCCTTTTTTAATGGTGTTTTTCACGTGACCTGGGACAAGCAGGCATGGAGCTGCTGGCCTTGTCAGCCTCTAACGGAGCCTGGAGATGCCCACATTGGCCCTCGGGGGGTGAGGACAGTTGAAGGAGCTCTCGCAGGTCCGGACTTTGTGTCCCATCTGCACTTTCAACCTCGGGGACTGATCAGGACGAACCCCTGGGTTTGTCTTTTCCTTGTCAATGTGTCAGGGGACAGTGCTCACAAGTTCAAAGTGGCCAGGGGTTACACTTGCCAAAATCCCATCTGGAGGGTAAAGTGAGTGCTCTGGAAAGCCTCCTCCCAAGGCCCAGCTCTTCAAATACAATGAGAATCTGGGGTTCAGCTCAGTCCTCCAGGCAGGAAGGAAGTATGTCTTTCTAAACACCCCTGAGGATCTGAGCAGGACTCAAAGGTGTGCAGAATACAACCACAAAAGCAGGAGTTGTTGCCCTAAAATAAAGAGACCGTCTGTCCGACCTAACGCATCGGATGGGCACGCCCGGGCGCACGCTGCCCTCTGCCCCGGCCCTTCAGGCCCTCTGCCCCTCATTCCCTCCTGAAGAAACAAAAGGCCTGGATGCCACCATCTCTAAGGCCCTGCAAGCGCCTGGCATGTTTTCAGGGTGGCGTCCCAGCCCCCAAGCCTGGCTGGAAATGTGTCAGGAGTCAGTGTCTGGCCCCCAAGACAGTCCACCCTGTGACTGCGTGGTTGAGCCTCTTAGAGTGAACACGGGTGGGTATTTCATTCCTTCCTAAGGGAGAGAAAGGGGCTTTGTGGCACACACCATGTCCATTTAAGGCAAGGGACTTAACCAAGCCACAACATCAAATCTGGGCAGCGGGTGCCGGAAGGAAGCCACCTCTGGGATACAGGGTCCCTCTGCCTCTGTGGCCCGTGGCTTGGTTTCAGCCCAGGCTTTCTGATGACGTGAAAGTAACAGAGGCATGGGGGTTGATTTCTGCAGAGCGTAGAGGTGCCCCCAGGCCCTGTCTGCTTCTGATGGGCCGTTTCCTTTACTCCTCCTCCGTTTCATTTGGCTCCCAGCGGCTGCTCTGTGGTTTTGATTTCCCCCCAGCTGTGGCACTGAATTCATTTATAAGAAAGAGACTCATCACCTAATTGGCACATGAACTTGGGCTTCTGGGCGTGGCTTCCTTCCCGCTGTCATAAGATGCTGGTGGTGACCGGCGCCTTTGCCCACTACCTCCTGCTGGGATCCCGCCGCTGTCAGTGAGACGGGGCATCATGCGGTCCAGGGGAGGTTGCGTGCCGGAGTCTCTCCTGTCTCCACCACCTTTGTTACAGATGTTCCTTCCCAGCCTGGGTCTCTGCCATCTCTCATTTGTTTAAAACGCCCAGAACCCGATTCAGCCTTGGCAGCCAGCTTACCACTGGCACCAGGAGAGGCCAGCCTGCTGCCAAGATGGGGACGGTTCCCTGGGCCCCGCGGTCTGCAGCACCGCCTCCCGCTTCACCGCACGGCGCTCTCTTTCCCCCCACCTGCCCTCAGAAGCGCCGGCATATCCCAGAGGACTCAACAAACAAATGGAAGCAGAGGGTTAAGACAGCCATGGCGGGGGTGAAATTGGTACTGTTCTGTTTTTCGGGCAACGCAAGTCTTGACTGTTTGCAGACAATCAAAGGCGATCGTGTTTTTCCTCAACAAACTGTTGTATTTTTTTTAACATTCACATCCGTGTCTCTCTGCCTTCCTTCGGCACCCAGTGAGCCCGGCGTGTAGCGATGGCACTGCATGGCTATGGTGGGTGCGCGGGGCGGGGGCGGGGCGGGGGGCTCTGGCTTGATTTGGAGCTCGTGATACATGCTTGTCACAACTGCCTGCAAGTGTTCCTTGGTCTTCTCGTTAACACGCATGCCACCCACCCCTGGAATGAGTGGCCTCCTGTGTCATGCCCCTGTCCGCATTCTGTGACCTGATACGTGCATTTTCCCGTCGAAAACTCCACCCCCTTTGAAACTTCCCGGGTTAGTGACTGGGGCTTCTCCAGACCAAGTCAGCCTTGGGTTCTGAGAGCCTTCAGGCCGTGTGTCACCGCAGACAACATTTTAACTTGTCATGCTAGCTGCTTGTTTCAACTTGCTCCACAAAGGAAAAATAACTATTATGGTCTGCGTGGCAATGGAAAGACATCTTTGATCTTCTAGACCTAGAAGTGAGAGTTTGAGCTGAAGAAATACACTCCAAGGCCGGGCGTGGTGGCTCACGCCTGTAATCCCAGCACTTTGGGAGGTGGAGGAGGGCGGATCACGAGGTCAGGAGTTCGAGACCAGCCTGACCAACATGGTGAAACCCCGTCTCTACTAAAAATACAAAAGTTAGCCGGGCGTAGTAGCAAGTGCCTGTAATCCCAGCTGCTTGGGAGGCTGAGGCAAGAGAATCACTTGAACCCAGGAGGTGGAGGTTGCAGTGAGCCGAGATCGCGCCATTGCACTCCATCCTGGGTAAGACTCTGTCTAGCAAGACTCTGTTTCAAAAAAAAAAAAAAAGAAAGAAAAAGAAATGGACTTCAAGTCCACGTTTCTCCCAGACATGGGTCTAACCATCTTTAGAAAGGCAGCTGGCATTTACAATGCCCTGTACACCAAGGAATCCCAGTGTGAAACAGCTCTTACTCCCGTCATCCTGTGACAGAGGTGATAAAGCCCCCAGTGCTTCTTGGAACCCTAGGCGTTTGCACTGATTAATCACCACGGAGCATTTTTGAAGGTTTTTCTGAGTATTTCTGTTGTTCAAGCTGTCCCTGGGCCCATGCACGCACACGCACCCATGCTGACACACAGACGCGTCTCGCCATGGTGGTTCCAGCCAGTGACCAGCGTCGTTTTTTGTTGTAGACTGACAAAGTGAAGCTGACCTGGAGAGACCGGTTCCCAGCCTACCTCACCAACATGGTCTCCATTATCTTCATGGTAAGTTCCAGAAGGTTAAGGCCGGAGGAAGGCAGGGGAAACCGCAAGGAAATGATTAGTGTCGGCCGGGCGCGGGGGCTCACGCCTGTAATCCCAGCACTTTGGGAGGCCGAGGCGGGCGGATCACTTGAGGTCAGGAGTTGGAGACCAGCCTGGCCTATATGGTGAAAGCCCGTCTCTACTAAACACACAAAAATTAGCCAGGCGTGGTGGTGGACACCTGTAATCCCAGCTACTCGGGAGGCTGAGGCAGGAGAATCGCTTGAACCCAGGAGGTGGAGGTTGCGGTGAGCCGAGATCACACCACTGCACTCCAGCCTGGGTGATGAAAAAGAAAAGGAAAGGAAAAAAAGGAAGTGATTGGTGTCCCCAAGTCCTGGTTCAGCCTTGTGCGCGGTGGTGTCATTGATCCCAGTGTGCGTTGGCCCCATCTCCTCAGACCCACCGCTACCCCTAAAATGGGAAGAGACTAGGGTTTCAAAGTGACCCCAGTGGGGGCTTCACACGCCCAGGGAGTGCATGAGATGATTCCGGGTGGTCCCTGATGCACAGCTTTCACTTTGAGAGACACGATTATTTAAGTATCTAGTAATTCAAGCCTGGGATTCAAAGATGTCATTTAAGATGAAACTGAAGACTTTTTAAGAAAACCATTAAATTGGCTGGGCACAGTGGCTCACACCTATAATTCCAGCACTTTGGGAGGCCGAGGCAGGAGGATGGCTTGAGCTCAGGAGTTTGAGACCAGCCTGGGCAACTTGGCAAAACCAAAATACAAAAGTCAGCTGGCACGGTGATGCCCGCCTGTGGTGCCAGCTATTCGGGAGGCTGAGTGGGAGCATCGCTGGAGGCTGAGAAGTCGAGTGTGCAGTGAGCTGTGGCCAAGCCACTGCACTCCAGCCTGGGTGACAGAGCAGGACCCTGTCTCGAAAAGAAAAGAAAAGAAACCTGAGTATTTTGTGACCAAAACATAACTTGAGTCCTGATACGGGCGTCAGCATTAAATTAAGTAAAAACAAATTTTTCAAATTTAAAAAAAGAAAACCACTAAATAAATAACATGCAGATAGGACACGATAGCGCCACTCAGGGGACTGCAAGCCTGTGGCGTGGCTCGTGGGCAAACCACTTGTGGCTTTTAGGGGATTTCAATCCCAGGGACTTCAACTCCAAATGGATTCCACTTCGGCCGCCTGCGAGCTGAGCTTCCATCACCCGCCAAGTGCTCGGAGCCAGCTGTGGTCCTGTCAGAAATGACCCTGGCCTCATCCAGCCCCACAGCTTGAAGTCAGAGCCTCCTGCGGCCGCCTGGCCCCGAGGCCGGGTACTCAGGGGCCCAGGTTGGCGGCTGTGCACCGAGGGCCGCACCAGAGCGTCTCATCAGTCCCTGCTGCTGCCCAGTGCTGGTGCCATCCCCCTCCCGCTGGTACAGAAACTGAGCCCGAAGGCTGCAGCCTCAGGCAGTGGCTGTGGTCACCATGTAGTCACTGGCATATGCCTGCAGAAGCCACATGTCAGCTGGACTGTCTGCTCCAAGATCCATGCCATTCTGTAGGAACTTGGAGAGACAGAGGCGGGGCTGCCTTGGTTCTCCAGGTTGAGTGAGGGGCTGAGGGCCCCGACCGAGTCATGGAAGCAGCGGGAGGATCCAGTGTCCCCTTGTGCTCTCAGGCATAGTGACAGGGACCCCGACCGACATAAGAAGTCCAGAGAAGGGTGGCCTCAGTGCTGGGGCTTGTTCTTCCCCCCTTACCTGGAAAAGGGGAGCCCCTCAGTGGGGGCTGGGGGCTGTTGTGCTCTCTGGCGACTCGGTTGGAGGGCACCCGGCCTCGTGTTGAGGGGACGTGTCCCTTCTGGCCAGGCGCCAGGCTAGGGGACTGGGGGATAACCAGAGCCTCCCCATCGCTCACCCAACAGAGGCTAGCCTGAGGTTCAGCCACTCCTGCTGCAGAAGCGCCAGTGAGGGGCTGGGAAGGAGGCAGCCATCTAGGGCTGGTCTGGTGGCTCCACAATGCCATCAGAGTCACTGGCCTCTCTGACCTTCTGCTCACCTGTCCTAGGAGTGGATCCCCTCCCGGTCACAACATGGCTGCTGTACCTCCAACATCACTCCCACCCTCCAGGCCAGAAGAAGGGGAAGGGCAGGGGAAGAGATGGGCTGGGGAGGCAGGCCCTGTCTGAAGGTGCTTTCGCAGGAGACTCGCCACACCTCTGCTTGCATCTCATTGGTCAGAACTGTTTCACCTGGCCACCTGCTCTGCAGGGAGGCTGAGGAATGAGCACACCGCCATCTCAGCAAGGCAGGATGGTAGAGGAAAGACAGAGGATATTGAATAGGGAAATAGCTGGTTCTTTTCCCAGACCTTGACATCCTGGTAAGCCCTGGTCACAAGGGCTTCGTGGGGTTGAAGAGGACACAGCTTTGTCCTCAACTTGGGTGTTTCATTCCGTGAACAAATGTTAGTTGAGCACCTAGGATGTGCCCCACATGCTTCTGGTCCTGGAGACGCAGATTCATTCCAGAGGGGAGATGGGCTAGGGAGACTGGAAGGGAGCCTGCTGCAGGGTGTGCCTGTCGTGGACCCGACTGCCCCGTGGCAGGGCAGGGGACGTGCCCACTGGGGTGGAGGGCCTCCCTCACTGAGTCACCCACAGGCCCAGCACTCCACCTGCACCTCCACACACTGGCACAGGGACAGACATCCTGGAGGCCTCTTGGCAGGACTGAGGGGTTTTCCAAGGAAAGCCCTCGTTCCCCAGAACTGGCCAGGGAGTGGTCCCCACGCCTTGCAGCAGGGCGTGGCGTGGTTGCAGACGTCTTCCTGGGCAGGGTGTAGTCACCATGTAGTCACTGGCATATGCCTGCAGAAGCCAGTGGTAACTGCCCGGAACGTGAAATAAGAGCTTTTCTAGATTTCCGAAAGCTGCAGACTCCCTCTGGGGCGAACAGGCCCATCCCAAGCTGCAACTGGGGGACACACAGGTCAGCCCAGGCCTCCTGGGCCTGTCTGGGAGCCACCCGTGACTGTGCTAGCAAAGACGGGACCTGCCTTCTGCACCCTTGCATGGGAGCAAATGTGCAATTTCCCAGGACATGGGGACACAGGGTGACAAGACAGAACCTGTGTCCTGCGGGCGGATTCACACCTGGGTGAGGAGCCTGGCTCTGTGTGTGCCCCTCCTGCCCAGCCCTCGATCCATCCGTCCTCTGTGAGAGCTCAGGATGGGGCCTCCACACCCCTGGGCAGGGCAGGGCAGGGTGAGGGAGCCCAGACAGACAGCGGTGTGTGGAACAAGCTTGTCATTGTAGCCAGCAACCAGCACAGTTTCTCAGGCAACCGCCAGCCCATGTTTCATGGAACATTCTGGTCCCATGGTAGGTTTGGCAAGAGGAGGGCTCACTCTGGTGAGAGAGCCAGATGGGTGCCGCTGGCTTCCGAGCAGACTGCGAGAAGGGACCCGAAGCACCTCCAGCCAGCCCCGAAGCCCTGCCCCATCCCAGGCCACACCAACCTCCTTTACCAGGGGAGGGTCCCTGGGAGGTGGCTGTGAGGGTGGCATGCCTCAGCCCTGCACAGCATCTGAGGATGTCCCTGAGCTCACCATGGGTTGGGGGAGAAGCCCCCCACCCGCAGTCCATCTGCTCTGGGAGAAGCCCCACCCTGCAGTCAGCCTGCTCTGGGACCAGTCACTGGCATCGTGGCCATACTGTGTCCTGGGCTCTGCTTGGAGAGGGCTCTTGGGCTCTGGGAAGATGGGAGCGCAAAGGTGCTGTGAACTGCAGGCTTGGGCAGACCCGCCTGGTAAATCCCAGTTCCTGAGCTGGGTGGCCCGGCCTGTCTACGTAATCTCTCTGCACCTCAGTGTCCTCTTCCATGAAACAGAAACCAGCCCCTCGTCCATCTATCTCTGGTGGTCAGTGCACAGAAAGCCCCTGGCATTTGGCAGGTGCCCAAGAAATGTCAGTCCTTGTTTTGACGCAGAAGAGCAGGAGGGGTGGGGGACAGCTGGGCTGAGGGAGTAGATGGGGCGGGTCCAGGAGGGTCCTGGGTGGGTCCCCAACCAAGTGCGCCCCTTCCCCCGCTGCAGATTGCGGTAACGTTTGCCATCGTCCTTGGCGTCATCATCTACAGAATCTCCATGGCCGCCGCCTTGGCCATGAACTCCTCCCCCTCCGTGCGGTCCAACATCCGGGTCACGGTCACGGCCACCGCGGTCATCATCAACCTAGTGGTCATCATCCTCCTGGACGAGGTGTACGGCTGCATAGCCCGGTGGCTCACCAAGATCGGTAAGTGCCCCCGCCCCGGGCGCTCTCGCCCTCGACTCAGGTGGCCCGAGCCACCTCCCTCTTGCTGTGCAAACTTGAGCTTGTCGTGTGCCTTCTCGGGGCCCTGGCTCCCTGTCTCTGAACGGAGATCCTGAGCACAGGCCCTGGCACACCTGTGAGAGCCCACTAAGCGATGGTGCCAGTGGCCGGCGGAGGCTGAACCAGGCTGTCAGGGCCATCCCAGCCGCTGCCTCAGCATCATCCTACCCCTCCCTCTAGAGGTTCCAAAGACGGAGAAGAGCTTTGAGGAGAGGCTGATCTTCAAGGCCTTCCTGCTGAAGTTTGTGAACTCTTACACCCCCATCTTCTACGTGGCTTTCTTCAAAGGCCGGTAGGGACGTCTTCAGCCTTTCCCCTACCTCGCTTCTCCCAGGTCCAGGGGAGGACTCCCCCTCCCTACGGGTGGGGGGCACCTGGAGCCCAGGGAAGGGCAGACACCATGGCACCCGCAGCCAGTGAGGGTCAGGGAGAAGGCCTGGGCCCTGCTGAGGCCCCAGAGCAGCAGGACCCTGAGCAGCAGGGAGCCCAGGTGGCAGGGAGCCCAGGCAGTGAGGAGGACCCAGGAGTGAGGGCCCCGGGCAGTGAGGACCCGGGAGTGAGGGCCCCGGGCAGTGAGGACCCGGGAGTGAGGGCCCTGGGCAGTGAGGACCCAGGAGTGAGGACCCGGGAATGAGGCCCCGGGCGGTGAGGACCCCGGGCAGTGAGGACCCGGGAGTGAGGGCCCTGGGCAGTGAGGACCCAGGAGTGAGGACCCAGGAGTGAGGACCCGGGCGGTGAGGACCCTGGGCAGTGAGGACCTGGGCCCCGGGCAGTGAGGACCCAGGAGTGAGGGCCCTGGGCAGTGAGGACCCGGGAGTGAGGGCCCCGGGCGGTGAGGGCCCCGGGCAGTGAGGACCCTGGGCAGAGGGGACCCCAGGGACTCCAGACAGTGAGAAGCCCCAGCAGCAGGGAGTCCAGGCAGAGAACCCCAGAAGCCAGCTCCAGGCACTCCCACGACAGGTAGGGAGGAGTCCACAGAGTGGGGACAGGAGAGAGGAGGCGTGGAAGCGCAGCTGCTGGCCACCTGAGCCCTGTTCACAGCTCCTGGTGGAGTGAAACCTTCCACACCTGGACCCTCAGGAGCCATACCAGGCTGCGGCGGGGCCTGTGGCCCACCCACGACAAGGCCCCCACCACCACCATTTCTGCAAGGGGCTGGCTGGGCTGATCTCAGAGGCCCCCAAAAGGCTGCCTCCTCCGCATCACATGATTGACCAGTGCCATGCCACTGTGGTCATCATCTTTTAGCAGATGCAATCAGCAGGGACAGCCACCTGTGGATACCCTTGAGGCCCCGCCTGCAGGACTCACTTACACACCACACGGTCCCCACTTGGGGGTCTCTCCCCGAGCCGAGCCGAGGGATTATCTCTCTAACGAGCTCCCCCATCATTTCAGGTTCGTTGGACGCCCGGGAGACTATGTGTACATTTTCCATTCCTTCCGGATGGAGGAGGTAACCGAGATTTTATTCATTTCCGGCAGCCCTTTCTGTTTTGCTCACCATTTGCCTACACCGTGCGCTTGGGAGAAGCAGCCGCAGCATATTTGTTCAGCAAAGAGCAGTTTCTTTCCGTCCTGATGGAAACTTTCCTGTTCTCCTGACGTGTCTGGGGCGGGGAAGAGGGCTTTGATCTTATTTGGTGTGTTCACATAGAATCACCTAGAAGGATAAAGCTGCCGTAGAGTTAAGGAAAGAAAAAAAATGACATCTGGTTTTCTTTTCTTTTTCTGTGAGACTGAGTATTTCTCTCTGGTTAAGATGAATTAATGAGGGCTGGCGCAGTGGCTCAGGCCTGTAATCCCGGCACTTTGAGAGGCTGAGGTGAGTGGATCACGTGAGGTCAGGAGTTTGAGAGCAGCCTGGCCAACATGGTGAAACCCCATGTCTACTAAAAACACAAAAAATTAGCTGGACGTGGTGGTGCACACCTGTAATCCCAGCTACTCGGGAGGCTGAGGCATGAGAATCACTTGAACCTGAAAGGCGGAGGTTGCAGTGAGCCGAGATTTCACCCCTGCACTCCATCCTGGACAACAGAGCAAGGGTCTGGCTCGAAAGAAAAAAGATGAATTAGTGAGGACAAAACAGAACTCAGCTACCTTTTTTAACTCGAAATTGAAATGCTTATCTCTTTACCTTCAAACGCCATGCTGGTGCCATTTGGTTTCTGCCCGGCCATTCTGGCCACAGAAGGTCTGGTTACACCAGCCTGGTTTTGCTGCTGTCTCGGCCATGGACTTGCTCCACTGTCTGTCCTGTGACCAGGGGCTCCATCAGACCAAACCAGGGCTTCAGGGCCTGTTGGAGGTTCCAGTCTCAGCATTTCTAACCCACAGAGTAATTCAGCATGTCGGAAAAATAAGAGAGTGGGTCTTCTTGATAAAGACCTGTGGAGCAAGGTATCGAGGATGGGGTGGATATCAGGTACAGGGCGATCTGGCTGTCCGGAGTGCAACCCTAGAGGTTCAACTATCTGAATGCAGGCCCCAGGGCAGCCCAAGACATGGGCCTCCTCCACAGTAACGGGCGTCTGCTCCAAACTTGTGAAAAGCTCTTTCCTTTTTACATGACATAGATGATCCCCTGTCACACTTGTCCCGGGTTAGAGAAGTCATATGTTGGAAATAGGTGTTGGAAATAGATGCTCAGTGCCACAAAGAAAAATCAGCACTGAGACAAAGGATTTTTCAGCAATGCAATTTTTACTTCCTGGACTGCAGGAAGGGTACTTACTCTCACTAGCCATTGTGCCACGAGAGTACAATGAACAAAGGAAAACACACAAATTTATCCCCTATGCATTTGGGGTCGTCCTTACTGCTGTGTCTGATCTCCATTGGCTGGAGCCAGACCTCACAATCTAAACTAAAACCTGATTGGCTAATAACTTAAAACTTTTCTAAACAGGTAAAAGCAGTGGAGAGCTGGGACATGCCCGTGAGCACGTCCAGCACAGATACCTTGGTGAAAGTACAAGGACATAGAATGTACTACGTGCCTGTAAGCACGGCGTGTCTAACAGCTACACAGGACAGGGCTTCGCAAAGAGTTACTAGCACACTTGTTCTTTAACAAGAAAGGACACTTTAAAAAGGAACTTTTCTACTTCCCACATTATATAATCAAGCAAATGGTGTAATTGCTTCTTCTGAAAGCATGGCCCTCCAAGACAAGTTTGGAGTATACTAGGTTTTATTTGGAATACAAACAGGTTTGCTGTGCCCCTGGTGTCGCCTTTGCTTGGACAAATTAAGCTTCCAGCACACTTAGGTGTCTGACCGTCACCTGCTTGCCGAGTCCCTGGCCTAAGGTGGCATAGGCCCACTGAGTCAGGGGCATCAGGCCTCAGAGGGGTGGCTGCTGCCTCCCATGGGGCTTGCCTGCTGCATGGTGGCGGTGCAGAGCTGGTGGATGGTGACTGGTGCATGGGACTGGGCAGCGGCCCTGGGAAAAAGGAGGTGCCGTGCGACCCCGCCCCACCCCTGCCTACTCCCTGGCAGTGCACTCCCCGATCCCAGCCCCAGCCCCAAGCCCAGCAGCCTGTAGGTGGGGTGTGACCGTTTCCTGGGGCTGCCGCAACTCAACCCCACAGACTGGGTGGCTTCAAATAACAGAGATTGAGTCTCACCGTCCTGAGGACGGAAGTGCACCATGGAGGTGTTAGCCGGACTGAGTTCCCTTCACTGGCTCTAGGGGAGGACCCGCCTCGCGTCCCCCAGCTGCTGGGGGCCACGGAAGTCCTCATCGTTCCTTCACTCGCCACGCCACCCTCTGCCGCCATCTTCATGCGGCCTCTCCTCTCTGTGCCCTTCTGAGGACACCAGTCCTCGGGTGGGCGCCCACCCTGCCCCAGCATGACCCCACCTTGACTTGGCTACATCTCCAAAGACTCTGTTTGCAAATAAGGTCCCGTTCCCAGGTAGCAGGATTAGGACCTGAGCATCTTTTTTTGGAGGACACAGGTCGACCCATGGCATGGGGGTGGGCCCCCCTGCAGGGCTGCAGCCCCTCTCCCGGTGTCCCCGCGGCGGGGCTGATGCTGCTCTCTGTCCCCAGTGCGCGCCAGGGGGCTGCCTGATGGAGCTCTGCATCCAGCTCAGCATCATCATGCTGGGGAAACAGCTGATCCAGAACAACCTGTTTGAGATCGGAATCCCGTGAGTGTGCCGAGGCGGTCAGAGCGGCAGAGCGGGCGGGGCGGAGGGGTGTGCCGATGGCTTCTGCCGTGGTCTGGATGGACACAGGGCCTCAACCAAGATGGGGGCACCAGAAGCAGGGAGAGGAGGAGGACACAGAGGGAAGATGGGGCAAAAGCCACCCCAGGCCAGGCATGGTGGCGGATGCCTGTAATCCCAGCACTTTGGGAGGCAGAGGCGGATGGATTGCGTGAGCTCAGGAGTTTGAGACCAGCCTGGGCAACATGGTGAAACCGCATCTCTACTTAAAATACAAAAAGTTGGCTAGGCATGGCGGCATGTGCCTGTAGTCCCAGCTACTTGGGAGGCTGAGTCCGGAGAATTGCTTGAACCCAGGAGGCAGAGGTTGCAGTGAGCTGAGATTGTGCCACTGCACTCCAGCCTGGGAGCAAAACTCTGTCTCAAAAAAAAAAAAAAAAATCACTGGAGATGCCAGACCCGAGCCCCCAAACTCAGCTTCCTGCAAACCTAACTGTGTGATGTCGCGTCTCTCAGGAAGATGAAGAAGTTCATCCGCTACCTGAGGCTGAAGCAGCAGAGCCCCGCCCACCACGAGGAGAGCGTGAAGAGGAGGCAGCGGTACGAGGTGGATTACAACCTGGAGCCCTTCGCGGGCCTCACCCCAGAGTACATGGAAATGAGTGAGTGCCAGCCAGGGCAGGCGGGCGACGTCAGGCTAGAAACAGACCAGCATGCCAGCTGGAATAGGGCAGGGCCGGAGGGTGTGATGCCCCCAACCCCGCGGTGCCCAGCGTCCCTCCGGAAGCATCAGGCGGGGAGGAGGGAGATGCAGACCCCGGCATTCAGGTGCCACCCCCTTGGGTCGGCGGGAATGGCTGCTCTGGATGGAGTCCTGTCTTCCAGAGGCCCAGGTCAAGCAGCCACCATCCCCAGGCACGGTCCTGTCAGCACAGCCCGACCCAGCCTCGGCTGTGCGGGTCTTCCTTCTCCCTCAGTCTCCCACACCACCCGAGGGCCCAGCCCTGCTAAGCTGCAAGCTCCTGCCTCACTTGGGACCTCCCCCACACCGCAATCCGAGATCCCTCCTCTCAGCCCCAGGGCCTTCAAGCACCTACTCTGGGTCTGTGAATCATCTCCCCTTCCTGGCGCTGAGCTCCTGAGTTGCAGGAGCCAGGACTTGCTTACCTGTGGGCTGGCTACAGCTGCCCCCAGCACAGAACAGGTGCTCAAAGGAGACCCAGGGATCGGGCCTTACCCCCTCAATCGTGTGACTGGCCAGGAGGATGCCGAGGGATGGCACATACCTTTTGGAGGTGGGCAAAGGAGAACTGGGAAGAGGCCAGGTGTGGCCCGCACCGCTCTGGAGTCTCCCTGACCTGGTCACTTACCTGTCCCTCCTGCCTCCTGCACTCGCTCTGGGCATGCTGGCCTCCTTGCTGCTCCCCAGCCCTGTGGAGCTCGGGTCGCCCCAGGACCTTTGCACTAGATGTGCCCTCCCCCAAATACCTGCACGACTCACTCTCTCCCTGCCTCCCACGCTCTATTCAGAATGTCCCCCAACAGAGGGGTCTTCCCTGACCACTGTGTTTGAAAGGGGAAACCCTTCCTCGACACAGCCACGGCCCCCACGCTCCCCTGCTTGGGGTTCCTGCCCCCCAGAAGACAGCCTTACCCCATCATCCCTCTCCTGGCTCTCCTGGTAGGATGGCAGCCTGGCCCTCTCCTGCTCCTCATGCCCTACCCTGTGCCTACAGCAGGTCCAGGTATACAGTGGGTGCTCAATGTGTGTTTGCTGACTGGATAGGCAAAGGCAGTCAGGGAGACTCCTTCAGAGGGAGGTCCCAGCATGCAGTGCCCTGGCCACCAAGGTCAACTTCTCTACAATGCCGGCTCCCAAGCTTCTTCCTGGTCTGTTTGAGGTGAGACCTGGCAGGCAGCATTTTTATTTATTTATTTATTTTGTTTTGAGACGAAGTCTTGCTCTGTCACCCAGCCTGGAGTACAATGGTATGATCTCAGCTCACTGCAACCTCCACCTCCCAGGTTCAAGCAATTCTCCTGCCTCAGCTTCCTGAGTAGCTGGGATTACAGGCATCCACCACCGCACCCAGCTAATTTTTGTACTTTTAGTAGAGACAAGGGTTTACCATGTTGGTCAGGCTGGTCTCGAACTCCTGACCTCATGATCCGCCCACCTCGGCTTCTCCAAGTGCTGGGATTACAGGCGTGAGCCACCATACCCAGCCAAGCAGGCCGCATTTTTAACAAAGGCCTGGGGGTAAGGGCACCTTCGAGGGCGGGGGCGTTTCTGTTTCATTGCACTGCAGGTGCTGCCCTGTGCCCTTGTGTTGGCCAAATTGTCCACGTCACTCCTGGCTCCCAGAGAATTGTGCAAGGAGCACCTTGCGGTTGACTCAGGCGGAGAGGACTCTTAAGCGTGGTGCTCTGTGGCTCCTCTCTGTTTTCTCCTGGAATGAAGTCCACACTGAACCAGGGTCAGGCTGCTGGACAGGCAGGCGGCTCCCAGCTATTTGACTCAGTGCTGGCCAAGTGGCCAGGAGGGCCGGGGTCTGGGAGGTGACCCCCCTCCCTGCAGGCCTACTCCTTCCACAGGAAACCCTAGATCCCCAGAAACCAGCACAGCCACGAGACTGGCAGCCGCTTCTCCGGATTTATTTTCCGAGTGGCTGGACGTTGCATCCCGAGTTCCTGATGGGATTTCTGGAGCAGGCACCTCCTCCCCACATATACAGGAAGTGGCTCACCAGGCCCCACCCTGCCCCCACCCACCAAGGCACATTTCTGCACCCACCGGGTTTCTCCCCATCCATCGGCTGCCAGTCTGTTCCTCCAAAGAAGGCCCAAGCCACAATGTGGATAGATGGGGAGAACGAGCCCATCTGGGAATGCCCCACCTCCCTGCCCCCCACCGCACCCTCCCTCCCTAGCGCCAGCCCTGGCAGCGTCTCCAGCTCCCTGGTCATGCCCTTAGTGCCAGAGTAGGCAGTGCCACTCGGAAGTGGGGAAGCCCACCCTGGTGGGTGACCCACAGCCTCGGGCCTCGGCACAGCACACACCGCCCCACATAAGCAATGCCTCATGCCCTCCAGGGACTTCGGGCAGGACCAGAGGCCTCCCATTCAGCCCACCTTGCCAGGGCGAGTGAGACAGCCCAGGGAGAGAATTTGCAGGGCAACCCCCATGGCCCATCCCACATGCTAACAATGCCCACACTCAGCCCGCCAAGCACACGGTGACATTCTGCCGGCTTCCTTGTTTACCGCCTGGCACGAAATGCCCTTGGACTGGGTCCTGCTGTGCAGTTCCTGAACCAGCTTTCCTATTCAGTTCCCCTTAGCAACCTTCTCCTGACCTTCTCCTAGGAGCCCAGCACCATACTGGATGCCTCATCCAAAGCCCGAGAAACCCCGGAGCTGGCTCCTGGATGGGGCGATCGATCCCCAGAGGGAGGGCCACAGGGCAGAGGCGAGGGACTGCCCTGGGCAGTGGGTCCCCTCCTGGATCCAGGAGGCCTGATGCCAAGGGAAGTTTGGGGCTCTGGAAGATATAGGCAGGTCCCCCGGGTCCCAGGAAGCCCCCATGATGGAAGCAGCAGGGCCACTGCCCTGTTCCTTCCCAGCACCGGCAAGGGGATGACCTCAGGCTGGGCCTTTGAGCTCACGATGGTCCTTTTCCTATTGGTAATTTTTAAAATTTGATGTAGGCCGGCGAGCTGGCTCACGCCTGTAATCCCGGCACTTTGGATGATCACTGAGCTCAGGAGTTTAAGACCAGCCCGGGCAGCATAGCAAAACCCCAGATAAAAGTTAAGCGGTCATGGTGGTGCATGCCTGTGGTCCCAGCTACTCGGGAGACCGAGGCAGTAGGATTCACTGAGCCTGGGAGGTTGAGGCTGCAGTGAGCCGTGGTTGTCCCACTGTACTCCAGCCTGGGTGACAGAGCGAGATTAGCCATAGATGAGTGAACATTCCCATTATTCAGGAGTCCAACACTGAGATTCAGAGCAAAATTTGGAATTCTGCCTTGGGCCTACTCCTGGCCTGGAGGTCACGCAGGGCCATGGAGGGTCCATCCCAAGAGGTCCTCTCATGCATCTGCAGGTGGGGGCCATGCAGGTGGGCTCGCTGGAGGTGGGGCAGCCGCCAGACCTGTGCAGCTCGGCACACAGGGCAGTGGAGTGCCCCCATTATGGGCTGTGGCTCACGGGGTGCTGACTGGCACTGGGCTCTCTTTGCAGTCATCCAGTTTGGCTTTGTCACCCTGTTTGTCGCCTCCTTCCCCCTGGCCCCGCTGTTTGCACTGCTGAACAACATCATTGAGATCCGCCTGGATGCCAAAAAGTTTGTCACCGAGCTCCGAAGGCCAGTGGCAGTCAGAGCCAAAGACATCGGTGAGTGACCCCGTGGGCTGGGGGGACCAGTTCCAAGTGTGTGCTGGGTTTGGGGAGGGTGGTGCTGCTCTTCAGAAGCTAGAGCCAGAGCTGGCCAGGTGTCCCCACCGGGGCTCTTCACTTAGCCTCTCACAGGTAGAGCCTGGGGGCAGGTGACGCAAGACCTGGAGGTCCCCACCCACCCCCCAAGATGCATTGGTCACAGAGGACGTTTGCAAAGAGTGAGTCCCAGATATCTGAATGTCTCAACAACCTGCTGCTTTAGGAGGTGCAAGAGACACATTTCCTCTCCGATGGCTGACAGCACCCACCTCTAGCAATTGTGAGACCCCAGAGCCAGGGTGAGAGCAAGGGGAAAGCAGTATTTGCTGTTCAGCAAGTGCCCTCCTACGTTGCATGTCATGGCATCATTTAATGTTCACAAAAGAGAAAAGGAAGGGATGGGATCGCTTGAGCCCAGGAGTTCTGGGCTGTAGTGCGCTATGCCGATCGGGTGTCCACACTAAGTTCGGCATCAATATGGTGACCTCCCGGGAGCAGGAGACCACCAGGTTGTCTAAGGAGGGGTGAACCGGCCCAGGTTGGAAACAGAGCAGGTCAAAACTCCCTGTGCTGATCAGTAGTGGGATCGCGCCTGTGAATAGCCACTGCATTCCAGCCTGGGCAACATAGCGAGACCCCGTCTCTGAAAAAAAAAAAAAGAGAGAGAGAGAGAGAGAAAAAAAGAAGGAAGGAGCCCCCGTCTGTAGACAGGGGAGAACAGTCCAAGTCATCACGTGGCTTGCCTTGGGGATCAAAGCCAAGATGCAGCTCAACTCCAGCTTGCTGACCTGGTCACTCAGGCACCTTGATTGTGCGGAGGAGAGGAGCAGGGTTGGGAGAATGCGTATTTAAGGGCAGTGTAAAAGATAACTTTGGGCTGAGCACAGTGGCTCGCTCCTCTAATCTCACAGCTTTGGGAGGCCAAGGAGGATGGATAGCTTGGGCTCAGGAGTTCAAGACCAGCCTTGGCAACATGGCAAAACCCTGTCTCTACAAAAAATACAAAAATTAGCCAGGCATGATGATGCATGCCTGTAGTACCAGCTACTCAGGAGACTGAGGTAGAGGATCAGTGAGCCCAGGAAGGTGGCTGCAGTGCGTGCCCACGCCTGGGTAACAGAGTGAGACCCTGTCCCAAAAAAAATAAGTAAAATTAGCTGGATGTGGTGGCGCAGACCTGTGGTCCCAGCTACTTGGGAGGCTGAGGCAAGAGGATCGTGTGAGCCCAGGAAGTGAAGGCTGCAGTGAGCTGTGATTGTACCATTGCACTCCAGCCTGGGCAAAAGAGAGAGACCCTGAAAAAAAAGAGAAAAGGAGGAGGGAAGGGAGGGAGGGAAGGAAAAGAAAAATAATAACTTTGTAATAGTCAGAGGTGTCAGAAACACAGCAGACTTCCTTGTGGGTAGAGAGCTCCCTGTTACCAGAGGCATTTAAGCAGAGAGGGTGACAGTGTGTCCCGGAGGGTGAGGAACATGGGAGCCCCACGCAGGCCTCCACCAGAGCCAGCCCTCACAGGAAGGGTGAGCCTATCTTATCCTACAGTAGGACCCAATCTTCAGGGTGCAAACAAAACTACAAAAACACATGCATTTTATCTCAAAGTTCACACAGTTTTAGTTGGAATAGCACCTTTGTACTAATTATTGGGATAAACAAAAGGTAGAATTATGTACTGGGGATTTCACCTTGCTGAAATAAAGCTTCCACACCCGCGTGATAAGGTAGTTTTGGGTTGGGCTTCTGTAGGCCAAACATCATCTTACAAAAATGTGGGAAGCTGGCGGGACACGGTGGTCACGCCTGTCATCCCAGCACTTCGTGGGGGGCTGAGGTGGGTGGATCACCTGACGTCAGGAGTTCGAGACCAGCCCGGCCAACATGGAGAAACCCATCTCTACTAAAAATACAAAATTAGCCAGGCATGGTGGCGGACTCCTGTAATCCCAGCTACTCAGGAGGCTGACGCAGGAGAACTGCTTGAACCCGGGAGGCGGAGGTTGCAGTGAGCCAAAATCGCACCATTGTACTCCAGCCTGGGAGACAGAGCAAAATTCCATCTCAAAAAAAAAAAAGCCCTGACCTAACTGACCCTCCAATGTCCCCGCTAACTACCAGTGTCCCTGTTCTGCCTCTGCTGAAGCCATGGGTGAGCCCCTCGCCCCTCATACCACAGCCCTACATGGCCACAGGTGGTGCAAGGCTGGGGCGCTGATTTGCTGGTGCTCTAGGTCAGAGGTCAGCATTTGTTCTTGTTCAGGGACAGAGAGTGAATGTTTTAGGTTTCTTGGACCTAGAGACGATGTCCTCAAGTCTTAGGCGATGGTTCTCACCCAAGGGCTATGTTTTTCATACATTTTCCATTTGACACTTAAAAGTGTCAAAGGCCAGGGCCAGGCATGATGGCTCACACCTGTAATCCCAACACTTCGGGAGACCGAAGCAGGTGGATCACCTGAGGTCGAGAGTTTGAGACCAGCCTGGCCAATATGGTGAAACCCTGTCTTTACTAAAAATAAAATTGGCCGGGCCTGATGGCACGTGCCTGTAGTCCCAGCTACTCAGGAGGCTGAGGCAGAAGAATTGCTTGAATCTGGGAGACAGAGGTTGCAGTGAGCCGAGATCGCGCCACTGCACTCCAGCCTGGGCAACAGAGCAAGACTCCATCTCAGAAAAAAAAAAAAAAAAAAAAAAAAACAGTGTAAAAGGCCATTTTTAGCTGGTGGGACAGGCAAGAAAGAGGCCACTGAAAAACGGGCCATCATGGCCATCTGCACGTCCGCTCTCAAGAGCCAGGTGAGACTGCACGCCGGCTGTGCCTAGGCATAGAGCTGCTTTGAAGATCAGTGCCACAGAGCCGCATCCAACATTAACTTTTCTCGGAACCTCAGCCTGTTGTGTCCTCCAGAGAACCCTGGAGGAAGCCTGGGTAACTCCTCCCCAGTCTCACTTTCCCGATAGGAGACCGAGGCTCAGGTGGTAACAGAGCCGAAACCAGAGAGCTCAAGCCCTGGACCTCCTGCATGCATAGAGTTTGCCTCTGACAACCTCACCCTGCACACCAAAGACCCCAAAAGGGGAGCCCGGGACAGCTCTCCAGGTGTGCCCTGCAGTCCTCGGAAATTCTGCAGCTCTCTGTCCCATGGCAGTAAAGAAAAGAGTGGCGGGCCGGGTGCCCACTCACGCCTGTAATCCCAGCACGTTGGGAGGCCGAGGTGGGTGAATCACGAGGTCAGGAGTTCGAGTTTGAGACCAGCCTGGGCAATATGGTGAAACCCTGTCTCTACTAAAAATACAAAAATTAGCTGGGCATGGTGGCATACGCCTGTAGTCCCAGCTACTCGGGAGGCTGAGGCAGGAGAATTGCTTGAACCCGGGAGGCGGAGGTTGCAGTGAGTCAAGATCGCACCACTGCACTCCAGCCTGGGCAACAGAGCAAGACCAATTCAAAAAAAACAGAAAGAAAAGAGTGCCATCCCATTCCAGCAGGTATAGCTAAAAGAGAGAAAAGAAGAGTGTGACCCATGCTGAGTCCTCACAAAGGCCTGAAGCTCGGGCACCTGACAGTACCCCCTGCCCCCGCCACCTGCCACATCATGATGCACGTGTGTTTGCTCTGACACCCTCTGTTTCGAGAAGTTCTGGCTGTCCCCAGATGGTGGCTGGCTGAAGCTTGCAAACCCTCCCGGTGAAAGAGCAGCAGCTGAGTGGCCCTGGCTTCCTGCAGCCCCTCTGCAGGCACTGGCGTCCCCACCAGCGCACATGCCTCTTTGGACTCTTTGCCCCTGGCTTGCTTTTGCCCAGTTCTTACGGATCAGCTACCCACTTCCTGGTTCCTGTCCGCTTGGTTGAAGGCATAATCTGCCGTCCTTTCACGCCTCTGTTTATGGGTTCCTGAACCGTAACCTTTCCTTGAAGAGGCTTTTGTATTCCATCTATGATCCGTGCAGGGGCCCCAGGCGAGCTCCTTGAGAGGACAGTGGGCCCCTGTGGCCTTGTGAGCTGCGCCCCTGGGCCCTGGGTGGCTGGGAGAAGCCGCGCCACAAAGCGCAGGTGCCTTGATCACCCCGCAGTCCGGCAGGTCACAGCAGGGACCCAGCCCATGCATGGGAATCCGCTCCAGCTCCCCAGCTCTGGCTTCGACTTCCTGTTCTCCTCCTGGTTCTTCCGAGCCTGGCAGTGAGAAAGCACAGCCTGCATTCCGCCCCGGGGCACTGCGTGTGGGCAGGACTGGTGGCCTCCCCAAGCACCTGGCTTTATCCAAGTACCTCCGTGCTCTGTTCTGGGAAATGGGGCTTAGAGCCCCCTAGAGTGGGAAAAATTCCTTGGGGAAGTAAAAATGAGGCAATTTTCCCCAACAGGACTTTCATAAAAGAAGCCCATCCAAAGAGTTTCCAAAATCACAGCATCCCCTTTACTGAGAGATATCGACAAGAGTCAAACTCTGTAAACTATTTGGAGAGATTTACTCTGAGTCAAATCTGAGTGACCGTGGCCCATGACACAGCCCTCAGGGGTCCCGAGAACATGGGCCCAAGGTGGGCAGGGCACAGCTTGGTTTTATACATTTTAGGGAGACATGAAACGTCAATCAGATACATCTAAGCTACACATTGGTTTGGTCCAGAAAGGCGGGACAGGGTAGGGTCCCTTCCGGGTTATAGGTAAATTTTTTTTTTTTGAGATGGAGTTTTGTTCTTGTCACTCAGGCTGGAGTGCAATGGCAAGACACAACCTCCACCTCCTGGGTTCAAGCGATTCTCCTGCCTCAGCCTCCCGAGTAGCTGGGACTACGGGTGGGCACCACCACACTTGGCTAATTTTGTATTTTTAGTAGAGACAGGGTTTTACCATGTTGGCCAGGCTGGTCAAACTCCTGTCCTCAGGTGATCTGCCTGCCTCAGCCTCCCAAAGTGCTGGGATTACAGTTGTGAGCCACCACACCAGGCTATTTTAAAAATTTCTGGTTGTCAGTTGCTTGAAAGAGTTATTATCAATAGAAAGGAAAGCGTGGGTTATGATAAGGGGTTGTGGAAACCGAGGTTTTATGACACAGATGAAGCCTCCAGGTAACAAGCTTCAAAGAGAGAGGCTGTAAATGTTTAGCAGACTGAAGGTCTGTGTTGATGTTCGTGCTGGTCGGCTTTTCCTGGATTCCGAAAGGGAGGAGGAGATAATAAGGCCTGTTCGACCCCCTCACCCTCCACGCCGCGTCACAGCCTGAACCAGTCTTTAAGGCTAACTTGAAGGTACCCTGGCAGAGATGATGGATTCCATTCGGATGGTTGGGAGGCTTAGAATTTTATTTTTGGTTTACAGAGCTCCTCGGAGCAGTGAGTCTCACCCTGGAGTGTGCATCAGAATAACTGGGGGTTCCCAGCCCCACCCCAGGAGAGGTAGATTCCGTTGGCTGGGGCTGGGGTCCCGGTTCTTCATTTCTCAAACACACCCTGCAGATATGCAGGGCCACACGGAGAGCTGTCTGCCTGGACATAGATATCCCCCATACCCGTCAGGACAGGCTCCATCCCAGCCCCCGAGGCGGGAAGACCCCACTCCCAGCTCCATCTCATCCTGCCTCACCCCTCCCATTCCCTGTGGTCTCTCTGGGCCCATTGAGCTATTACCTGGGCAGACCTCCTTGCCTGCCTGAGTCCTGCCCTTCCACGGCCCCGAGCTCAGGAGCCACCTCCCTCGGGACCCCCACACCCAAAGACCTCAGCCCCCACCCCAGGCCCACCGCACCGCAGCACCCCGCCTGGGAGGCCTCAAACTCAGAGCGTCAGGGCCATGCGGGCTGCACGCACATGTGAGACTAAGGCCTGGGACAGTTCTTCATGGCCGCAGACCAGTGTGCCTGTTCCCACATTTCTTGAAACGTTCAACTCTCTAGTGGGGGTCTGGGTTTGGATGCTAAGGCGGTCATAACCGGCCCGCTGGTGGCAGCGACAGAGGTCACTAGGAGGCCCCTGCAGACAGCAGAGCTGCGGTGCACGGCTCGGCCTGCAGGGGGCGCCCCCGGGCACCACAGCCAGTTGCCAAGAAGATTCACCAGCCAGCCAGGACCAGAGCCAAGGAGAGCCTCAGAATTTTTTTTTTTTTTTTGAGACAGAGTCTCTCTCTTTTGCCCAGGCTGGAGTGCAATGGTGTGATCTCGGCTCACTGCAACCTCCGCCTCCCAGGTTCAAGCGATTCTCCTGTCTCAGCCTCCCGAGTAGCTGGGATTACAGGCATGCGCTACCAAGCCCAGCTAATTTTTGTATTTTTAGTAGAGAAGGGATTTTGCCATGTTGGCCAGGTTGGTCTCGAACTCCTGACCTCAGGTGATCCACCCGCCTCAGCCTCCCAAAGTGCTGGGATTACAGGCATGAGCCACTGTGCCCAGCCTCGATTTTTTAAAATACATTTTCCCGGTTTATAAGCAACAGTCTGTATTTTTAAGCAGTAGGCAAGCACAACAAAATGGACATCCAGCCTCAACGGGGCCTTCCTGGACCGCTTTGCAGCCTCTGCTCTGGCGCCAGAGTCTGCTTGGACAGGGCTTCCTGCACTCGTGCAGTCACTCAGCAAACATTTACCCAGCAGCACCCACCCCATGTGCCAGACCCCGAGCTAGACACAGAAGCTACAAGGATGTGCAACTCGCAACCTGCCCTAGGAGCTCTGAGTCGGGCCTTCAGCCCCGACACCCGACCAGGAGAAGCTGGGCGGGAAGCATTTCCACTCCCGAGGGAGTGCTTCACTGCTGACTTTGTAGGGTGGTGCCATCCAACCCTCACCTGCGTTCCCAGCTGCTTTCTTCAGGATGGGATGGCCCTAGGGCCACTAGTGTGCAGAGCCCATGTAACTGCCCCACCACCAGCTCCGGCAGAAAAATAAAGACAGGAGCGCTGCACTCGTGCGAAAGACCACACAGAGCTACAGTAAACTCCTCGTCTGGGATTAGACGATGGCCCCTATGGCCCAAGGACTGGAGACAGGTGGCAGGGGGGTGTGACTGTCACTTCTCAAATTGCCCACCAGCAATGGGTTGCAGTGGGTATTCTCTCTTTCCTTGAGACAGAGCCTTGCTCTGTCACCCAGGCTGGAATGCAGTGGCGTGATCTCGGCTCACCACAACCTCTGCCTCCCTGGCTCAAGCGATTCTCGTGCCTCAGCCTCCCGAGTAGCTGGGATTACAGGCGCACACCACCACGCCCGGCTAATTTTTGTATTTTTAGTAGAGATGGAGTTTCGTCATGTTGGCAAGGCTGGTCTCAAACTCCTGGCCTCAAGTCATCTGCCCACTTCAGCCTCCCAAAATGCTGGGATTACAGGCATGAGCTGCTGCACCCAGCCCGCAGTGGGGATTTCTGATTGATGATGATTGTGACTGTGGTCTCTCATTGAATTGGCACTGGCTGGGGCCAGGGAGTAAGAGAGCTTGCCTGGGAGATTTCACCTGAGCCTGTGGTTTCTAGCTCTGGGCCACACAGGGGGCCTGAACTCTTGCTGCCTTTGCAGGCCACCAGCATGCACCCCAAAAACAGGGACGGAGAAACTCCCCTCAGCTACTAGGGCAGAAGCACTACATACAGCTCTCCCTGCAGCCCCCCGCACAGGTAGAAAGCCCACCTGCCCCATCCTGGCCCTTTCTGATGAGTACTGGGTATCACCCATCTCAGAGCCAGCCCAGGGCAAGGAGAGCAGGCTCAGAACAGGCTCCCCACCCCACCACTGCATGCGGCAGTGCTGGGCATGGGAGGGCGCAATCAGGGTGGGCAGGGGTCAGCCCAGGACACGGGACCATTTCCAGAATTGCAACACTGAGGCCCTGCTTCCTGGGCCATTGAGGCTTCCTTCCTGGGCCCTCCTAGTTCTCATGGCCGCTGGGAAGATGGACAGAGAGGCCACGAGGCCCCGGCGCTGTGTGGTGCTGCTCCTGTTCATCTGTGATGTGGTGCAACCCTGTGTCTTGGAGTTAAGAGAGCAAGGAGGTGTCCAGATGGGGAATGGCTCGACCTGCACTGCTGTGGACTGAGTGCCACCAGCCGGGGGCCTGGCCCTGTTCTTCAACTGCAAAGCGATGTCTGGTCTCCCCCTAAATATGGGGATCCTCTGGCGGAGCTTCAGGAGATCCACCCCAATTGAATCTTTGACACTTTAGGGAAAAAAAAAAGGTTTCATCTAAGTCAATTAGTATTTAAACAGGTTCATGGGGAGATCTGCAGAACCCCTCAGGGACCAGTTGTTTTTAAGCACCTTTTAGAAGCTGGTGAGTTTGTCAGAAAGGGCTGGTGCACGCCAGGCCCTGGAACTGACCTGGCTTCCTCAGGACCTCAGCAAATGATTCCTGGTTGCCGTCAGCCTCTGACTGCCGTGAGAAGGAACAAGCCCGGCCCCTGAAAGGGTGGTCCCCCTCAGGCTGCTGCCTGGTAGCTGCAGTGACTGAGAGTCTAGGACGCTTTGAAACTGTGACTTCTTCTTCCCACAGGAATCTGGTACAATATCCTCAGAGGCATTGGGAAGCTTGCTGTCATTATCAATGTAAGTGACATCGGGGACCTCGGCGGAATGGAAGTCCTGGCTGAACTGCCAGGCAGCCAGGGGCCCCTTGGAGAAGAAGCTGGACGTAGATCTTCCACTTCCAACCATGGTTCGGCCCCAGGATGCCGGGATTCTCTAGATATAAATGTCCCTTGACCACATGGAGTCGGGAGGGTGGGCTCTGAGGAGGCATAACAAATTCTCTTCAACCTTTTTCTGCAAGTTTTTAATTTTTTAAATTTTTTTCTGAGACAGAGTCTCACTCTGTGGTCCAGGCTGCAGCACAGTGACGCCATCTCTGCTCACTGTGACCTCCGCCTCCCAAGTAGCTGGCATTACAGGCCCACACCACCACGCCCAGCTAATTTTTGTATTTTTAGCAGAGACAGGGTTTTGACACGTTGACCAGGCTGGTCTCAAACTGACCTCAGGTGGTCCGCCCTCAGCCCCCCTCCCAAAGTGCTGGGATGACAGGCATGAGCCACTGCACCCAGCCTTTCTGCAAGCTTTGAGCAAAATTATTTACCATGCCCACCTTGGCCCCTAAGTCTCAGATGGCTGCTCTGTAGAGGTTTGGGAGATGCTGAAACAGAGCGAGAAAGGAGCGCTCATCAGCCTCACACACAGCTCTGCTGAGGATCAGTGCCCCAGGCCCCTCAGCCTCCTCCCCAGCCTGGCGGCCCCTTCAGGCCTCTCCTATCCCCAGGACTGCAGGCTAGGGTGGCCCGGCCCTCGGCCTTCCCCATCAGGGTCTGCCTGGCTCTGCCCATGGCCTGGATCTCCTGGGTTTAGCTGTGTCCAGCTGTCCTCAGCATATACTTCAAGCCCAAGGCTGTGTCCCAGGCATGAGAACCCCGGGCAGCCACAGGGAGTCCGCTGTCCCAGGGCCCCACGGCTCTCATCCCTTCCGCCCTCCAGCTGAGCCAAATCGTCCCCGCCAAAAGGTGACACCATGCACATGGGGGACGGTGGGGTGGCTCCCCAGAGCTGACAGTCAATGCTCTTGCAAGGCCAGGATGCCACATCAGGGACTCAGCCCCAGAGAAGGGCCCCTCAGAGCCTTCAGACAGTGCCCTTTCCCAGCGGGCAAACCCTTCTGCCAGGCACGTGCTCCCACCAGATGATAGGGAGGCTTCAGGCAGAGTGTGCACGCAGGGACGGCTCCTTATCCCACCCAGACAAGGGAGCACAGGGCCCTGAGGCAGGGGCCGCACTGTGCTGGGGTTGTGAGGCTGGGAACAGAGGTGCATCCTCTCTGCAACAAGTGGGCGCCGTGAGCAGCTACAGAACACAGGGGCACCTCCCGAGGACAGCAGCAGCAGAGACGAGAACGGGCCGGGCGCGGTGCCTCACTCCTATAATCTCCGCACTTTGGGAAGCTGAGGCAGGAGGATTGCTTGAGGCCAGAAGTTCAAGACCAGCCTGGCCAACATGATGAAACATAGTGAGACCTCGTATCTCAAAAAAGAAAAAAAAAGATAACAGGTGACATTCATGAGGCACCTAGAATGTTCTAGACCCTGCTAAGCTCTTTCCACACAACAGCCCACTAGTCTGCACACAGCCCTTGGACGTGGGGACTGTTACAGCACCAGAGGCACAGAGAGGTTAGTTGATTTTCCCAGGGCCACACAGCCACGTGAGAGGCTCTTTTGTAACAGCCAGGGCTGTAACAGAACGAGCTGGGTGAGGACTTGACAGCCTGCAAAGCACTTTCCCTTCCTGCCTCATTCCCTTCTCCAACAAGCCAGCACCCACGACCCTGCATCCATTCAGTCCGCATGCCAAAGCTGTGCGGCTACAGTCCCCTCCAGGGGCAGCAGCACGTGGCCAGGGCCCAGTGTGGCTATGATGGGTCACCCCTTGTTGCAGCCAGCCCTTCTGTGCCCAGTCTGGGGGTCCCCCTCACTGCCATGTCCCCTGCGCAGGCCTTCGTGATCTCCTTCACGTCCGACTTCATCCCACGCCTGGTGTACCTGTACATGTACAGTAAGGACGGGACCATGCACGGCTTCGTCAACCACACCCTCTCCTCCTTCAACGTCAGCGACTTCCAGAACGGCACAGCCCCCAACGACCCCCTGGACCTGGGCTACGAGGTGCGGATCTGCAGGTACTGCTCTCGACCCCCACTCTTTGAAAAGCCACGTTTATTGAGTTTCTGGGAGAGCCCGGGTTTGGGTGGGGCTCAAATCAGGGCAAGTCATGAAACAACTCAAACTTGCTTAAAAAAAAAAAAAAAAGGGCTGGTGCAGTGGCTCACACCCGTAATCCCAGCACTTTGGGAGGGCCAGGCAGGAGGATCGCTTGAGCCCAGGAGTTGGAGACCAGCCTGAGCCACATAGTGAGACCCCCATCTCTACAAATAAATGTTTAAATAGCCAGGACTTGTGGCACATATCTGTAGTTCTAGCTACTTGGGAGGCTGAGGTGGGAGGATAGATTGAGCCTAGGAATTTGAGGCTACAGTGAGCTATGGTCACACCACTGCACTCCGGCCTGGGCAACAGAGTGAGACCCTACCTATAATTTCAAAAAATCAATAAAATAAAATGAATAAAAAGATGCCTGAGGGGAGGAAATTAGAGGTGATTTAGCAGTTCCTATAACTAAGAAGCCCAGGATAGCTTCAGGCATGGCTGGATCCAGGAGCTACAGTTTGCCATCAGGCTCCACTCTGGCACCGCCTCTCCACTTTGATTCCTCTGTCTGCATTGTTCTCTTGCTGGTGGAAAGGGTCCCCTGCAGCTCCTGGCTTATATCCTCTCTGCTCTGCAGCCCCTGTGGAAAGATCTCCTGTGTCCCAATAGTCAGCAAACGTCCAGGGACTGAGTCTTACTGGCCCATCTAGGGTCAGATGTCCATTCCTGAACCAACCACTATTGCCACCAGGAGGAGGCCTCTCCTTGGCCTGGCCTGGGTCACGTGCCAGGGTGTGAAGTCACAGAGAATTGGGGGGTCCTAAGAAAAACTGGGGTGCTGTGACTTGAAGAGGAGACATATGCCAGCAGACAAAGCCTTGAGCACAGAGTGAGGAGGGACAAGCTGGCACCTGTGGCTTCTGACACTGGGAGGCCAGGGCTGCTCATCCCCATGGGAAAGCGGGTTATGCAACTTCTGCCTGGCCCAGCAGCTGGCACCAGAGCCATGGCCCAGCCCGATCCTGTCTCAGGGGTTGGCAGTACAGTGCTGAACAGGCCCTCGGAAACTCCCATCCAGCTCCCTCCAGAAATCAAGCTCTGTAGGCAAGGGCCCTATCTGTTGGGCATCTCCCGGAATTCTCCATCCCTGGAGTGGGGTCTGGCACATAGTAGTTGGTCAATAAATGCTTATAAACGAGGAAGTGAGGGAATGCCCAGACTGAGGCCCAGAGAGGTCAAGTGATTACCCAGGGGACACACAGCAAGGCGGCAGTTCGAGAGGGCGAGCACCAGGGATGTGGGTCCAGGCCAGGGCTATGCCTGCAGAGCCAGCTGGTCCCTCTCCTGGCCTCCCTGACTGACATTTTAGTGACCAGCAGGGGCACACCTGCAGCTCAGCCCCCAGAAACCCTGCCCCTAGTGGGGGCATTTCTGTCCAGCTTTGGGAAGCTTTTCCAATGCAGGGTGGGGATGTCAGCTCCATTCAAGCCGAGTCCCAGCTGACGCGTGGCATGCCCCAGATTTGGGGAGCTGTGGAGGGAGGGAGGCCCTAGGCGGAGACCTCACGCCGCTCCCACAGACCCTGGGCATCTCTGGGTCTCTGTGAAAAGAGGAAGGGGCTGGGGAGAACGGAAGCACGGGCAGCCGTCGTGAACGGGGCGGGCCTCCCTCCGGAGTCATTTCCATCGAAGAGCCAAGGTCAGTGGCCGGACCTCGGTGGGAGGGGCGCGAGTGAGCTTGACTCTCCAAGCCCGGAATCAGTCCTCCACATCGAACTAAAGCTGGTAACTCGAGAACCAGGGCAGCCCGTGTTCTTTAGAGATAAGGAGGTGAGGCACTGCAGCAGCCCCGGAAGAGGAAGAGGAAAAGCTGCCCCAGACCCTGGTGGGCCGGGCCGGGCCGGCTACCTGACAGGCCCCTGCCTGCACCAATGGTATGCTTAGCTTCGTTCTTCCGCAAACATTTGATAAACTGTTTAAGTTACTTTGATCAAATGTTCAGGGTTTTGTTTTGTTGAGTTTTTTTGGTGTGTTGTTCGGTTTGCATTTTCTGTTTTTCCTTTTTGAAACAGAGTCTTGCTCTGTCACCCAGGCTGGAGTGCAGTGGTGCAATCTCTGCTCACTGCAATCTCTGCCTCCCAGGTTCAAGTGATTCTCATGCCTCAGCCTCCCGAGTAGCTGAGATTACAGGCACCCACCACCACACCCAGCTAATTTTTGTATTTTTAGTAGAGACCATATTGTTCAGGCTGGTCTCGAACTCCTGACCTTAGGCGATCCGCCCACCTCAGCCTCCCGAAGTGCTGGGATCACAGGTGTGAGCCACCGCCCCCGGCCGGGTTTGCTTTTTGTAGAGACAGGGTCTCACTTTGTGGCCCAGGCTGAAGAGCAGTGACATGTTCAAAGCTCACTGTAGCTTCAACCTCCAGGGCTCAGGTGATCCTCCCACCTCAGCCTCCCGATAGCTGGGAATACAGGTGTGCACTGCCATGCCCAGCTAATTTTTGTATTTTTGTAGAGACAGGGTTTTACTGTGTTGCCCAGACTGATCTCTGACTCCTCAGCCTGAGATGACAGTGCTGAGGTTGCGGGCACAAGCCACCACACCTGGCTGATAAGGTGCTTACGGTTTTGTCTTCAATAGTTTCCCTCAAAGAGCAGATGGACTGGAGAGGTGGTTTTCAAACTGAGTTCCATGGAACCCATCCTGGAGTTCTATGGAGCATGGGGGTTGGTTTGAGGTTCCGGGGGTTCAAGCTTGGGGAACCCCCACCGCTTCAACCAAGTAGGCTCTGCACTCTTGGGGCCCTATGGGAGTTGTCAGTGAGACTTCTTTTGGGAACAAAGGGTCCAGTGCTTTTAAAAGTTTGGAATCGGCCGGGCGCAGTGGCTCACGCCCATAATCCCAGCACTTTGGGAGGTCAAGGCAGGTGGATCACAAGCTCAAGAGTTTGAGACCAGCCTGGCCAACATGGTGAAACCCCGTCTCTACTAAAAATAAATAAATAAATACAAAAATTAGCCAGGCATGGTGGCGGGCGCCTGTAGTCCCAGCTACTCGGGACGCTGAGGCAGGAGAATCGCTTGAACCTGGAAGGCGGAGGTTGCAGTGAGCTGAGATGGTTCCACTGCACTCCAGGCTGGGCCACAGAGCGAGACTCTGTCTCAAAAAAAAAAAGTCTGGACTCTCCTGGTCCACATGGTCCCCGCCCTTGATTCTGTGAGCCCACAGCTGGGCCTCGGGAATACTTCCTGCCACACAGGGTTTACACGAAGCCCGTCAGGTCCTGCCTGGTCCATGGAGGGTCCTGCCCACCCCCCTCCACTGTGGAGACAGACTCCCTGGGTTCAGGGCCAGGGGCTGCTCACCCAAGAGAGGGCTGCCCTCCTGGAGGCAGCCGCACACCAAGCTGAGCCTGTCCGGGCACCCCTCGAGCTGCCTGGCTCTGGCCAGAGCTGAGCCCCGCCGAAGCCCCACCCTCGACTCTGCCACCGTCTTTTGCAGGTACAAAGACTACCGAGAGCCCCCGTGGTCGGAAAACAAGTACGACATCTCCAAGGACTTCTGGGCCGTCCTGGCCGCCCGGCTGGCGTTCGTCATCGTCTTCCAGGTGCGGTGGGTCCCTCTGTGCTTCTGGTGTGGGGATGGAGGCACTGAGGGACCACCCCGTGCCCACAGTCTGGAAGGCAGGAGCTGCCAGAGCCACGGGTTCAGAGGCTCCTCCAGAGGCCTGGAGAACTTGCTCTGCGACACCCGAGGAGGGGACCTGGCCGGCTGCAGGCCCCCTGCACCCACAGGGCCCAAGACAACTTCATGAGAGAGGAAGGCAAAGAGAGGGGCCGGATGAGCGCCGGCAGAAGGGTTCGGACTCGCTGGTGGGTTTAATCCAGTAGAAGTTTCTTTTTTTTTTTTTTTTTCAGCTGGAGTTTCACTCTTTGTCGCCCAGGCTGGAGTACAGTAGCACCATCTTGGCTCACTGCAACCTCCACTTCCCGTGTTCAAGCGATTCTCCTGCCTCAGCCTTCTGAGTAGCTGGGATTGCAGGCACCTGCCACCACACCCAGCTAATTTGTGTATTTTTAGTAGAGACAGGGTTTCACCGTGTTGGCCAGGCTGGTCTTGAACTCCTGACCTCAGGTGATCCACCCACCTCGCCCTCCCAAAGTGCTGGGATTACAGGTGTGTGCCACTAGAAGTTTCTTTATTGAACAAGACAGGGGCCTGGCACAGTGGCTTGCACCTATAATCCCAGCACTTTAGGAGTCCGAGGCAGGCAGATCACCTGAGGTCAGGAGTTCGAGACCAGCCTGGCCAACCTGGTAAAACCCTGCCTCTACTAAAAATACAGAAATTAGCCAGGTGTGGTGGTGCACGCCTGTAAGTCCAGCTACTTAGGAAGCTGAGGCAGGAGGGAGGTAGAGGTTGCAGTGAGCTGAGATCTCACCACTGCACTCCAGCCTGAGCAACAAGAGTGAAACCCTATCTCAAAAAAAAAAAAAGCAAGAAAGAGACATGGAGAAAGGGGCCCCCACCTCTGTCCCCCTCTCGTTCTCACACCTTGTCTGTGGTAGCAGGCAGAGCCAGGACAGACAGGAGCGCAGTGGGCTCTCAGGTGACCCCAGACACAGCCAGCAGCCATGGGACCCAGCCCCCACTGACCCAGCCTCTGGGGAAGGGTCTGAGCCAACCTTCTGAGGCCAGAGGAACTCCCAGTGGAGCAGACCCTAGGCTACAGTGCCAGCTGTGCAGCAGCGGCTGAGGTCCTGGTGGGGGCACCCTGGGCTGTGGGTTCTGCTCATTGGTGTCCCTCTAACCTTGATTAAGTTGATGCTAGGAAGTCAGTAGGCCAAGAGCTCTGATTCTGGAATCCCCAGGACTGGGTTCAAGTCCCAACTCTGTCACAGGGCAGCCCCTTCCACTCCTCTGAGCTCAGCGGCCTCATCTGTCAGCTTTTCACAGCAAGCAGTGCAAAAGCTGTGTGCGGCTGGGTTCCGCAGACCAGAGCCTGACAGCTCAGCAAGGAGGGGTCTCGGCTGGAAGCAGCCCAGCCTCATCCCAAGGGAGCCCTGGAGTATACGCGGCACCCCAGACCTGGCCTCGCCTGGAGGCAAGGCAGCCCCAGATGGGCCGGTCACTGCTTGGGCTGTCCAGGCTGGGAAGAGGGAGATGGGAGGGGGCATAAGTTCTGCAGCTGTAAGCATGAGCAGCCAACCCCAGCCACAGCTGGGGCCTGGGAGCGCCAGCCAGGAGAAGACACCATTCGAGATGGCAGAGCACCACCTGCTCAGCCGGGGATGCTTACCATTCGAGGTGGCACGCGGGAGCCTGCTCAGCCGGGGATGCTTACCATTCGAGGTGGCACGCGGGAGCCTGCTCAGCCGGGGATGCTTACCATTCGAGGTGGCACGCGGGAACCTGCTCAGCCGGGGGTGCTCACACATGCTTGCTCAACCGGCATTCAGCAAACAACAAGATTCAGTTTTTCGGGCGAGGCGCAGGGGCTCACGCCTGTAATCCCAGCAGTTTGGGAGGCCGAGGTGGGTGGATCACGAGGTCAGGAGTGCAAGACCAGCCTGGCCAAGATGGTGAAACTCCATCTCTACTAAAAATACAAAAACAGCCGGGCGTGGTGGCACGCGCCTGTAATCCCAGCTACCCGGGAGGCTGAGGTGGAGAATTGCTAAAACCCAGGAGGCGGAGGTTGCAGTGAGCCGAGATCACACCACTGCTCTCCAGCCTGGGCAACAGCGAGACTCCATATAAAACAAAATTCAGTTTTTCCATAAAAACTGACTTATGTTGCCTTCTATCCTCCACGGAGGAGGTAGATGTTCGGGGACCCTGGGAGGCTTCGCAAACTGTAAAAGTTTGATCCATTTGTGGCTATTTCTAGTTTCATGCTTTTCCCCAAAGCCTCGATGCTTGTTGGATTTGGCAATGCGCGACCCATCAGGTCACTTCCTGAGTCTCCTGGTCAAGGAATTCAGAATGACTTAGATAATTTTCCCACAATACCTGAGTTCAGATTTGCTCAAGAAAGTTGGCCAGCATGTCTCAAAGGCCTGCCGGGTGGTTCTGGGCCTCCTTCATACCTGCTGGGAAACTGAGGCCCAGGGAGGTCAAAGGGCCAGGAGGTCACGGGGTGGTGTTCCACCAGGTGGGGGCCAGGCAGAGAGGCGGGGGGCACTTCCCCAGGTGCCATCCTCCTCCCTGCTGCCACGCGCTGCCCTCCTCCTTCCAGAACCTGGTCATGTTCATGAGCGACTTCGTGGACTGGGTCATCCCGGACATCCCCAAGGACATCAGCCAGCAGATCCACAAGGAGAAGGTGCTCATGGTGGAGCTGTTCATGCGGGAGGAGCAGGACAAGCAGCAGCTGCTGGACACGTGGATGGAGAAGGAGCGGCAGAAGGACGAGGCCCCATGCAACCACCACAACCCCAAAGCCTGCCCCGACAGCCTCGGCAGCCCAGCCCCCAGCCATGCCTACCACGGGGGCGTCCTGTAGCTGACCGGCCGGGCATCCTGACCGACGGGCACCCTCTCCCAGGGCAGGCGGCTTCTGGCTCCCACCAGGGCCTGGAGGCTCCTGGGTTTTCTACAAACCTGGAAGACCACTTTCTAATAGGACATTTTCCTTTCTTCTTTCTGTTTTCTTCCCTTGTTTTTGCACAAAGCCATTAGGCAGGGAATTTTTTTCAATCTGTAGTTTTCAAGGTGAATCAAAATGATGGCTGGTAATAAAGCAATAAAGTAGCAAAGGCAGGTGCTCTGCAGAAAGAATGCTTGGAAACTCGAGTTTCCCTGGCGGCAAATAGTGCGCAGAGGCCCCTAGAAACCCTCCTTTCGATCCTCCTAATGCCTTAAGATAGATGTGAAATGGTAAGCCAAGGCATCGGGTAAAAGCTGGTGCGAGGCTTCAGAGAAAATGGAAAAACCAAGAAAGAATAATGATGGATTCTGGTTCCAAAATGTGTCACCTGCCTGTTTCAGAAAAGCTAGACTTTCAATCACCTTTTCCTTCCTCGGTTCAGCGGCTGAGGCACTCTGGGCAGAGTGAGAAGTGCCCCAGCGCTGACCGCATGGGGGCGAGGAGCATCCCACCTATTCCTGGAAAGCTAGAAGTGGGCACAGGTGTCCTTGACTGAGCAGGAACCAGACCCGTGGCGTCCCCGGCAGGCCTCGCTGTCAGTCACACACCTGCCGCGTGGCACCAAGCTGACCTCAGAGCTGTTCATCTTCCTTATGCAACAAAACTGGTTGACCAGAAAATGGGCAGGGAGAGATGACCTCGGAAGCATTTCCACAGATGGCGTCAGGGTTTTGAGAAGTCTTATGGCTTCCCGGGGTCCCCTGGAAGCTTTAGAATATTCATGTTTTTTTCTTTTTTTCCAAAAATCAATTATGTGGTAGATTGAGGATATTTTTTCTGTAGCTCAAAGGTGGAGGGAGTTTATTGATTAACCAAATATCATTGAGAGAAATTTAAAATACTGTTACTACCAAAGATTTTTATTAATAAAGGGTTCTATTTTGGTAACACTTCTCTATATTTTTACTCACAAGAATGTTGCTGTTGACAATTATTTTAAAAGTGTATAAAACCAAGTCTCATAAATTACCTGAGTGATCTAAATCTGCAGCAATGATATTAAACAACTCTCTGAAATTTCTCAAGCACCAAGAGAAACATCATTTTAGCAAAGGCAAGGAGGAAAAGGATAAACATATTTGTCTTGAACACCTCATTGACGTGCTGTTGACACTCCCGTTAATCTGCCAACTGTGATCAAAGTTCGTGGGTCTTGTAGATTTCCATTATTTGCTAAAATCATGCAATCTGATGCTTCTCTTTTCTCTTGTACAGTAAGTAGTTTGAAATGGGTTTTGTATATAAATATTGTATTAAAAAATAGGCGATTACCAAAAATCCTTTTATGGAAACCGTTTTTTTAAAAAAGTGAATGTACACAAACCCACAGAAGACTGTGGCTGGACATTCCTCTAAATAAATTTGAGTATACGACACTTTTCTCACTTGAATGCTGTCTGTGTGACGTCGTCCCGGGAAACGCACAGGCTGTCCCCAAAGTCCAGTGGATCCCGCAAACTCAGCACCGACTGACAGGCATCTCTTTCCTGTTGTGCCAGCATGTGGGTTGCTCTAAACGTTCTTGGGACTTCATCTCTCTGGGAGTGTGTGCATTTGTGCTGTACACGTGTGTGATTATTCATTTGCATGTGCTTTGCGTTTATCATATGCACACATTTGCATTTGCCGCGTGCATGTGCCTGTGTGTTTACATGTTGGTGTGCATCACACGTGTGTATTCATGTGTATTTGCTGGTATGTGCATATGGGTGCAGGTGTTTGTGCATGTTTATATGCATGTTTGTATGCATGCATGTTTGTATGCATACATGCGCACATGTCTGCGCGTGCACGTATGCATGCACTGTGTGTGCCTGTGAATGTGTGTGTTTGTTTGCACGGTCTGTGTGTGTATTATCCATTCTCACACTGCTATAAAGAACTACCTGAGGCCAGGCACGGTGGCTCATACCTGTCATCCCAGGACTTTGAGAGGCCAAGGTGGGTGGATCACTGGAGGTCAGGAGTTTGAGACCAGCCTGGCCAACATGGAGAAATCCCATCTCTACTTAAAAAAAAAAAAAAAAATTAGACAAAAATTATCTGGGCATGACCTGTCATCTCAGCTACTTGGGAGGCTGAGGCAGGAGAATCGCTTGAACCTGGAATGTGGAGGCTGCAGTGAACCGAGATCGCACCATTGCACTCCAACCTGGGTGACAGAGTGAGACTGCATCTCAAAAAAATATAAATAAATAAATAGAACTACCTGAGACTGGCTAATTTATGAAGAAAAGAGGTTTAATTGACTCACACCTTTGCATGCTTAACAGGAGGCATGACCAAGAGGCCTCAGGAAACTTAACGATCATGCCGGAAATTGAAGGGGAGGCAAACACGTTTTCACGATGGCGGAGCAGGAGAGAGCAAGGGGGGACGTGCCACACTTCCAAGCCGTCAGATCTCGTGAGAACTCACCCACTACCACGAGAACAGCATGGGGGAAATGCACCCCATGATTCAGTCACCTCCCACCAGGTCCACCCTTGACACATGGGGATTACAATTCAACATGAGATTTGGGTCAGGCGCCGTGGCTCACGCCTGTAATCCCAGTACTTTGAGAGGCTGAGGCGGGCGGATCACGAGGTCAGGAGTTCAAGACCAGCCTGGCCAACATGGTGAAACCCTGTCTCTACTAAAAATACAAAAATTAGCTGGGGGTGGTGGTGTGTTCCTGTAATCCCAGCTACTCAGGAGGCTGAGGCAGGAGAATTGCTTGAACCAGGACCCGGAAGATGGAGGTTGCAGTGAGCTGAGATTGCACCACTGCACTCCAGTCTGGGCTACAGAGTGAGACTCTGTCTCAAAAAAAAAAAAAAAAGGATGTGAGATTTGGGTGTGGACACAGAGCAAAAACATGTCAGTGCGCATCACCCCAGTGTTCACACACGTTTGCCTTAGCCTGTGTTTGTATGTGCATATGTGCTGTGTGTGTGCATATGTGCTGTGTGCATATGTGCTGGTGTATATGTGCATATGTGCTGGTGTGTGTGCATATGTGCTGATGTGTGCATATGTGCTGTGTGTGTGCATATGTGCTAGCGTGTGTGCATATGTGCTGGCATGTATGTATATGTGCTGGTGCATGTGTGCTGGTGTGTGTGCATGTGTGCTGGTGTGTGTGCATATGTGCTGTGTGTATGCATGTGTGCTGGTGTGTGTGCATATGTGCTGGTGTGTATGTGCATATGTGCTGGTGTATGTGCATATGTGCTGGCATGTGTGCATATGTGCTGGTGTGTATGTGCATATGTGCTGGTGTATGTGTGCATATGTGCTGGTGTGTATGTGCATATGTGCTGGTGTGTGTGTGCATATGTGCTGGTGTATGTGTGCATATGTGCTGGTGTGTATGTGCATATGTGCTGGTTTGTGTGCATATGTGCTGGTGTATGTGTGCATATGTGCTGGTGTGTATGTGCATATGTGCTGGTGTGTGTGCATATGTGCTGGTGTGTGTGCATATGTACTGGTGTGTGTACATATGCTGCCATGTGTGTGCATATGTGCTGGTGTGTGTGCTTGTGTGCATGCACACGTGCCACGTATTCCTTCTGTGTGTGTGAGTGTGTGTGTGTTAGGATGGGGGATGTGGTCACACTTTCTCAGCAGGGTCTTCCCAGATCCCCATATCTCAACCTCTAATCCCACAACCCAGTAGACTAGTATTTAGGATTTCACAGACCCCAAATATCTCCAAAACCTTTTGGAACTGACCTTGGGTTGTCAATGTTTTCATCTGGGCAAGTGGGGATTTGTTTTTAGAAACGCCACCTATAAGCACTATCAATTCATAAAAGAATGTATATTTTTAACACCAAAATGTCAGCAAGGTAGCACAGGGCTTCGGGCTGGGGACGCTGTCCTTGTGCAGCCCTCGGCCTGGCCCACCTTCCTCTCACTGCCGGGACCAGGAAGGGCCTCTTCCCACCTGCGGCAGGCATCAGGCGCCCCCTCGTGCTGGCTCTCCTCAGCACAGCACCTTGCCACCTTGGTCGGGGCAGCCTCCTAAAGCTTAGGCTCCACTTCCTGGATCCTGTAGGGAGGACCCGGGAGAACAGCACCCCAGGATCGGCACCGCAGGAACCCCTTCCCTCTGCCCTCCGGTCTCCGTGGGTGCTCTCAGAGCCTGGGAGGGCACAGGTGGGGACCTTCAGCCACATCCGAGAGATGAAGAAACAGGCTCTTGACCAAGCTTTAATGCCAAGTCTGAAGGCCAGACCTCATAAACATGTGGAACATTCAAGAAACATTTATTGAACTCCTACTGTAGGCCGACTGCAGTGGCTCATGCCTGCAATCCCGGCACTTTGAGAGGCCCAGGCAAAAAGATTGCTTGAGCCTAGGAGTTCCAGACCAGCCTGGGCAACACAGCAAGACCCTATCTCTACAAAAAATTAAAAAAAGTAGCCGGGCATGGCGGCAACCACCTGTGGTCCCAGCTACTCGGGAGAGTGAGGTAGGAGAATCGCTTGAGCCCAGGAGGTCAAGGCTGTGGTGAGCTATGATTGCATCACCCCACTCCAGCCTGGGCAACAGAGCAAGACTGTCCAAAAAAATAAATAAAAATTAGACCAGGCACAGTGGCCCATGCCTGTAATCCTAGCACTTTGGGAGGCCAAGGTGGGTGGATCACCTGAGACCAGAAGTTCGAGACCAGCCTGGCCAACAAAGTGAAACCCAGTCTCTACTAAAAATATATATACCAAAAAATAAAAATAAAAATGAACTCCACTGTGTGTCAGGCACTAGGAAGAGAAGGGTGAAGACCGAGGACGCAGCCCCTTCCCTCCCAGATGACATTCTCACACAGGAAGTCAAATGCTGAACCGGAAACCCAACAGTGGAACCAGACAACTTCGGACAAAGGGAGTGCTGATGAAAATAGAGCAGGGAGTATGCCTGACTGAGGGTGACGACGCTGTGCCGGAGGCCCCAGACCTGAGCAGCCAGAAGCCAGAAACACGCAACAGAGGGACCAGCAGCTGCAGAGACCGAAGCAGCAGCTGCTGGATGAGCTCCAGGAGCAGAGGGGCAGGGAGGCTGCAGAAGACACTGGAGAGGTGGCTGGAGCCGACTCACGCAGGGCTCCGGCTGAGTGAAAACTTTGAACTTGGTGGTAGGTGCCATGGGCAGGGCTGGGCAGTGTCTATGAGGGCAGCGATGGGATCTGATGTACATTTGAGGTCACGGCCGCTGTAGGGTGGAAACTGCAGCCAGTCCCGCTACTATACAGACAGGCACAGGAGGCTCGGAAAGGCTCAGGGCTCCACTGCAGCCATCCGCAAGCTGGCGGCACACCATCTCTCAGCCCCAGAAGCCTGGTGCAAAGACTCTTCTACTACTGGTCCCTGGAGTCGCGTGGCTGGGCGCAGGGTTGGGGGTTAAGTCCAGCGGGCCTTGAAGTCTGAGTGTACCAGTGGCACCCCGGAGCCCGGCAAGGACACACTGGTGTCTGGCCACGAGGGTTCTGCCGCTCTCCTCTGAGGGTGGAGGCTGACCACGAATAGCATTCAGCCCAAGACGACCGCTGTTTGGTAGGCTCGGCATTTGTTAACTTCTGAAGTTAATTTAGTACATAAAAAGCAGGCATTTGAAGCCCACATTTGCATGTTCTCCTGAGAAATCACACCTGCTGCTGCACAGCCCACAGGTCACGTTCTCACATTTGACAGCAGCTCAGTGGGACCTGCCCTTCCCAAGATGGTGCCTGTGCTCGCCAGTCTCCCCACCCTCCCAAACATGCCTGCCCACTGGCTCCAGGGGAACTGAGGCTGGGGCCTTTTTAGACAAGCCTCAGACCAACGTCCCTGGCTACGGATCTAGAACCAGCAGTGGATTCAGAGCTTGGCCAAAGTATGTGCTTGAAGCAGGGCTGTCTCCAGCCCAAGGCTGGACTCAGAGCCCTGCCCAAGGCACTCACATCACCAAGTCCCACACACACACTCATCTTCAGGGCTCCAGGAGCCACTCGTGTGCCCCCAACCCCGGGTGATATGTGTCCTCACATGTCAGGCAACACTCATTTACCTGCCCAAGTTTTGCAGGAGCCACAGCAAAGAAGAGACGTGCTAACATGTGCCAGAAAACAGGCTAGAAGGAAGTACTGGCACAATGCCAGGCACAGAGGAGCCACCAGAAAGCGCTGAATGGATGAATAAGCAAGTGAGGAATCAATGGATAGATAAATGTAGGATAGATGGATGAATGTTTGGATGGTGGATAGATGGATGAGTGGATGGGAGGATGGATGAATGGATGGTTGGATGTGTGGATGGACGGATGGGTGGATGGATAGATGTGTGGATGGGTGGATAAATGGATGGATGGTGGATGGATGAATGGATGGATGGATGGACTGGGTGGATGCTGGATGGGTGGATGGATGGATAAATGGATGGATGGATGGTGGATGGGTGAATGGATGGATGGATGGATGAATGGATGGATGGATGGTGGATGGGTGAATGGATGGTTGGATGTGTGGATGGATGGATGGGTGAATGGTGGATGGGTGGATGGATAGATGTGTGGATGGGTGGATAAATGGATGGATGGTGGATGGGTGAATGGATGGATGGATGGACTGGGTAGATGCTGGATGGGTGGATGGATGGATGGATGGATGGACTGGGTGGATGGTGGATGGGTGGATGGATAGATGGGTGGATGGGTGGATAAATGGATGGATGATGGATGGGTGAATGGATGGATGGATGGACTGGGTGGATGCTGGATGGGTGGATGGATGGATAAATGGATGGATGGTGGATGGGTGAATGGATGGATGGATGGATGGACTGGGTGGATGCTGGATGGGTGGATGGATGGATAAATGGATGGATGGATGGTAGATGGGTGAATGGATAGATGAATTGGGTGGATGGATGTAGGGGGAGATTCCATAAGTGCCGAGGCAGGAGCAAAAGGCCTCAGCCTATTTCCATATAAATAATGAAGAAGAAAGTAACTAGAAATATAACCATAGTAGTTATTAGTTATTCATATGTGATCTTAGTTATTCATAGGTGATCTTAATTCCTTTATTAATGCCTATCAGGTCAGAAGTGTGAACCTGGGGTTCACATTGTGAAATGAATGACACTAAGGCAAGATGCTCTAAGCCCTCTGTCACACCCACATAAGGGCTGCTGGAGGGTGCCTTGGCTGAGCAGTAGCGCCAGCGCTGGGAAAGCACCCGCTGTTTAGCCAGCTAGGGAAGGAGATGTCCAAAATGGCCCAGATGTCTCCTTCCCGGGGGAGTGAGGAGAAAACTCCGCTCCTCCATGCTCTTGTGGGAGGCCTGACGGCTGCCAGATGGGCCCGCAGACATCCAGGGGCTTAACTGTCTCTATGTGATGCTGTGCTGCAGTCGTCACGTTCCATGTCCACTCTCATGCTCTGCTTCTGCACCTGGCTCCTTTTTTCTTAGAAAAGATAATCAGTAATAGTAACATAAATCTTAATGTTTTAGTTCTTTCTTAATAAGTATGGAAAAAGTGTTGAAGCATTATGCTCCTTACCTCACTTTGGGTGCCAGAAATTCCTGAGCCCCCACCTGAATGACACGTGATGTACTTGATCCTATCCCTGTGACACCCTATGTACCCTGCCCCCAGTCTCCGACCACCAAGATCACACCCTACCTACCCTGCCCCCAGATTTTCAACTCAATAAAAGTGAGTGTCCCAGCATTTGGGGCAACTGCTGTTCTCCGGGATTTGGGTAGCAGTGGACCCCTGGGCCAAGACTCTCTTTTCTCAATCTCTGTGTCTTGTGTCTTTTATTTCTACAATTTCACTTCTCCTCACCAGCCGGGAGGGGCTCACAGAACTCTGTAGGGCTGGACCCTATAGATGGATGGATGGATTGGGTGAATAGGTGAATAGATGGATGGATGGATGGATGGATGGATAGATGGATGGATGAACAGGTGGGTGGATGGATGATAGATGGATGGATGGTGGATGGGTGGGTGGATGGATGTGTGGATGGGTGGATTGGGTGGATGGATGGATGGATGAATGTGTGAATGGATGGGTGGGTGGATGGATGGATGGATTGGTGGATGAATGAGTGAATGGATGGATATGTGGATGGGTGGGTGGGTGGATGGATGGATGGATGGATGGATTGGGTGAAATAATGGGTGAGTGGAGGGATGTGTGGATGGATGGATGCTGGATGAATGGATGGATGGATGGTGAATGAGTGAGTGGATGTATGGATGAATGAATGGATGGATTGCATGGATGGATGGATGGATAAATGGATGCTGGATGAATGGATGGATGGTAGATGGTAGGATTGATGTGTGGATGGATGGATGGATGGATGGATGGATGGTGGATGGGTGGATGGATGTGTAGATGGATGGATGGATGTATAGGTGGATGGATGGATGGATGGATGGTTGGTTGGATGTGTGGATGGATGGATGGATGGTGGATGGGTGGATGGATGGATGGATGGGTGGATGAATGGAAGGATGGATGGATAGATGTGTGGATAAATAGATGCTGGATGAATTGATGGATGGTAGATGGCAGGATTGATGTGTGGATGGATGGTGGATGGATGTGTAGATGGATGGACGGATGTGTAGATGGATGGATGGTTGGGTGGATGGATGGATGGTTGAATGGATGGATGGATGGATGGATGGATGGATGGTGGATGGGTGGATGGATAGATGGGTGGATGAATGGAAGGATGGATGGATAGATGTGTGGATGAATGAATGCTGGATGAATGGATGGATGGTGGATGAATGAGTGGATGTGTAGATGAATGAATGGATGGATTGGGTGGGTGGGTGGATGGATGGAGGGATGTGTGGATGGATGGTGGATGGATGGATAGATGGTAGATGGATAAATGGATAGAAGGATGGATGGATGTGTGGATGGGTAGATGGATGGATGCTGGATGAATGACTTGACAGATGGATGGATGTGTGGATGGAGGATGGATTGTTGGATGGATGGGTGGATGGATGGATATAAGTATGGATGAATGGATGGGTGGATGAATGGATGGATAGATGGGTAGATGGATGGGTGGATGGATGGAAAATAGACTGACAACTGGGTCTTTTTGCCTCCAAGCAGAGTGGGCCTCAGGATCAAGTTAGCAGGGGTGTTCATGGAGGAGGTAAGGGGGTAGTGGGAGGTAAATGTGATGCCTTCTGACCTGAAGACATTCTCACAGCAGGCAGTTCACCACCCTCACTCACACAGCCCTGGCAGAAGAGCAAATGGCAAAGAGACAGCTTACGCCTGGAGACATGGGACCAGCCCAGGCATTTTTGCCTGGCTTCCTCAGAAGGGGTGGTGTCTGCTACCCCTGCCAGAGCCTGCCCAGAATGCAGCCACAGAGCAAAGGCTCAGTAGACACTCAAGTCTGATTTCCTCAGCCCTGCCAAGTAATGTATTTACTGTCTTCCATCTCCCTTCCCTTCTTCCCCTCCCCCCACACAATTTTCATTAAAGTATAACACACAGAAAATTGCACAAAAGTGCACAGTCAACTTCCACAAAAAAATAAAAACACTTTTTGGGCTGGGCACAGTGGCTCATACCTGTAATCCCAGCACATTGGGAGGCTGAGGTCAGAGGATCACTTGAGTCCAAAAGTTCGAGACCAACCTGGACAACATGGCAAGACCCCGTCTCTACAAAAAATAATTTTAAAAAAAAAGCTAAAAATTAGCCAGGTGTGGTGGCATGTACCTGTAGTCCCAGCTACATGGGAGGCTGAGTGGGGAGGATGGCTTGAGCCTGAGAGATCAAGGCTGCAGTGAGCCGTGATTGTGCCACTGCACCTCAACCTGGGCAAGAGAGGAAGAATGAGTCTCCAAAAGAAAAACAAAAACCCACTTCTGTAGCTGGGACTCAGACACTGAATGTCATCGCACATCCTAAGTATCCGCCCGAACTCCTTTCTCCCAGCTGTTGCCACTGCCGGGACCCGGCCCCAACCTCTGCCGTAGAAATTCTTTCCCCTGCTTTGGCTTGTTGGTGGCTGCTGCCCTCTGCTGGCTGCCTGCAGGAGCTGCACTCAGGGAAGGGCAAGGCTCCGCACCTGTCACCCACCTTACTTAGTTTTGTTGTTAAGACAGAGTCTTGCTCTGTCGCCCAGGCTGGAGTGCAGTGGTGCGGTCTCAGCTCACTGCAACCTCTGCCTCCCAGGTTCAAGCAATTCTCCTGCCTCAGCTTCCCGAGTAGCTGGGACTACAGGCACCCACCACCATGCCCAGCTAATTTTTCTATTTTTAGTAGAGACGGGTTTCACAATATTGGCCAGGCTGGTCTCAAACTCCAGACCTTATGATCCACTCACGTCAGCCTTCCAAAGTGCTGGGATTCCAGGCGTGAGCCACCACACCCGGCCATCCTTAGCTTTCTATTAGGCTGGTGCAAAGCTGCAATTACGTGTGCACCAACCTAAAATATTTGCCGCGGTGGCAAATGCACCAACTCTGTGGCCCAAAACATGAATTTATTCCCTTACCGTAGGTCAGGTGCAGGCACAGGTCTCACTGGGGTAAAATCGACCTGCCGGCAAGGCTGGCTGCCACTGGAAGCTCCAGGGGAGAAGCCATCATGCCTTCTCTAGCATCCAGAGGCCCCAGCCTTCCTGCCTGTGACCCCATTGCTGGCCACATCTTCAGACTGCCTCTTCTCTGGTTCTTCTGTATGAGGATTCATGATTAGACTGGGTCTGTGAGGATAAACCAAGAAAGAAAAAAAAACCCAAAGACACTGAGACGATACAAAGAAAAAAAGCAGCAGGACCGGGCGTGGCGCTCACGCCCGTAATCCCAACACTGAAAGGCCAAGGTGAGCAAATCTCTTAAGCCCAGGAGTTCAAAACCAGCCTGGCAACAAAGGGATACCCGCCTCTACAAAACATGTAAAAAACAAATTAGCTAGATGAGGTGGCGCACCAGCCTGGCTAACATGGCGAAACCCCATCTCTGCTAAAAATACAAAAATTAGCCAGGTGTGGTGGTGGGTGCCTGTAGTACCAGCTACTCAGGAGGCTGAGGCAGGAGAATTGCTTGAACCCAGGAGGCAGAGGTTGCAGCAAGCTGAGATCGTGCCACTGCACTCCAGCCTGGATGACAGAGAGAGACTCTGTCTTAAAAAAAAAAAAAAAAGACAAAGGACTTGAAAAGACATTTCTCCAAAGAAAATATATAAATGGCAGCTAGACCCACAAAAAGATGCTTAACATCATCAGTCCTTCAGTGCAAATCGGAACTATGAGACACCATCATACACACCCATTAAGATGGCTACTATCACAAAAAAAAAAAAATGAAGCCGGGCGCAGTGGCTCATACCTGTGAGCCAGCACTTTGGGAGGCTGAGGTAGGTGGTTTGCTTGAGCCCAGGAGTTTGAGACCAGCCTGGGAAACATAATAAGACCGCCTCCCATCTCTACAGAAAATGTAAAAATTAGCTGGGTGTAGGCCAGGCACAGTGGCTCATGTGGTAGCTCACGCACTTTGAGGGGCCAAGGTGGGCGGATCACATGAGGCCAGGAGTTTGAGACCCCCCTAGGCAACATGGTCAAACCCCATCTCTACTAAAAATACAACTAAAGTCAGGTGTGGTGGTGCACGCCACCCCAGCTATTCAGGAGGCTAAGGCACAAGAATTGCTTGAGTCTGGAAGGCAGAGGTTGCAGTGAGCCGAGATCATGCCACTGTACTCCAGGCTGGGTGACAGAGTGAGACTTTAAAAAAAAAAAATAGCTGGGTGTGGTGGTGCACACTTATAGTCCCAGCTACTTGGGAGGCTGATGCAGGAGGATCACTTGAGCCCAGGAGGTTGAGGCTGCAGTGAGCCATGATTACGCCACTGTACTCCAGCCTGGGTGACAGCAAGAGCCCCTATCTCAAATTAAAAAAAAGAAAAGAGAAAAGAGAAAGTAATAAGAATTGACAGGGATGTGGAGAAACCGGGACCCTTGCTGATAGGGATGTAAAATGGTACAGCAGCCACTGTAAAAAGAGTTGGTGGTTTCTTTTCGTTTTTTTTTTTTTTTTTTCTTTTTGAGACGGAGTCTCACTCTGTCACCAGGCTGGAGTTGAGTGGCGAGATCTCAGCTCACTGCAATCTTCACTTCCCAGGTTCAAGCGATTCTCCTGCCTCAGCCTCCCGAGTAGCTGGGACTACAGGCATGTGCCAGTGTGCCCAGCTAATTTTTGTATTTTTTTTTAGTAGAGGCGAGATTTCACCATGTTGGCCAGGATGGTCTTGATCTCTTGACCTGGTGATCTGCCCACCTCGGCCTCCCAAAGTGCTGGGATTACAGGCGTGAGCCACTACACCCAGCTGAGTTTGGTGGTTCCTAAAAAAACATGAAACATAATCCAGCAATTCCACATCTGGGTGTATCCCCAGAAGAAGTGAAAGCAGGGACTAGAACAGATATTTGCACACCCATGCTCATAGCTACATCATTCACACAACTAAAACATGGAAGCAATCCAGGTGTCCATCCACGGATGAACGGATCAACAAAATGTGCTCTCTCCATATGATGGAATATCATTCAGCCCTTAAAAGGCAGGAAATTCTGACACACACTACAGTGTGGATGAGCCTCCGAAGACATTACACTCAGTGAAATAAGCCAGTGCGCACCTGTAGTCCCAGATACTCAGGAGGCTGAGGCAGGAGGCTCAGTTGAGCTCAGGAGGTCGAGGCTGCAGAAAGCCACGACTGCACCACTGCACTCCAGCCTGGGCAACAGAACAAGACCCTGTCTCTCTCCTTTTGATTTGTGTAGAAAAAAGAAAATAATTTTTTAAAAAAATTTTTAATAAATAAATAAATAAAGACCCCCGTCTCTAAAAAATAAAAGATAGGCTGGGCTCGGTGGCTTGGACCTGTAATTCTAGCACTTTGGGAGGCCGAGGAGGGTGGATCACTTGAAGTCAGGAGTTCGAGACCAGCCTGACCAATATAGTAAAACCCCTTCTCTACTGAAAACACAAAAATTAGCGGGGCACAGTGGCTTTTAATGGATCCCTTTAATCTCAGCTACTGGGGAGGCTGAGGCAGGAGAATGGCTTGAACCCAGGAGACCAGAGGTTGCAATAAGCCAAGATTGCGCCACTGCAGTCCAGCCTAAGCGACAGAGGGAGACTCCATCTCAAAAAATAAAAATAAAAATAAATAAAAGATAAAATAATATTAACAAGCCAGTCATGAAAAGACAGAATACTGCAGGATTCCACTTACACGAGGCCCCTAGAGTCATCCAATCCATAGACACAGAAAGTAGAAGGGTCGGTGCCAGGGGCTGGGGGAGGGGATAGGGCATTATTCAATGGGTACAGTTTCAGTTTTGCAAGACGAAGAGGTTTCTGAGATGGGTGGTAGCGATGGAGGCAACAATGTGAATGTACTTAACGCCAGTGACTTGTTCACTTACAAAATGGTTAAGATGGTCAATGCAATGGTGTGTACACTTTACCACAACAAAGAAAAAGGAAGGCCGGGCACAGTGGCTCACGCCTGTCATCCCAGAGCTTTGGGAGCCAAAGTTGCGGGATCACCTGAGGTCAGGAGTTTGAGATCAGCCTGGCCAACATGGTGAAACCCCATCTCTACTAAAAATATAAAAATTAGCCAGGCGTGGTGGTGGGCACCCATAATCCCAGCTACTTGGGAGGCTGAGGCAGGAGAATCACTTGAACCCGGGAGGTGGAGGTTGCAGTGAGCTGAGATCGTGCCACTGCACTCCAGCCTGGGCTTCAGAGCGAGACTCCATCTCAAAAAGAAAAAAAGGAACCGTCAGAGGCCAGAGCCAGTCCGGGTGGGGACTCCGGAGGCCAAGTGACCCTCCCCACCACTCAGATGCCCCCCACAGCCCAGGGCTTAGCCCACACACATGCTGGACTCTCGCAGCCCAGCCCCTCTTCCAGCCTGCTCTAGGATGGCCAGACCTTCCACCTGCAGGTGGCTGGGCCAGACTACTGCCCAGCACACGTGCAAAGATGTCCTGGAGGCATGGGGACTCTGCCTGCTGACAACCCTAGACCCGTCTCCCCCAGAACAACCTTCACCGGGGCGGAAAGATGCTGCTGCTGTGTTATGCATGCCCTGGGTTCCTATGGCTTCCATTCTCATTGTCTTTCACCCTCACTGACTTAGAACAGACCTGAAGGCAGCTGAGGCTGTGAATGTGGGAGCCACTGGCCTTCCCAGACAAACCTCAGTTCAAGCCCCCATCACTGAATCCAAAACCAGCAGGCACAGCAGAAGGCACGAGAAGGCAGACAGAGAAACAGAACCAGAGAAAAAAATAACGGCAGACTTAAGAGGTGACATATTAATAGTTACTTAAATGAAAAGGCTCTTAGTTCACCAATTAAGTCAGAGATTGCCAGTGTGCATTAAAATACACAAACACACGCATGCATGTGCACACACAGAAAACCCAATTTGCTTAGCCAGGCATGGTGGCATGCACCTGTAGTCCCAGGTACTCAGCAGGCTGAGGCAAGAGGACCCCTTGAGCCCAGGAGTTGGAGGCTGCAGTGAGCTATGACAGCACCACTGCATTCCAGCCTGGGCAAGACAGCAAGATCCCATCTCTTTAAAAATAAATAAATAAATACCCAACCGGGCCGGGCGTTGTGGCTCACACCTGTAATCCCAGCGCTTTGGGAGGCTGAGGCAGGCAGATCACCTGAGGTCAGGAGTTTAAGACCAGCCTGGCCAACATATAGTCAAACCCCATCTCTCCTAAAAAATACAATATTAGCTGGGTGTGATGTCGCATGCCTGTAGTCCCAGCTACTCAGGAGGCTGAGGCAGGAGAATTGCTTGAACCTAGGAGGTAGAGGTTGCGGTGAGCCGAGACTGCGCCACTGCACTCCAACCAGTCTGCCTCAAAAAGAAAAAAGAAAAAAAAGTGTGTATATATATAGATATATAAAATAAAATTCATATAGCAAGACAGAGGCCCTCGAATAGCTAAAATAATCTTGACAAAGCAAAATAAAATGGGAGACATTGCTCCAGCCAGTATTAAGGTTTACCATATGGCTGCACCAACCGAGAAAAGGCCACATTGGTGCTTTCTCAGCCTCCTTCAGTGGCTTCTCCACATCTCCCAGTCCCTTAAAGGCGGAAATCCCTCGGCTTAGCTGTTGGTCATCTTTTTCCTTTTGTTGAGACACGTTCTCACTCTGTCACCCAGGCTGGAGTGCAGTGGCATGATCACAGTTCACTGCAGCCTCAACCTCCTGGGCTCAAGGGATCCTCCCACCTCAGCCTCCCCAGTAGTTGGGACTACAGGCATGCAGCACCACACCCAGCTCATTTTTTTAATTTTTTGTAGAGGTGAAGTCTTACTATGTTGCCCAGGCTGGTCTCAAACTCCTGAGCTCAAGAGATCCTCCCACATTGGCTTCCCAAAGTGCTGGTATTACAGCGGTGAGCCATCGAGCCCAGCTGGCCATCCAGTCACCTTTTCTGCCCCTCTTCATAGGTGACTGCACTCTGTTGGTTCTTTAAACACAATCTATCTGCAGGCGACTCTCAAAGTCAGCTGTCCCAACCCGTCATCCCACGCTTCTCACTGATCCGTCAATATCTCCACCAAAGTTTCATCCTGTCTTGCCTTTAAAGCCTAGAGAGGACTGCACTCATGCTGAACTCATGCATGCACTCAACCTCCAGAATTTTGACTACTAAGGAAGCACTCCATCACCCCCTGTGACATTTCCTACCTTGGTCTGTGCAGAGTTTGCCTGGTTCCCATGGTTTTGGAAGCCTTTCTTCCCCCGCATTGCTGAGAGTCTGGGTTGGTTTATTGCTTGAACCAGGTGAGGCTCAGCTCTCAATCCCTCTGAGGCCACAGCAACCAGGCAGCAGGGACATGCCTCCTCATGAGAGAGGACTGGAGATCACCCCAGAGGGGAATGGATCCCTTCATGGTTGCCAAATTTGTTGGAAACAGATGGTTGGTGCTGTAAAGAAAAATCAGCACTGAGACAAACGATCTCCCAGCAAGGCAATTTTATTTTCTGCAGAAAGAGTGTTGTTAGTTATCTTGCTGTGAGAGTACAACAAACAAAGGAAAAGCAGACATATTTATCCCTTACACATTTGGGGTCAGCCTTACTGCTGTGTCTGATCTCTGTTGGTTGGAGCCAGACTTTACAATCTAAAACTGAATGTGATTGGCTAATAACTTAAAACTTTCTTGAATAGGTAAAGGCACTGGAGAACAAAAGGAAAAGAGGAAGTCTAAATAAGGAGGGGACAGGAAGTTGCTTGTGAAAGGACTTAGAAAAGTAATAGCACAAATATCTCGGTTAAAGTACAAGGACACAGAATGTACTACATGCCTGTGAGCATGTCTAACAGCTACACAGGATAGGGCTTAACGAAGAGTTCTTAGTGGCCGGGCGTGGTGGCTCATGCCTGTAATCCCAGCACTTTGGGAAGCTGAGGCGGGCAGATCACAAGGTTAAGAGATCAAGACCATCCAGGCCAACACGGTGAAACCCCGTCTCTACTAAAAAATACAAAAAAATTAGCTGGGCTTGGTGGCATGCTCCTGTAGTTCCAGCTACTTGGGAGGCTGAGGCAGGAGAATTGCTTGAACCCAGGAGGCAGAGGTTGCAGTGAGCCAAAATCATGCCACTGCACACCAGCCTGGCACCTGGTGACAGAATGAGACTCTGTCTCAAAAAAAAAAAAAAAGTTATTAGCAAAAAGCGAGAAGGCTTTGAACAAAGTCTTTACAACAAACTATTATTTCTAACACACGATTTATTCTTTAACAAGGAAAGAAACTTTAAAGAGAAACTTTTCTACTTTCTGCACAGGGATGAGCCATCGAGCCCAGCTGGTCATCCAGCCACCTTTTCTATCCCTCTCCATAGGTGACTGCACTCCGTTGGTTCTTAAAACACAATCTATCTGCAGGCAACTCTCAAATTCACCAGTTCAACCCAGACCTGTGTCCTAACCCATCACCCCATGCCCCTCACTGACCAGTCAACATCTCCATCAAAACGTCCAATAGGTATCTGTATTAGTTTTCTGTTGCTTATAGCAGAATACATGAAACAGAATAATTTACAAAGAAAATAAATTTCTTTGTAATAATAATTTACAAAGAAAATAATTTACAAAGAAATAAATTTTTTTTTATAGGGTCTCGCTCTGTCACCAAGCCTGGAGTGAAATGGCTCAATCTCAGCTCACTGCAATCTCTGCCTCCTAGACTCGAGTCCCACCTCAGCCTCTTGAGTATCTGTGACTACAGGTGTGCCCCGCTGGCTAATTTTTTCCTGTATTTTTTTGTAGAGACAGGGTTTCACCAAGTCACCTGAGCTGGACTTAAACTCCTGAGCTCAAGCTATCCAACTGCCTCAGCCTCCCAAAGTGCTGGGATTACAGGTGTCAGTCCCCAGACCTGGCCCAGAAATTTCTTTCTTGTAGTTATGGAGTCGGAGAAGTCCAAGGTCAAGGGGCCACATCCGGGAAGGCTCTTCCTGCTGGTGGGGGCTCTCTGCGGAGTCTGCAGAGTTTTCAGGCAATGCAGGGTATCTCGTGATGAGGGAGCTGAGTGTGATCCTCCCCCATAATAACCCATCTGTCCATTAACCCATTAACGGAGGAGACAAACATGCAAACCACAGCAGCATCTCACACCCACACTCACACCCACACCCACACTCACACACCCCGAGCCAACTTTGGTCCCCCTCAAGCCCGCCCCACCCACACCGTACCAGGTTCTGTCAATGCACACCCCCAATCTAAAGAAAGCTGCCCCCTCTCACCACCTCCACTGTTACCTGCCCTCTGGTTCGAGTACACTGCCTTTCATTAGGATTATTGCAGTCCTCTGGCTTCTAACCAGCAACCAGCGTGATCTTTAAAAATGTAACTCTGAGGTATGAGAATCGCTTGAACCTGGGAGGCGGAGGTTGCAGTGAGCCAAGATCTCACCACTGCGCTCCAGCCTGGGTGACAGAGCAAGACTCCATGTCAGACAAAAAAAAAAAAAAAAAAGAAGAAGGTGAATTGTATGGTATGTGAATTATAGCTCAATTAAAAAAAAAAACCTAGCTGGCATCACCCCCTGTCCCCACCCTGCAGTAAAGCTGTTCTTGCTGGCTGATGAGGGCTTTCCTAGTCTGCACCCCCTCCTCACCTCCAGACCCATGGCCTTGCTGCTCCTGGAACCCCAGCCTTCCTGGTGCCTCTGCTCTTCTGTTCTCTGTGTGCCCAACTCTTCCCCGACACGTAGGTACCTGGCGCCTCACAGCCTTCACCTGCACCTTTACAGAGACCCTATCAGACCACCAGGCCCCCACCTTCCACATGCCCACCCCATGAACAGACTCCCTTTTCCCTGGCTCTCCTTAATTTCTGGCATACTATACGATTTCCTTATTTTTACTTATTTTTATTTTTTAATAGAGACAAGGTCTCGCTATGTTGCCCAGGCTGGTCTCGAACTCCTGGGCTCAATCAATCCTGCCTTAGGCTCCCAAAGTGCTGAGATTGCAAGCTGAGCCACCGCGCCCACCACAACCTTCTCTTCTGGAGAGTGTCGCTTTTGTACTTATGATGTAAACTCCGGGCACGCAGGGACCCTCTCGCTTTGTTCACTAATTTATCCCTAGCCCCTACTACCTGGCACGGTAGGCGCTCAATGTTGATTGAAATGACTGTTACTTTAGAAAGCAAATATTATTTAAATCACATTTTTAAACGCAAATAGACTTCTGGGTAGTGTTTTCTGTACAGACAAGAAGTCCCCAAGGGCACCAAAGAACGCATTTTCCACGTCTGTCCCTAAACGGGAATGCCTAAGTAACATCAGTCACTAACACACGTAAGGTCACGTGACGTCCGGGCCGGGCCGACCCCACCCCCACCCCCACCCCCCGCCCCGCCCCGGCCCTGCTCGCAGTAGGGCCGCACCGCGGTAGGCAAACAGGTAGACTCGGCAGAGGCGCGACCACCCTCACTGCAAAGAGCTGAGCCACCGGCGGGGTCTCCGGACATTCAAGGCCCCACTTCCCACCCGGAAAAGAGACGATTCGCTGGGCGCAGGTGCAGAAACCGCGCCCATCCGCTGCGCCGCCACCCAGGGCGGAAATGGCTACGACTTCGCTTGGGGCGCATGCGCGGGTCCCAGAGTTCTCGCGAGATAACTGTCGAAAAGGCGCCACGGTGGATTTCCGGTATTGGATTTGGTACAGCAGTGCCGGGCCGGGGGCGAGCGCGGGTGGAGCCTAAGCCGTGGGCCAGTGGGCAAGTGGCGAGACCGGGCCAGTGGGCAAGTGGCGAGACGTGGCCAGGGTTAGCGAGCCGAGGACAGCGGGCGCGCGGAGGATCGGGCGGGGCCGCAGCCCCGGCCGCCTGCAGGCAGCGCCATGGATCCGTTCCTGGTGCTGCTGCACTCGGTGTCGTCCGGCCTGTCGAGTAGCGAGCTGACCGAGCTCAAGTTCCTGTGCCTCGGGCGCGTGGGCAAGCGCAAGCTGGAGCGCGTGCAGAGCGGCCTGGACCTCTTCTCCGTGCTGCTGGAGCAGAACGACCTGGAGCCCGGGCGCACCGAGCTGCTGCGCGAGCTGCTCGCCTCCCTGCGGCGCCACGACCTGCTGCGGCGCCTGGACGACTTCGAGGCGGGGGCAGCGGCCGGGGCCGCGCTGGGGGAAGAAGGTGGGCGCAGGGCTGGGGCGGGGGAGCCAGGGCCGGATCGCCGGGCTGCAGGTGCTGCGAGGCTCCTCCCCTTGGCCTCCAGACGCGTCTCCTTTGCCCGGTTTGATTTGCGTGGGTTTTCTCTGTACAACCCTGGTTTTGCTGATGGGAGAGCCAAAAACGCAGTAAAGTTAACTTATTCAAGGTTACAGGACATGGACATGCACAGTGCTTTTTCCTCCACCCCATTCTGTCTGGGTAAATAAGAAAACTCACTTTAGAAAAGGTGAGGAGGAGTCAGAGAAGGTGCGGACAGAGGTTAGATTAGCCTGCTCCCATCATCTCCCTTCTGCCTCGGAATTTGCCCAGCGAATGCCCTTCACGGCTGTCTGAGAGTAGTACTTCATTCAGTGACTCTTATCCAGGGCTGACAGTGTGCCGCTTACCCTTCCAACTGTCAGACAGACTCTTCACCATAGCCCTGTGGCTTGGATGCTCTTATCTATCACTGCTCCCATTTTACAGAGGACAGGACTGTGGCTCAGAGGTTAGGTGGCTTGCCGAAATGCGCAGCCGATAACTTAACAGCTAGGCTTGAACCAAGCAGTCCGGCCTCCGGATGGGTGGTGGTAGGCACTGCCCTGCCTCTCTGATCAAGTTCATTGTGGACTGGCTTCCTGCCCTGCTCTCCGTCACTCCCTCTCCACCCTCGCCTGTGGCTTGCAGCTGTTTCCAGGATAAAAATGAGAAACCCTGAGTATAGCAGGATTTCTCAGCCCTATCCCCTTGTTCTCAGAGGCGGAGGAAGAGGCTTGGGAGTGGACTGGGGACGTCCCTCAGAGGCGTCGATCTGTGACGTGCAATCAGCCATTCAGTCACAAACCAGATGGGGCATAAATGAGACGCCACGGGTCTCACTCTGTAAGGACTGGTGCCTGTTCAGGACTAGGTGGACAGAACAGCTCTCTGCCTGAAAGCAGTCAAGTCCAGATTTTAAAAATACATCAACAGTGCTGAACAAACAAAACGGACGTAGAAAAATCGGGTTTCAAGGATCTTTAATATCTGGAAAAACATTTGCATTTTAAAGGCGGCCCACGAAACATAGCTGACATTTGAGATACATGTGTGCTTGGTTTTATTTATGTAGTTACTGTGTGTTGGAAAACATACACCAGAAGGTGAACAGTGGGTATAGGCAGGTTGATAGTGGGCGACTCTGCCTTCCTCCTTTCCAGAAGTTCAGCATAACGGTTAACCAACGGTGGCCTCTGGCGCCACACCGCCAGGGTTTCAGATCATGGCTCCGTCATCGTATAGCTACACAATCTCAGGAATGTCAGTCGGCTTCCCTGTGCCTCAGTTTCCTTATCTGTACAGTCATGGTAGCACGGTGCCAAGCCCACAGGGCTATCAGAGCTGCGGGAGCTGGTCCGCCTGCCTACGGTGTCTCAGAATTGCCAGGAGACGTCAAGCCATTTCCTGTCCCTGTCCTGCCTCTCCTTTCTTCTTTCCACGTTCCAGAAATGGCCTTTTAGAGTCCTGTGACCAGCTTCCTGATCTCAGTGGTGACTTCAGCAGATGAGGAGTATGGTAGCCAGGGACGAAAGACTGGTGGTCAGTCAGGGCAGCTTTCAAAATAAGAAGTGGGGTGCCTACTGGTTTCCTGTGATTGCCATAACAAATTATCACAAATCTGTGGCCTAAACCAACGGCAATCTACCCTCGGTCTGGAGGCCAGAAGCCTGAAGGAGCAGGATGTCTCAGACACACACATCCTCAAACTGAATGCCCTTGGGGGAGACCCTTCCAGGTCTGCTTTGTGGTGGCTGCAGGCATTTCTTGACTGTGGCCGCTTCCCTCCAGGCTCTGCCTCCGCCTTCACCCGGCCTTTCCGGTGTGCTTCCTACAAGAATGGCTGTCCTGGTAGCGTCCAGGTAACCCAGGGTGGTCTCTCAAGACCTTCAGCTTGCCTTCGTAAAGACCCTTTTTCCTAAGAAGTTAACATGCATGGCTTCAGCGATTTCATATGAACATACCTTTTTGAGGTGACATCATTCAGCCTGCTCTAGGGCAGGATGTGGGATCAACCCTATTCCCTCCGACAGCTCCCCAGCCCCTCCATCAGTGTCTCCTGCCCTAGGTAGGTGGCTCCACTACACCTTCCATTGGCAATTGAGTCTTCATCGGGCACACCTCCGAGGATAGTATTGGAGAGTGGGGGGTTTGTCTGAGGTGGAATCAGGCCACTCTTGGGCATTCGGTGACAGCCCCTCTGCTGCCAGGTGACTAGCCTCTGCAGAGGACCTCATGTAGGTACCTCTGTCCACGCAATGTCAGTGGCAAAAAGCCCTGGGGACAAGTGTGGGATTGCCTGTCTCCAAACTTCTGTAAACCGTTCTGTTCCTTCCCTCCCAGACCTAGGTGCAGCATTTGACCTCATATGTGATCACGTGGGGAAAGATTGGAGAAGACTCGCTCGTCAGCTCAAAGTCTCAGACGCCAAGATCGACGGCATCGAGGACAGACACCCCCGCAACCTGACAGAACGCGTGAGGGAGTCGCTGAGAATCTGGAAGAACACAGAGAAGGAGAACGCGACGGTGGCCCACCTGGTGGGGGCTCTCCGGGCCTGCCAGATGAACCTGGTGGCTGACCTTGTGGAAGAGGTTCAGCAGGCCCGGGAGCTCCAGAGCAGGAGTGGGGCCGTGTCCCCGACGTCATGAAACTCGGACCCATCCACCTCCGAAGCGTCATGACGGGCCGCTGCTTGCCCTGGTGGACCACAGGCATCTGCACAGCCTGGACTTGGGTCTCAAGGAAGGTAGCCCGGCACTGAACACCCAACAAGAAGCCAGGCCAAGGGAGCCACAGACCAGCTGCTTCTGAACTCAAGCTGCACTTCTGGATGCCTCTCCCGTGCCAGGCCGGGCTTGGCACTGCGCAGATATTTCCATTTATTCCTCACCATCACTCTGAGCAAGATCCCGTTGTCCCCATTCAACGAGCTCCTGCGGGAGTAGTTGGAAAGTTGGAACCATGTCCAGCACAGAGGAGTCTGTGCAAATAAGCAGTCGTACTGTATGTTATTCCACAGTGGAGGGGACCAGCTTGGAGGCCCAGGAACTGGAGCGAAGCAGAGAAGAGGGGAGAGCTGGGATTTGAACCCCCACCATCCGGCTCCAGCACATACGCTCAACCACTGTGTCATTCTGCCCTTGCCATGGACAGAAAGGGTGATTTGTCCCATTTCCTTGGAGGCCATCAGGGCAGACCTGGACAGTAGGATGAGGTCAGGTGGCATGGTGGGGAGATGCATTCCTGGGATAGGAGTGGGGAGGCCTGGTTGGCTGTGGTCCAGCTCTTGGCCCCTGCGTGAGTTGAGTCTCCTCTGAGACTGCCAAGTAGGGGCAGTGATGGTTGCCAGGACGAATTCAGATAATACCTGTTAGGTGCTCATGGGAGACTGGCAGCACTCTCTAAATCTTCCTTCTTACAAGGATTATGGGTCCTGTGATTCTACAGTTTCTTACTATTTTGTATCAAATTCACTCTTTCCAATAACAGAATTGTCAAGGCAGTGGGATCTTGTATCTTTAAAAAGCAGGCCTCTTGTTTCTAAGGTAATCCTATTAAAACACATGACTTTACAACTTCCATATTACAAGGAATTTTCCGTTCCTGTTGGTGATTCTTTCATCTCAGATATGCCAGATATTCCCAGCACAGCGGGTTTCGGGGTCCCTGTCAAGGGCTGCAGCCTGGGAGGACATGGCCTGATTTCCTGACAGCTCACTGGCTGCTGATGAGCAGCAACTGCCCGTGGGAAACGGTGGTCTGCTAGGGCGGCTCGTGCCGCTTTTAGAATCTGCCTGCCCCACCAAGAGTATCAGAAAGCCAAGTGGCTATTCTTTGTCCCAGCTCACCAGGTATGACCTTGGGAAAGTCTAAGGTGCCATGCTGTGGATGAGATCTTAGCCAAGGCCACAGGACACTGTCCCCTCTAAGCTGCGGACCCTGGCCTGTGAGCCCCTCCACACTTTCCCCTGTTATTTCCAGATGCCAGACACCTCGTGAGGAGGAAAGGCCACAGCAGTGGATGAGACAGAAGTGTAGCCCTGCCCTGTGGGCCTCAGAAACTTAGAAGGAACAGGTTTTAACTGGTTCTTTGCTAGCTTAGGGTACTGCTGTGGAGCTGAGCTGGTTGCTGTCCCACAGCAGCGTGGCCTGACCTCTTACACACTGTACACCCCCACCCGGTGCGCACCCACTTCTCAAGGCAGGGCTCAGTGCTAGTTCTGTAGAGAACAGACATCACCCCTCACCGTCCCTAACTGCGAGAGCAGCTTGGCTTTGGGGAAGAGATTTTCATAGGGTGAGTGGGAAAGTTGTTTTTTTTTTTTTGAGTTGTAGTCTCACTCTTGCCCAGGCTGGAGTACAGTGGTGCAATCTTGGCTCACTGCAACCTTCACCTCCCAGGTTCAAAGGATTCTTCTGCCTCAGCCTCCCAAGTAGCTGGGACTACAAACATGCACCACCACGCCCAGCTAATTTTTTGTACTTTCAATAAAGACGGGGTTTCGCCATCTTGGCCAGGCTGGTCTCGAACTCCTGACCTCAGGTGATCCAACCTTGGCTTCCCAGGATTACAGGTGTGAGTCACCGCGCCCGGCCAGTATTCATATTTCTTGAACAGAGGCCGCTATCAGAGGTTCTGTGCTCCGTGCCCAGTGTCTCCCTGAATGCTTATCACACCTAGAAGGAATCCTTGGCCCTGAACACCAAGTGATCTGAAGGGCTTTTGAGGGTGTGAGGGGTGCATCTCAAATCTTTTGCTGCTTGGGAGCAACTACTGGACGGGGCCCAGTCTGTCATCTGCCGGCTCACTCACGCGTTCTCCCACCTGGCTCAAACGTTCCAGAATCTCCCCGTACTGTGGGAGAAAGAGCTCAGGCCTCAAGACTGGAGTCGGCTCCCAGCCCCTCCCTGAGCCCCCACGTGACTCACCCTCCCCTGATGAGGCATGGAGTTGGGTTTCCGTTCTCAGTAGTCCCACCCGTCCTCCCCCTAGGCCACTGCTGTCCACACCCAGGACAGCGGAGAGGTGGACCAGCCCCTAGCAGCAAGGCCACAGAGCATGGTGACATGTGGCAACCTTGCTGCCCCCAGGAGATGGGACTCAGAGCCAGGTGGAAACCCTCATTTGTTCAGCCAACCCATCAATCCATTCACCAAGCAGCTGCCATAATGGCGCTGGGCACTGCCCTGAGGCTGAGCAGCACGAGACAGACAGCCGTCCTCAGGAGACAGAATGTTCTTCCTACAGCAGAAGGGGAAGGTACAGAACACGTTCCCAGTATCCGGAAAATGCAAATGCTTCTGTGGTGCTGCAGCTGGGCAGACGATGGTGGCCAGTATTTGATCTGGCAATTATTTTCAGATGATAAGCTATTTATACTTTCTGTACTTTCCACATGTTCTTTTTCTTTTTCTTTTTTTTGAGGTAGCGTCTCGCTCTGTCGCCCAGGCTGGAGTGCAGTGGTGCGATCTCGGTTCACCGCAATCTCCACCTCCTGGGTTCAAGCGATTCTCCTGCCTCAGCCTCCTGAGTAGCTGGGATTACAGGTGTGCACCACCATGGGACCCAGCTAATTTTTGTATTTTTAATAGAGACGGGTTTCTCCATGTTGGTCAAGCTGCTCTCAAACTCCTGACCTTGTGATCTGCCCACCTCGGCCTCCCAGAGTTCTGGGATTACAGGCATGAGCCCCTGTGCCCGGTCCTACTTTCCACATTTTCTATGAAGTATTTTTCATTTTTAAAAAAGTGCCAGGTACAGTAGAAGGTGTAACCTGGACCGTTTGGTAGGGAGTGTTCCTGGAGAGCTGGGAGAACGGGGTTTCAGTCCTGGCTCAGTCGTTCAGCTCCCATCCCTCTAAAAGAGGTCACTAGATAAATATTAACTGCTTGCCAAAATCTGGGCAACTTGCTTCTCAGCCTTAAAAATAAGCAGTGAAGCTGGGCACAGTGACTCACACCTGTAATCCCAACACTTCGGGAGGCCAAGGTGGCAGATCGCTTGAGGTCAGGAGTTTGAGACCAGCCTGGCCAACATGGTGAAACCCCATCTCTACTAAAAATACAAAAATTAGCTGGATGTGGTGGCATGTGCCTATAATCCTAGCTACCTGGGAGGCTGAGGCAGGAGAATCGTTTGAACCCGGAGGCAGAAGTTGCAGTGAGCAGAGATCGCACCACTGCACTCCAGCCTGGATGACAAAGCAAGATTCTATCTCAAAAAAAAAAAAAAAATTAAAAATAAGCAATGAGATTTCACCCAGAACCCCGGAGGCCAGGCTGCAGGTTGTTATGTTGCCTCTCTGGCCCACAGAGCCCTTGGGCCCAGCTTCAGCCTCTGGTCCTGAGATGCCACCTCTCACCCCCCAGCCTCTGCAGTTGAGATGGGGGAGGCAGAGGCAGAGCGTTTCTCTGCCACTGATATGAAAGGCTGCTCTAAGGGGAAGGTGTTCTGGATCTTCAGAACCTCTCTGGGACAGGACAGCCACCCCCACCCACCCCGCCTCCACCTGAAGTAGGAGGCTGCTGCAGTTTTTGGACATGGATTTCTTACAGCAACTTGAATTTTAAAATTCCATGTTCCTCTTTTCTTTTTTATTTTTTGCAATCAGGTAGAATTTGTGTTTCTCGACTGGGTGCGGTGGCTCACACCTGTAATCCCAGCACCTTGGGAGGCCAAGGCGGGCAGATCATGAGGTTAGGAGTTTGAGACCAGTCTGACCAACATGGTGAAACCATGCCTCTACTAAAAATGCGAAAATTAGCTGGGCATAGTGATGTGCACCTGTAATCCCAGCTACTTGGGAGGCTGAGGCAGGAGAATCGCTTGAACCCAGGAGATGGAGATTGCAGTAAGCCAAGATCGCGCCACTGCACTCCAGCCTGGGCAACAGAGCAAGACTCCATCTCAAAAAAAAAAAAAGAGAGAGAGAGAGAAAGAAGAATTCCTGTTTCTGAAAAAGATACACATAAATCTTGTGCTTACTTGAAAGCTGAAGGTAACAGCCACCACTTGCTCTCTGGCTCCTTTTTCCCCTGAGGAAGAAGAGGGAAGCAAGTCCTAATGGCTGTGCTTTGTGGGAGACTTTAGGGGAATTTGATCAAAGCGTTTCCTGGAGCAGAGGGTCGACCCCATGATCATCAGGTTCCCGCAGCCCTCCAGCTGCCTGCCCTTCTGCCTTCCGTTACACGGTGCCCCTCTATGCCACACACACACTCCTTCCCGGGTTCTCACGGCCACTCTGCTCCAGGACTCACTCGCTGGTGCTCCTGAGACCACACCCCTCGCAAGCTGCCCTTGCTGAAGTCACAGGCTGCTGCAGCTTTTTGTTCTATCTGAATCTCTAGGGCATCTGACACCTTTCAGGACCATTCTCTCCAGGAGCTCTTCTCCCTCGCAGGCTCCCTCCTCTCAGGCTCCCTCACGCCCCCAGCCTCACCCCTCCACTGGGGAGCACAGCGCTTTCTTGGCCTCACCCATCCCAGGTCCCTGGTGCCTGCCAGGTATCTCTCTAGCCAAGATCATTCTCTTGCCCTGGACCCCAACTGCCTGGGGGCACCCTCGCAGCGGCTGCCGTAGCTAAACTACCCCATATTTATCAGCTTCAGCAGCACAAATTTATCTTACAGTTCTGGAGGTCAGAGGTCCAAAATGGCTCTCCCTGGTCTAAAAATCAGGGGTCAGCAAGCTGGGTCCTCCCAGAAGACCTAGAAGAGAATCCGTGTCTTGCCTTTTGCAGCTTCTAGAGGCCGCCCGCATTCTTTAACTCGGCCCCTCCCTCCATCTTTAGGCCCGCAGGTGAGCAGTTCCCCATCTCCCTGACGGATTCTCCTGCATCCCTCTTACAAAAACTCTTGTGACTACATTGGGCACCTGGATAACCCAGGATCATCTCCCCCTCTCAACAGCCTTCATTTAAACATATCTGCAGAATTTCTTTGCCATGTAAGGGAACATTTTCACAGATCCCGAGGATTAGGACGTGGGCACTGTCAGAGGAGTGCAAGCCACACCTCAAATTCAGCCTCCCCTAAACCTGTGGCCCATTCCCTGCCTGACACCGAGATCTAGTCAGCTGCCCGAGCCACAAACCCTCCTTCCTCTCCCCACTGTCACTCTCTGCCCTCAGTTAAAACTGAGCACTAGCCCAGGTGCAGTGGCTCTCATCTGCAATCCCAGTGCTTAGGGAGGCTGAGGTGGGAGGATCACTTGAACCCAGGAGTTCAAGGCTGGGGACAGTGGCTCATGCCTGTAATCCCAGCACTTTGGGAGGCTGAGGCGGGCGGATTACCTGAGGTTGGGAGTTCCAGACCAGCCTGACCGCCATGGAGAAACCCCGTCTCTACTAAAAATACAAAATTAGCCAGGTGTAGTGGCACATACCTGTGGTTCCAACTACTCAGGAGGCCGAGGCAAGAGAATCACGTGAACCCGGGAGGCAGAGGTTGCAGTGAGCCAAGATCGTACCATTGCACTCCAGCCTGGGCAACAAGAGTGAAACTGTCTCAAAATTAATTAATGAATTAATTATTATAATTAAACTGAGCACCAGGTCCCATACCTTGTAACTCCCAAGTGTCTCTCCCGTCCGCCTCTTCTGTTCCCCGTTGCCCCTACCCCCGCCAGTGGGGCCTCAGCCCTTCCCTTGACAACCACAGTGAGTGACCTCCCAGCTCATCTCCCGCCTCTGCCCCTGCCCCCTCCACCCTTCCAGCCTGTCTCTGTCAGCAGCCAGAAACAAACTGAGTCATAACACAGTCCCCTGCCTCTTCTCAGAAGCCACGTGCGCTCTGCCCAGCCTTTTTTGTTTTACATTTTTATTTCTGTGATAATTAATCTGAGTCATCTTGCAGACTGCTTTCTAGCCACACAAATGCTGTGTGAATTGCACTTGGAAGCAGACAGGCAAACATGACGTGGGGTAGCATGTGCTCCTGCCAGAGTGACCCGTCCCCCAGCGTCTGCTGAGATAAAGGCAGGACTTCTCTTTTACAGGAAAATTTGCAATTGAAAGATGCGTCCATCAAAGAAGCCCTTAGTTTCTTGAATCATTTGCTAAATCGAGACCCCATGGCAAGAATCATGGATGCCAACCCCCAGTAATGGTCACCAAGGAACAGAGGCCAATTCAACACATGAATGGGGTCCTCATGGAAAGCCGAATGACGTATGATTTCAGTTTTTGAGGTGTGACTCAAATAGAAAAAGAACATCATGGGCCATTTGAGTCACCTCAGGCGCATGGCAAGTACAAGGCCACCCAAACTCCCACGCCTACCTGGTGACAGTCTGTAGACACGAGGCTGCCATTTCATTTCAGCAAAACGGCATCATACATATTGTTTAAGGGTTACGCAGAATGCGCTTCTGTTTGGAATGAAGAAAACATGCTGAGCCAGGCACAGTCGTACACGCCTACAATCCCAGCACTTTGGGAGGCTGAGGTGGGAGGGTCTCTGGAGGCCAAGAGTCCAAAAGCCTGGGCTACAAAGCAAGATTCCATCTCTAAAACATAAATCATAAAAAACTAAATTGGTTTCTGGCTGGAGAAAGCCAGCTACAAAGTCCCTATGTCCTTCAGGATGGAATTTTTTTTTTTTTTTTTTTAATAAAGATGGGGTTTCACCATGATGGCCAGGCTGGTTTTGAACTCCTGATCTCAGGTGATCCACGCACCTCGGCCTCCCAAAGTGCTAGGATTACAGGCATGAGCCACCACGCCCAGCCCAGGATGGAATCTTAATCCACACATCATCCATTGTGCCTGAGATGGGGTACACAACCCCACGGAGCCCAGCTGGGTGCCACGTTCCCTCCACAGCAGGGCCATCCCCTCACCCACCTCCCCCTCCCCCGCAGTCCTGGCCCTGGCTGTTTCCTCTCCCTACAGCCTTCCTCACTATCCACCCCAAGTGCCCCCAGCTCAGAAGACCGCCTTGCCTACGCACCCACTCTCACAGTGGGACCCCTGCACCCTCACTCCTGCCCCAGTCCTGCCCTTCCCAGCATGGCTCCCTGAGGGCCGCTTCCAGCACTTTCCAGCAGCTTCTGAGTGAAGGCTTATTCTGTGTTTGCTGAGTGAATGAATAAGTAAACAGCGGCGATCAAAGACCCACTGGTGTGGCTCAGGGGCCTGAGTTCCCTGCAAGCAGGAAAGGCAAAGCCGCCTCCGCCCCAGGCCCTCAGAGTCCCAGATCCCCCTTCAGCTTTCCCTTTCGGTTGGACTGGGAGGTCAGTGGGGCTGTGAAACCGCCTGCCCTGGAGTGGGCACGGCAGGGCAAGAGGGCATCTTTTCAGGGGAGCCAGGCATGCCCCTGAGCCTGTCACTTATGCATCATGCCCCTGTGCCCTGAGCCTCTGCTCCCCGCCCCTGGTCCACACCCCTCACTCCGGTGCCCTTCACTCTGCCCAGGTCCAGTGAGCTCCAGCCAGGAACCCCAGGGAGGAGCCCCCACCACCTGAGTCACTGCAGGCCACCCCAGGGGTCCCACTCCCCAAGAAGGGTGATGCCCACGTAAACACATACCTCTGGGCTCCTGGCACTCCGAGCTGTATGCTTCATTCATTGCTTCATTCACCATTCATTCATTTAGTCGGTAGATCTTAGCAAAGGGCTACCAGCTCGGACTGCGAGTTCCTGTCTCTTCTCCCTCACCGATGCTCCCTCTCCCAGGGATGCTGTGAGATTCAATGAGATGTGGTGTGGAGAGGTCTGGGGGTGACAACCCAGTATAAACATCACTAAATGTCATCGTTGTTACTATTCTTGAGGGACTGCCTGTTTTAAAACGAGTGGCCTTAAAATTGAAGCATTTGTATGGGCCGGGCACAGTGGTTCACGCCTGTAATCCCAGCACTTTGGGAGGCCGAGGTGGGCAGATCACCTGAGGTCAGGAGTTTGAGACAAGACTGGCCCACATGGTAAAACCCCATCTCTACTAAAAAATACAAAAAATTAGCCAAGTGTGGTAGTGAACACATGTAATCCCAGCTACTTGGGATGCTGAGGCAGGAGAATCACTTGAACCTGGGAGGCAGAGGTTACAGTGAGCCAAGATTGCACCACTGTACTCCAGCCTGGGCAACAAAGCAAGACTCCATCTCAAAAAAAAAAAAAAACAAAAAACATAGACCAGTCTCAGTGGCTCACATCTGTAATCCCAGCACTTTGGGAGACCGAGGCTGGTGGATCACTTGAGGTCAGGAGTTCAAGACCAGCCTGGCCAACATGGGGAAACCCTGTCTCTACTAAAACACAAAACTTAGCCGGGCATGGTGGCAGGCACCTGTAATTCCAGTTACCTGGGAGGCTGAGGCAAGAGAATCGCTTGAACCCGGGAAGCAGAGGTTGCAGTGAGCGAAAACTGAGCCACTGCACTCCAGCCTAGGTGACAAAACGAGACTCTGTCAAGAAAAAAAAAAGGTGTTATACAGGACAACCATCCCCAAGGCACATAGTTACCAGGTTCACCAAGGTCAATGTGAAAGACAAAAAACTTTAAAGGCAGCTAGACAGAAGTGTCAGGTCACTTACAAAGAGAACCGCATCAAGCTAGAAACGGAGCTCTCAGCACAAACCTTACACACCAGGAGAGATTAGGGGCGATTTTCAGCATCCAGAGACAAGAAATTCCAATCATTTCAAGAATTCCAAGAATCTCATATCCCACCCAACTAAGATTCATAAGCAAAGAAGAGATGAAATAAAATCTGTCTCAGAAAGCAAATGCTAAGGGAATTCGTTACCGCTAGACCAGCCTTACGAGAATTCCTTAAGGGAGTGTCAAATACAGAAACAAAAGAGCGACACCAGCCAACAAGGTGACTCATGCTGTTCATCCCTCCACTTTGGGAATCTCTTGATCCCAGGACCTGGAGACCAGCCTGGGCAACACAGTGAGACCCCATTACTACAAAAAATAAAAAAGTTATCCAGACATGGTGGTGTGTGCCTGTGGTCCCCGCTACTAGGGAGGCTGAGGCAGGCATGTTGCTTGAAGCCAGGAGGTTGAGGCTCCAGGGAGTTGTTTTGGGGTTTTTTTGTTTTGTTTTTTTGTTTCAATATTTCCAGCTGAGCAGTGAGTTGTATGTGATCATGCCAGTGCACACTGCACTTTGGGTGACAGAGAGAAACCTTGTCTCTCAAAAAAAAAACAAAAGAAAAAAGAAATGAGCAATATCTGCTACCAGAAAAACACACTTAAGCACATAACCCTCAGACACTATAAAGCAACTACACAATCATGTCTACAAAACAACCAGCTAACAACACAACAACAGAATCAAAATCCCACCTGTCAGTACTAACCCTGAATGTCAACAGTCTAAATGCCCCACTTAAAAGGCATAGAGTATGCCAGGCATGGTGGCTCACGCCTGTAATCCCAGCACTTTGAGAGGCTGAGGCAGGGCAGATCACCTGAGGTTGGGAGTTCAAGACCAGCCTGACCAACATGGAAAAACCCCATCTCTACTAAAAATACAAAATTAGCTGAATGTGGTGGCACATGCCTGTAGTCCCAGCTACTCGGGGGGCTGAGGCAGGAGAGTCACTGGAACATGGGAGGCAAATGTTGCAATGAGCCGAGACCACACCATTGCACTCCAGCCTGGGCAACAAGAGTGAAACACTGCCTCAAAAAAAAAAAAAAAAAGCATAGAGTGGCAAGCTGGATAAAAGGACAAGGATAGAGAACCCAGAAATAAAGCCGCACACTTATAACCATCTGATCTTCAACAAAGTCAACAAAAACAAGCAATGATGAAAGAACCCCCTATTCCATAAATGGTGCTTGGATAACTGGGTAGGCATTCGCAGCAGAATGAAACCGGACCCCTACCTTTTACCACATACAAAAATTAAAACAGACTAAAAATTTAAACATAAGCCCTCAAACTACTAAAATCCTAGAGAAACCCTAAGAAATACCCTTCTCAACATCAGCCTTGGCAAAGAATTTATGGCTAAGTCCTCAAAAGCGATTGCAACAAAAACAAAAATTGACAATTGGGACCTAATTAAATTAATGACTTTCTCATAGCAAAGAAACTACGATCAACAGAGTGAACAACCAACCTACAGAATGAGAGAAAATATTTGCAAATTATGCATCCAACAAGGGTCTGATATCCAGTACGGATCAGGAACTTAACAAGCAAAACCAAATAATCCCGTTGAAAAATGGGCAATATACGTGAACAAACACTTCTCAAAATAAGACATGTAAGCAGCCAACAAACACATGAAAAAATGCTTATCATCACTAATCATCAGAGAAATTCGAATTGAAACCGCAAGGTCCTGTCTGCAGCCCTAGTTACTCAGGAGGCTGAGGCAAAAGGATCACTTGAGCCCAGGAGGCAGAGGTTGCAGTGAGCCGAGATCACACCACTGCACTCCAGCCTGGGTGACAGTAAGACCCTATCTAAAAATTAAAAAATAAAATAAAATATGGCCGGGCGCAGTGGCTCAAACCTCTAACCCTAGCACTTTGGGAGGCCAAGGTGGGTGGATCACCTGAGGTCAGGAGTTCGAGACCAGCCTGGGCATCATGGTGAAACCCCGTCTTTAAAAATAAATAAATAAAATAACCCACAATGAGATACCATCTCATACTAGCCGGAATGGCTATTATTAAAAAGTCAAAAAACAACAGATGCTGGCAAGGCTGTGGAGAAAAGGGAATACTTACACACTGTTAATGGGAATGTAAATATGTAAATTAGTTCAGCCACTCTGGAAAGCAGTTTGAAGAATTGTCAAAGGAACTTAAAACAGAACTACTGGGCGGGGCGTGGCGGCTCACATCTGTAATCCCAGTATTTTAGAGGCTGAGGCAGGCAGATCACCTGAGGTCAGGAGTTCGAGACCAGCTGGCCAACATGGTGAAAACCTGTCTCTACGAAAAATTAAAAAAAAAAAAATTAGTTGGATATGGTGGTACATGCCTGTAGTCCCTGCTACTAGGGAGGCTGAGGCAGGAGAATCATTTGAACCCGAGAGGCGGAGGTTGCAGTGAGCCGAGACTGCGCCACTGCACTCCAGCCTGGATGACAGAGTGAGACCTCATCTCAAAAAAATAAAATAAAATAAAATAAATTAAAAGTTGAAATTCTTACTTAAAAAAATTTTTAAGACCTGGCACGGTGGCTCACACCTGTTGTAAATCCAGCACTTTGGGAGGTCAAAGCAGGCAGATCACCTGAGGTCAGGAGTTCAAGACCAGTCGGCCAGCAGGGCAAAACCCCAACTCTACTACAAATCAAAAAATTAGCCGGGTGCTGTGGTGGGTACCTGTAATTCAGCTACCAGGGAGGCTGAGGCAGAAGAATCATTTGAACCTGGGAGGCAGAGGTTGCAGTGAGCCGAGATCACACCACTGCACTACAGCCTGGGGGACAGAGAAAAACTGTCTCAAAAAAAAAGAAAGAAAGAAAAACTATTTAAGCCAGTTTGAGTTGAGCTTTCTGATATTTGCAGTGAAAGGCATCATGGTGATAGATATGGAAATTTCAAATATGGTAAAATGGTGTTTCAAATGTCTAAGAGCAAATCATGAATGGGATTGGCGCAGTGGGAAAAACTGGCATTTCTACCTCATTCCTTCTACCAAAATAAATTCCAGATGGATACAAGATATGAATGGAAAAGAGAAAAAGAAGCTGTCAACCTGGTGGAATTTCCTTATAATTATGAACAGGAAGGAGAGGGCTGTGAAATAAAATCCTGACTAATTTGATTGCTTTAAAAAAACTAAAAACAGTCCAGGCTTGGTGGCTCACATCTCTAATCCCAGCACTGGGAGGCCGAGGCAGGTGGATCACCTGAGGTCGGGAGTTTGAGACCAGCCTGACCAACATGGAGAAACCCCGTCTCTACTAAAAATACAAAATTAGCCAGGCATGGTGGCACGCACCTATAATCCCAGCTACTTGGGAGGCTGAGGCAGGAGAATCACTTGAACTCGGTAGGCAGAGATAGTAGTGAACAGAGATCACACCACTGCACTCCAGCCTGGGTGATAAGAGTGAAACACCGTCTCAAAAAAAAAAAATTATTGTAAACAAATTTAGGAGGCAGATAACCACCTGTGTTCCCATTTTATAGTGAAAAAAACGAAATGTAGATTACATAGCTTCGCCAAATCATTCGTTCATTCACTTTTCAACAAGCATTAATTGAGCACCTACTACGTGATAAACACGGCCAGGACCGGAGAGATGTCCTTGCCTTCATGGAGTTCCCATTCTAGCAAGAGAGACACACTTAAGTCCACTAATCACACAAAGAGAAGTGATTACACTTGCGGCTACATGGAGCCTGGCCAAGCGTGGAGCTTCCCTCAGGAAAGATGGTGGTACTCAGCCAGCTGGAAAGGGCAGGGATAAAGAGCCTTCTTGGCAGGGGCCAGCCTGTATGGGGCCAGCCTGTACACAGCCTGGACCCTAGGGGGAGCAGGGCTCTTTGGAGGAACTGAAGGGCCGAGATGGCCAGGCCGAGGGCTGGGCGAGGCTTGGGTGGAGCGGCATAGCAGCGGGGGTTGGAGGGCAAAGGTCCACTCTGTCATTCTCAGATTTGAGGAAGGAGGGGCCTACCCATCCCCGGAGATGCCCTGCCCGAGTCTAAGAAATGTCCCAGGCTCCAGGCCAACCTTGTGGGCCAGGCTCCTTTGCAGCTTGAGCTGACAGGAGGCCTGGGGACCCAGACAGGGTTGGTGACGCAAATAAGCTCGTTTCCCAGGCCGGCAGCAGAGATGTCAGGTTTCCGGACACGCAGAGGTGCTGTGTTGGCGTTTGGTGGCCGGCCTCCGTGGCAGAGGCAGCTCACTTGTCCTTCCACGGCTGCCAGCTGCCTGCTGTCCTTGGACCACTTGCTTTTCGGCTTAAGCAGCTTCCAGCCCTGTTCTGTGTTGCCTTCTGGTTGTGTTTTGCAGCTGGAGCTGGCATGAGTTTGGTTTTGTCCCAGGGGGCAGGGCAGGGCCCTAAAGAGGTCCAGGCAGGGAGGTCAGATTTGCATTTTTCTTTTTTCTTTCTTTCTTTCTTTCTTTTTTTTTTTGAGACAGAATTTTGCTCTGTCGCCCAGGCTGGAATGCAATGGCGAGATCACAGCTCACTGCAACCTCCGCCTCCCGGGTTCAAGCAGTTCTCCTGCCTTGGCCTCCTGAGCAGCTGGGATTACAGGCATGCGCCACCACACCCAGCTAATTTTTGTATTGTTAGAAGAGATCGGTTTTCACCATGTTGGCCAGGCTGGTCTCGAACTCCTGATCTTGTGATCCGCCTGCCTCGACCTCCCAAAGTGCTGGGATTATAGGCATGAGCCACCACCAGGCCAAGATTTGCATTTTTCAAGGCTCAGCCGCAGGCTAGGCTGCAGGGAGCAAGGGACGATGTGGGAAGCTGAGTTGAGAGGCCGCTGGAATGGCCAGTGCGCGGGGCAAGTGATGGCAGAAGGAGGGAAGTGGGGCAGGGTGTGGTGACGGAGAGGCAGCAGGGCATGCATTTGAGGGGTGTTGGGGGCTTGGCATGGGTGTGGGGCATGAGAGGGTGGGGGTGCCATGAAGAAGGCTGAGAGGAGGGGACACAGAGGCCATGTGCAGGGTGACTACGACAGAGCCACAAAGGCAATGGCCCGGTTTTGATCAACCCTGAACGTGAGGTTCCCCAGGAGGTGTCTGGGAGCAAGGAGCCTCTAGGGCCTGGGGGAGGATTCCCTGAGTGTGGGAATGGCTGGCCAGGGAGAGCTGGGCAGACCCCAGACGGGCCTGTCAGGACAAGGACAGGGGATGAGGTGTCGAGGGCTGAGCAGTGACAACTCAGGAATCAAGCCCTGTATCCGCTCCATGCACACATGCAGCTTCAGTTGCAAAACACATGTGGAAGGATCTCCTGGAAGCGCGTCCGGGTCCCTCCACCAGGGAGTCTCACTCAGTCTCAGGAGGGGCTCGGGAAGGCTCCAGCACTCCAGCACTGCCACAGGCAGAAGGGCTATTGTGCCGTCAGCTGTTAAAGCAGGGCTAGCCCTCTACCTCATCTTCCCAACCACATCGTTCAGGACAGACCATGGTAACTCCTCTTTGATCTCAGACTGCTGGTGAAAAGCAGGTTTTACAGACCAGGGCCACAGTGGGGAGACCTCCTGCAGAGACTCTAAGCCTGCCCCAGCTCCTAGATGACCATCCTCACCCTCCAACCCCAGACCTGGATCCCCGAGGGCACACAGTGTGTTTCTGGGGGAAGTGGGTGGTCTGCTGGTGAACTGAATGCTGAGCCCCAGATTTAAAACCTTCCTAGCGGCCAGGCGTGCCGGCTCACTCCTGTAATCCCAGCATTTTGGGAGGCCAAGGCGGGTGGATCACGAGGTCAAGAGTTCAAGACCAGTCTGACCAACATGGAGAAAGCCAGTCTCTACTAAAAATAAAAAATTAGCTGGGTGTGGTGGCACATGCCTGTAATCCCAGCTACTCTGGAGACTGAGGCAGGAGAATCACTTGAACCCAGGAGGCGGAGGTTGCGGTGAACTGAGATTGCGCTTTGCACTCCAGCCTGGGCAACAACAACGAAACTCCATCCCCAAAAAAAACAAAAAACAAAAAATAGCCAGGCGTGGTGGCAGGTGCCTGTAGTCTCAGCCCCTCAAGAGGCTGAGACTGAAGAATCACTTGAACCCAGGAGGCAGAGGTTGCAGTGAGCTGAGATCACACCACTGCACTTCAGCCTGGGTGACTGAGTGAAACTCCGTCTCAACAAAAAAAAAGAAAGAAAAAGAAGGAAGGAAGGGAGGGAGGGAGGGAGGGAGGAAGGAAGGTTGACGCAGGGGTGTCCAGTCTTTTGGCTTCCCTGGCCCACATTGGAACAATTGTCTTGGGCCACACATAAAATACACTAACAATAGCTGATGAGGAGAAAAAAAATCTCATAATGTTTTGAGAAAGTTTACGAGTTTGTGTTGAGCTGTGTTCGAAGTTGTCCTGGGCTGCCTGTGGCCCACAGGCCATTGGTTAGACAAGCTTGATTTACAGTCTATTCTCTCTGAAGCCCGGAAGCTTCATCTGCATGATGAAACTCTGGTTTCCACAACCCCCTATCATAACCCAGACATTCCTTTCTAGTGATAATAACTCTTTCAACCAATTGCCAGTCAGAATATGTTTAAATCCACCTATGACCTGCAAGCTCCTGAGCCTTTGAGTTGTCCGGCCCCTCTAGATCCAACCAACGTGAATCTCACACGTATTAACTGCTGCGTTGTGTCTCCCTAAAATGTATAAAAACAAACTACACCTTGACCACCTTGGACCCATGTTGTCAGGACCTCCTGAGGCTGTCACGGGCATGTCCTTAACCTCGGCAAAATAAACTTTCTAAACTGATCAAGACCTGCTCAGATACTTTTTGGTTGACAGGTGCTACTCGGTGATTTGAGTCCTTATTATCCTGATATAGTCACGCAATATCGCTCTTGGAAACGGGTTTATAACGTAGGAAAAATTCCACACCGCGACAATGGACCGCTCAGCAAGCCTAGCTTACTTCCTGCAGGAAGGGTGCAGCTTGCCGGCAGTCTCGCCACGAGAGCACACCTGAACAAAGGGCACAGGGATGTTTGTAACTTTTATAACCTGATGCAATCGCCCTACTGCTGTGTCCAGTTTCCACTGGCCGGAATGGGACCTCACATTCTATGCTTAACCTGATTGGCTAAAAACTTGGACATTTCCTGAATAGATAAGGGAGAATGAAGACAAGGAAGAAGAGGAAGCTAATCAGGAGAAGGTCAGGAGGGTTTCCAAATGAGGAATGGCATGCTCCAGGGTTCGGAGCTTGCCCAGTTCTGTTCAGACGTGGCGGAGCGAGTCAAGGTAGCTGACTGAAGACACAGCTGATTTAGAGACTATGTATACATGGGTATATTTTTATGCTAGTAGCGGATAATGGCCACAGAGCAAGAGATTGTAACTTCTCATAATGTAGTCTAAGATATAAACTGAAGAACTTTCCCATCTCTCACAATTCCCATGCTTTTAGGGACTAGGAGGAAGGAGAGGACTGAGGCTGCATTAAATGCAGTTCTGGACCTTGAGGAGCTCCTGATGGGACAGACAAACAGGGAAATAATCCCATGTGAAAAAAACTGAGTCCCAAGAGCTGAACTGATTTATCAAGTCACAAGGTGCAGCTAGGACTTCAACCCAAAGCTCCCGACTCCAGGGTCCATACGGTTTCCAGGACACCAAACCGCCTTTACAGAGAAGGGGCCCTTTGAGTTGATTCCCTAGGACAAGGAGGAGCTCTTCAGGCGGGAAGCAGCTCAGGAAACAGCAAATGCAAAGGCCAGGGGCATGGAATCAGAGGCGTCTTCCAGAAGCAGCAAGCTCTTGGCAAGCCAATTCCAGGAAGACTCAGGAGAGGGCGTGGAGCCTGAAGGTAGAGAAGGGCTGGGATTTTATCTTCTAAACACCAAGAGCCGGCAGGCCAGGTGTGGTGACTCAAGCCCGTAATCCCAACACTTTGAGAGGCTGAGACAGGAGGATTGCTGGATCCCAGGAATTTGGGACAACGTGATGCCCTATCTCTACAAAAAAATTTAAAATTAGCTGGGTGTGGTGGTGCACCACTATAGTCCCAGCTACTCAGGAGGCTGAGGCAGGAGGATCACTCGAGCCCAGGAGGTAAGGCTGCAGTGAGCCGTGATCGTGTCACTCTGCACTCCAGCCTGCTGACAGAGACCTAATATCTTTTCTTTTCTTTTTTTTTTGTTTTTTTTACTCCTTCAGGATGTTTATTCAGTTCCAGAATACCAAAGCCACAAAGCCACAAAGAATCTCAAATTCGACCTCGCTCTCTCCTTTGATCTGCCAACACAGACCCTAAGTCCAATCAAGAGCTGCTTTTGGACCTGGTGCAGTGGCTCAGGCCTGTAATTTCAGCACTTTGGGAGGCCAAGGCAGGGAGATCACTGGAGGTCAGGAGTTTGAGATCAGCCTGACCAACATGAAGAAACCTCATCTCTACTAAAAATACAAAATAAGTCGGGCGTGGTGGCACGTGCCTGTAATCCCAGCTACTTGGGAGGCTGAGGCAGGAGAATCGCTTGAACCGGGGAGGCAGAGGTTGCGGGAGCCAAGATTGCGCCACTGCACTCCAGCCTGGGCAACAAGAGCGAAACTCCATCTCAAAAAAAAAAAAAAGCTGCTTTTGATAGGAAAAAGAGTTAATGGAGTGCTACTTCTGCCTTTTATAAATCCTCCAAAGAGGTTTAGGCAACACTGGGTTCCGGACTTCGGGCACTCTCTAACTTAAAGGTACAAAGTCAGGAACAAAATGGGAGACCAGTTTCTTTAAAAAATAAAAATAAAGGAGCAGCCAGGCACGGTGGCTCACGCCTGTAATCCCAGCATTTTGGGAGGCCGAAGCAGGTGGATCATGAGGTCAAGAGATCGAGACCATCCTGGCCAACATAGTGAAACCCCGTCTCTACTAAAATATAAAAATTAGCTGGGCTTGGTGGCACGCGTCTGTAGTCCCAGCTATTCAGGAGGCTGAGGCAGGAGAATTGCTTGATCCCGGGAGGCGGAGGTTGCAGTGAGCCGAGATCGTGCCACTGCACTCCAGCCTGGCGCCTGGCAACAGAACAAGACTCTGTCTCAAAATAAAAATAAAAATAAAGGAGCAGCTGGGAGCTGTGGCTCATGCCTGTAATCCCAGCATTTTGGGAGGCCGAGACGGGCAGATCATAAGGTCAAGAGATCGAGACCATCCTGGCCAACACGGTGAAACCCCGTCTCTCTTAAAATACAAAAAATGAGTTGGATGTGGTGGCACGCACCTGTGGTCCCAGTTACTCGGGAGGCTGAGGCAGGAGAACCACTTGAACCTGGGAGGCGGAGGTTGCAGTGAGCCGAGATCGCAGCACTGCACACCAGACAGAGTGGGTGACAGAGTGAGACTCAGTCTCAAAAGTAAAAAAGAAAAAAGAAAAGAAAAAGGAGCCAGCAAAATCTGTTGCACAGGACAATGACATGATGAAATAGTGTCCCACTTTGTTAGACATCCAGAGCCTGTGGCTGTTCGCTGGGAAATGAGAAAACAGGACAACTAGGTTTCTGAAGGTTGTAGTCCACTTTCCGGCTGTTACGGGAGCGCGTAGTAATACACCATCACTGAGGGAGAGCGGCGTGTGTTAGTTAAGGCTGCATAGCAGCTCTGTTTTTCCCCAAAGTTCTTTGAGGGCTAGCGTCATGTTTTAGCCTCAGGGGAACTTTGAGCTGTCATTGAGGCAGGCTCTGCTTGTCCCATGTGACAGGTTTGGTGATTAGCATGGGGGTCACCTCCTAGGAAGTGGAGGAGTGAGTGTTGGGGTCCGGATCACCCAGATGTTCTGCAGGATGGATAGGGCTGCCTTCCCCTGCACAAGCTTCTAGCTCCCAGACGGGCACGGCAGATTCAGAAAGTGGCCCAGCTTGGGCAGGGGCAAAGCCCATCACAGTCCACAGTACTTGGTGGTTTTCTTTTCTTTTCTTCTTTCTTTTTTTTTGAGACGAAGTCTCAGTCTGTAGCCAGATTGGAATGCAATGGTGCAATCTTGGCTCACTGCAACCTCCACCTCCGGGGTTCAAGTGATTCTCCTGCCTCAGCCTCCTGAGCAGCTGGGATTACAGGCGCAAGCTAATTTTTGTATTTTTAGTAGAGATGGAGTTTCCCCATGTTGGTCAGGCTGGTCTCGAACTCCTGACCTGCCTGACTCAGTCTCCCAAAGTGCTGGAATGGCAGGCATGAGCCACCACACCCAGCTTAGTCCTTGGCAGTTTTCTGTCCCTTTCTGGGGACTCCCAGGGAAGACTGACCAGCCACTGTCCCCATCTTACAGCAGGCAGTCACCGGGAGCATGAGGGACTAGGTGACCACAGCAGCACGGGAGTGGCCACGAAAGCTAAAACAAGGCTGTGTACACTCCAAAAATACTCCACTGAAAGCGCCGGCCAGCATCGAAAATAAACCTGTCTGCTGGCTGCCTGCCCAGAGAAGTCAGGGAGGGGCTCCCGAGCCACACTTCCGGCCCCACGCCCTTTTATTTTGGGAAAATCAAACCCTTCCCACCACGAACTTGCCTCTGGGAGGGAAGCTGAGGCTGCCATTGTCCTGTGAGTTGGTTTTTTTTTTTTTTTTTTTTGAGACAGAGTCTCGCTCTGTCGCCCAGGGTGGAGTGCAGTGGCATGATCTTGACTCACTGTAATCTCCACCTCCCAGATTCAAAGGATTCTGTTGCCTCAGCCTTCCAAGTAGCTGGGACTACAGGCACGCGCCACCTGCCGGGCTAATTTTTTGTATTTTTAGTAGAGATGGGTTTTCACTGTGTTAACCAGCATGGTCTCGATCTCCTGACCTCATGATCTGCCCGCCTCAGCCTCCCAAAGTACTTGGATTATAGGCATGAGCCACTGTGCTCGGCCATCCTGTGAGATTTTGCTGGACAATGCTCAGGCACAGAAGCAGGAGCTGACCCTTCCATTCATTTCTTCATCCACCCGCAGGCATGTGTGCCTCCCTCAGTGTGCCGGGCGCTGTCCGTGGCATCAGGGCAGATGGAGCAGGGGCTGCCGGGCTCAGCTTGAATCTGCTGTGCTGTGGACAGGCCTGGAGGGCTCAAGGGGTACTTTCCCTCTAGGAGATGGGGGTGGGCTTATTGTGCTGTGAGGGGTTTAGGAAGCAGGGGCGATCTTGTCTGTGCCAGGCACATCCTGGGCCCCACGAAGGTGACCAGCCTCATTGATGCGTTATCTGCACTGGCTCATGCAGCCCCACCCGTGTGTGTGGCAGGAGCCCCAGGCTTTGACATTGCTGCCATCTCACAGCCCCATTTGCTTGAAAGCCTCCACACTCTTCTTAACCCCTGGGCAGACCTGTGACACCCCTCCCCCGGGCTCCCACTTCCAAGACCCCATAAGCTTTGCTGGGAGGGCCCCAGGCCTGCTTTCTTCTCAGAGGAAAGTGCCCCTTCTCACCTCACTCAGCCTCCTGCTCCCTGCCTGCCTCACTACTGGAACCAGCTCCCACTTCCTCCCAGGCTCCTGGGCCCTGGTCTCTTCCTGATCTGGATCCTTCTCTCTCTCTTTTTTTTTTTTTTTTTTTTGGAGATATTCTGAAACTCGTCATACACACCAATGCCTTCCAGGCTCTGAACCTGAGGGCTGCTCACTTTGGGGTTTTTTTTTTTGTTTTTTTTTTAAGATGGAGTCTCACTCTGTCACCCAGGCTACAGAGCAATGGCGTGATCTCAGCTCATTGCAACCTCCGCCTCCCAGGTTCAAGCAATTCTTCTGCCTCAGCCTTCTGAGTAGCTGGGATTACAGGTGCATGCCACCATGCCCAGCTAATTTTTTTGTATTTTTAGTAGAGACATGGTTTCACCATGTTCGTCAGGCTGGTCTTGAACTCCTGCCCTTGTGATCTGCCTGCCTTGGCCTCCCAAAGTGCTGGGATTACAGGTATGAGTCACCATGCCAGGCCTGCTCACTTTGTTAAGGAAGACATTAAGGCCAGGCATGGTGGCTCATGTGTGTAATCCCAGAACTTTGGGATGCTGAGGCGGGTGGATCACCTGAGGTCAGGAGTTCAAGACCAGCCTGGCCAACATGGCGAAACCCCATCTCTACTAAAAAATACAAAAATTAGCCAGGTGTGTTGGTGGGCACCTGTAATCCCAGCTACTTGGGAGGCTGAGGCAGAGAGAATTGTTTGAACCCGGGCGGAGGTTGCAGTGAGCTGAGATCGTGCCACTGTACTCCAGCCTGGATGAAAGATCGAGACTCCATCTCAAAAAAAAAAAAAAGAACGCATTAGTCATCATTAGCCGAGATGAAATCTCACTTTGTTCACAGGGACTGACCGATCATTGAAAAGGGAAGACGTTCTCAGTTCTCACCATGTGACTCAGCACGGCTCAGAGCCAAGTTTCTCACCTCACCATTAAGTCACTGACTGTCCACACCTGCAGGCTGAATGCACCGTCTCCAGGATGAAGTGTCAGTTCTCAGCATCCTACTACGGGGCTCCAGCCTGGGGAGCGCCTCCACGTCCAGCCTGAAGCCACCTCCCGGCTCCCCCTCCCCAGGGCATGGCACGGACAGCCGTCATGAGTGTCCCAGCCAGAGTGGGACACTCATGATGGCTGATGATATTTTTAGTGCCTCTCTGTGCCTTCAGAAATGCCTCCCACCCTCGGGAACTGCCTGCTTCTCTCTCCTGCTGCGCTCCTACTCATTGCCCGTCTCTGCTCAGATACCCCAGCAGATCACCGTTCAGTAGACATTTCCCAGGCCCTCCATGTTTGTGGGCGAGTGTCGGCTCTGGAGTTTGCCGCCAGGAGTCTGCCTCTTGCTGGCTAGGCAACCTGGGCAAGCTATTTAGCTTCTCCGCCTTAGTCCTTCCCATCCGAAATATGAGGATAGGAATGGCACCTTCCTCAAGGGTGTTGGTGAGGGTTAGACCGGTTGATATGCTAAGTGTTAGAACAGGTTGACCCTCTGGGACATCTCAGCCGCTGCTGCTGTCCGTCAGGCCGGGGGCTAAGGCTTCTGCTTTCATGGGGGGATGGAGTGACCTTCCAGAACCTGCTGCAGATGGAGCTTCAGCTTCACTCTCTGCACTGAGCATGACCCATGGGTTAGATGGTGGTCGACTTACTTTTTTTTTGAGACAGAGTCTTGCTCTGTTGCCCAGGCTGGAGTGCAATGATGCAATACCAGCTCACTGTAACCTCCACCTCCTGGGTTCAGGCAATTCTCCTGCCTCAGCCTCCCAAGTAGCTGGGACTACAGGCGCCCACCACCACGCCCAGCTAATTTTTGTATTTTTAGTAGAGACGGGGTTTCATCGTCTTGGGCAGGCTGGTCTTGAACTCCTGACCTCGTGATTCACTCGCCTCAGCCTCCTAAAGTGCTGGGATTACAGGCATGAGTCAATGCACCTGGCCAACTTGCTTTCTTACTGGCCCTTCTTCCTTATAGCCTGGGTGCCTGGGACATCAGAGAAGCCTATATCCCACTCACCTTTGACTTCTTTTTTTCTTTTTTTTTTTTTTTGAGACGGAGTCTTGCTCTATTGCCCAGGCTAGAGTGCAGTGGCGCAATCTCGGCTCACTGTAGCTTCTGCCTCCCGGGTTCAAGCGATTCTCCTCCCTCAGCCTCCCAAGTACCTAAGATTATAGGCACCTGCCACCATGTCCAGCTTTTTTTTTTTTTTTTTTTTTTTTGAGACAGAATCTTGCTCTGTTTCCCAGGATGGAGTGCAGTGGCACAATCTCAGCTCACTGCAACCTCCACCTCCTCAGTTCAAGATATTCTCCTGCCTCAGCCTCCCAAGTAGCTGGGACTACAGGCGCGCACCACCATGCCTGACTAATTTTTGTATTTTTAGTAGAGACGGGGCTTCGCTATGTTGGCCAGGCTGGTCTGGAACTCCTGACCTCAGGAGTGATCCGCCCACCTCAGCCTCCCAAAGTGCTGGGATTACAGGTGTGAGCTACCGCGCCTGGCCACCTTTGACTTCTATGCAGCCACTGGGAGCCTGGGCACAGCAGGTGCTTAGGAAACAATACTAATAAAGGAATCCCTGTGACATACAGGCTGGGTGAAGGGACCGAGGCTTAGTGGCTAAGGAGGCCCAGCTCCCAGAATAGCAGAAGAGTTGGCATGCAAGCCCCGGCCTTCCGAGCCCAGCCTGGCGCTGTCTCTGCTGCACCGATATGAAAGACTTCAGGGGACTTTCTTACTGGTACAGGCAAAGTCACTGACATGCATTTGTGCATAAGTTCAGGAGCAAAATGGAGCCTAGACCTTGAAGTCACAGACTGGGGTTAGGTCTACACTCTCCTAGTTATTTACTAGGTGACCTTGGACAAACGTACTCCAAATTTACACTCTAAGCCTCATTTTCCTCACCCAAGAAATGGACTGATGTTCCAATGATCTATTTTTGCATAACAAATCACCCCAAAACGTAGTGACTTCAAACCCCAAACACTAGGAATGCAGGAAGGGCTCCATCGGGTGGTTCTGGCCCAGGCTCGCCAGCTTGGGCTTCCTCCCAACATGGCAGTCTGAGGGCAGCTAAATTGCCCACTTGGTGGCCTGTGAGTCACAAACTCACCCAGGTTCAAAAGGAGGAGAATTTGACTCCAGACTTTGTGTTTTTGTTTTTGTTTTCGAGACGGGGTCTTGCTCTGTCATCCAGGCTGGTCTGCAGTGCTGCGGTTTCGGCTCATCACAACCTTCGCCTCCCCATGCCTGGCTAATTTTTGTATTTTTGGGGAGAGATGGGTTTTCACCATGTTGGCCAGGCTGTATAATCTAGACTTTGATGGGGCAGTGAAAAGGTGGGAAATTGGAAAGATACAAAAGCGGAAGAGTGTATGGGACAGGAGATTCTGCTGCAACCCCTTTTGGGAGATGCAGTCCACCACAGATGACAGCTCTCACCTCCACTGAGAGGGTTATGGATGTAAAGCAACTGAAATATCTTTTTTTTTTTTTTTTAAAGAGATGGGGTCTCACTCTGTCATCCAGGCTGGAGTGCGGTGGTGCAATCATGGCTCACTGCAGCCTTGACTTCCTGGGCTCAAGCAATCCTCCCTCCTCAGCCTCCCAGGTAGACTTGAGCCACCACACCTGGAGCCAGGAATAGCTTACCTGTCCCTAAGGGATCTCTGTGGTGATCACAGCTGCATCATTGCAGGCTGGCTGTCCACATCTGTCCCTTCTCTTCCCATCCCACCTCAGAGCAAGTCACACTCTGTTTATGGCTATAGGAATCAACTCACAGGAGACAGTTGGGAAAACCAAGAATCCATTGGTCCACTTGGAGTGGCCAACCATTAGGGAGATATCAGTGAATGGGGCACTTAGCCCAGGACAGGTGCACAGGGGGAGGCACCTGGGACCAGCAGAGGATGTAACATGGGAGCTGGGCATTCAGAAGGGGCCTCTCCATCAAGCCAAGTGAGCCCATGGGGCCACCCTCCCCAACCTCCTCCAGAAGGGAGGGATCCATCATCAGCATGGAGCCTGGGAATCCTAGCAGCCTCTTCCAGATCCTGGCAGAGCCTGACTACTTGATATCATCCCCCTTCCAAAGTAGTGGCACTTAATTAAGAATTTCTAGGTCAGGCACAGTGACTCACATCCATCATCCCAGTGCTCTAGGAATCTCAGAAAGAAGAACCACTTGAGGCCTGGGCAACATAGTGAGACCTGCCCCTGGTCTCTACCAAAAACAAATATATGAGCAGAATGTGGCAGCGTGCACCTGTGGTCCCAGCTACTCGGAGGCTGAGGCGAGAGGACCACCTGTGCCCAGAAGTTGGAGGCTGCAGTAATTTATGATTGTGCCATTGCACTCTAGCCTGGGTGACAGAACACTATTCTGTCCTAAAAAATAAAATAAAATAAAATAATAAATAAATAATTTGGAAAAGGACTTATTACCTAAGAAATCTTTCTCCTGCACCCAGGACCACTGGTTTATGTCTCAGGAAATAAGAATCAAAGAAAAGGGCTGGGCGCGGTGGCTCACGCCTGTAATCCTAGCACTTTGGGAGGCCGAAGCGGGAGGATCACCTGAGGTCAGGAGTTGAGACCAGCCTGGCCAACATGGTGAAACCCCGTCTCTAAAAAAAAAAAGAATCAGAGAAAAGTCAGTTTCCTTGAGTGGAGGTTGGAAGGGAGGGAAGGCAGGCCAGACCCCGGGCCTCTGTCTCCTCCCTCCGTCTCAGCCATCTGGACACAAGGGGCCTTTATTTAACAATGCCTCTTCACGGTCCTGTCACCCAGGGCTGCAAACTTGTCCCATGGTCCCTTGTGGCCTCTAACATGTGGATCAGGATCAGCAGTTCTGAAGCTGATGGTCTCCTTCTTTAAAATTGCGGTAAACACATGTAACATACAAATTACCATCTTGACCTTTTGAAGCATATAGTTCAGGGGCCTTAGGAACGTTCACCACCGGGCAAAGTGGCTCACACCTGTAATCCCAGCACTTTGGGAGGCCGAGGCAGGTGGATCATCTGAGGTCAGGAGTTCAAGACCAGCCTGGCCAACATGGTGAAACCCTGTTTCTACTGAAAATACAAAAATTAGACAGGCACGGTGGCGTGCATCTGTAATCCCAGCTACTCAGGAGGTTGAGGCAGGAGAATTGCTTGAATTCAGTGGGTGGAGGTTGTAGTGAGCTGAGATGGCGCCACTGCACTCTAACCTGGGTGACAGAACAAGATTCCCTCTCAAAAAAAAAAAAAAAAGGAACATTCACATTGTGGCACAACCATCACCACCATCCATCTCTAGAATTCTTTTCCATCTTCCCAAACTGAAACTCTGTCTCCATTAAACACTAACTCCCTATTCCCCATCCCTGAAACTCCCAGCAACCACCAGCTACTTCGTCTCTGTGAATTTGACTGCTCTAGACACCTCGTGCAGGTCGAATCTTATAGCATAGTCAGACTCCCATGTCCACACGTCCCAAACCCATGGATTCAACCACTCACAGATTTAAACTATCCCCAGGCCAGCCACGGTGGTGCACGCCTGTAATCCCATGTTGGAAACAGATGCTCAGTGCTGCAAAGAAAAATCAGCACTGAGACAAAGGATCTCTCAGCAAAGCAATTTTTACTTCCTGGACCGCAGGAAGGGTACCCTCGCTAGCCATCTTGCCACAAGAGTACAATGAACAAAGGAAAACACACAAATTTATCCCTCACGCATTTGGGGTCGTCCTTACTGCTGTGTCTGATCTCTGTTGGTGGGAGCCAGACCTCACAATCTAAAACCTGATTGGCTACAACCTAAAACTTTTCTAAACAGGTAAAAGCAGTGGAGAGCTGGGACATGCCTGTGAGCACGTCCAGCACAGATATCTTGGTGAAAGTACAAGGACATAGAATGTACTACGTGCCTGTAAGCATGGCATGTCTAACAGCTACACAGGACAGGGCTTCACAAAGTTCTCAGCACACTAATTCTTTAACAAGAAAGAAAACTTCAAAGAGTAACTTTTCTACTTCCCACACTTTCGGAGGCTGAGTTGGAGGATCACTTGAGCCCAGGAGTTTGAGACCCTGTCTCTAGAATAAAAAATTGCTCTATTATTATTATTTTTGAGACAGAGTCTTGCTCTGTCTCCCAGGCTGGAGTGCAGTGCTGCAATCTCGGCTCACTGCAACTTCCGTCTCCTGGGTTCAAGCAATTATCCTGCCTCAGCCTCCCGAGTAGCTGAGATTACAGGCACCCAGCCACCATGCCAGACTAATTTTTGTATTTTTAGTAGAGATGGGGTTTCGCCATGTTGCCCAGGCTGGTCTTGAACTCCTGACCTCAAGTAATCCATCTGTCCTGGACTCTCAAAGTGCTGGAGTTACAGGCGGATGCATCTGTAGTCCTGCCTGGAGGCTGAGGTTGGAGGATTGCTTGAGCCTGGGAGGTCAAGACTGTAGTGAGCCATGATTGTACCACTGCACTGCAGCCTGGGCAACAGAGTGCAACCCTGTCTCAAAAATAAATAAATAAATTCGGAAAAACCTTTTTACAAAGCTCCACAAAGCAAAACCTGAATTGAACATGTGCTGGGTATTGCGTTGAATCCATGCAAATGAAGTGAGGCGTAGGCACTTTATTAGGTGTTGTGAGTCGTCCAGAGATGGTTTAGAGTCTGCAGGGGGACATGTGCAGGTTATATGCAAACACTACTCCATTTTCTGCAAGTGACTTGAGCATCTGAGGATTTTGGTATCCACAGGGGGTCCTGGAGTCAACCTTCTGTGGACATGGAGTGACGGGTGCATTTGCCTCTGTCTGGCTGAGTTCACCAAGCATAACGTTCTCCAGGCTGATCATGCAGTAGAATGTGTCAGAACTCTCATGCCCCTTTTTATAACCTACATCTTATGTTTGTTTGTTTGTTTGTTTTTTATTTGTTTGTTTTAAGAAGCAGAGAGTTGAATAGACAAGAAGGAAGGGAGGATACAGAAGGAAGAAACTTCCCCATTCAGAGACAGAGGGAGGGAGGCTCTGAAGCCGAAAGAGCAGATCCCCCCAGACCTCTTTACTCTCTCTCTTTTTTTTGGAGCCAGGGTCTTACTCTGTCCTGTAGGTTGGAGGCATTCAATGGCAGAGTCTTGGCTTACTACAACCTTGAGCTCCCAGGCTCAGGCGATTCTTACACCTCAGCTTCCCAAGTAGCTGGGACTACAGGTGCATGCCACCGTGCCCACCTAGTTTTTGTATTTTTTGTAGAGATGGGGGTCTCACTATGCTGCCCAGGCTGGTCTCAAACTCCCAGCCTCAAGTGATCCTCCTGCCTCAGCCTCCCAAAAGGCAAGGGATTACATATGTGAGCCAGCGTGTCTGGCCCCTCTTCACTCTCCTGAAATGAAATGTCTAGAATGATCCAGAACACTGCCCTCCCCTCTGCCAGTAGATGTCCAGTAGAACCCACAATCACAAGCAAGCAAACCCCCATTCCACATTTCCAAAATGTTCTCTGTCAGGCAGTGTGACCCCCAGACCACACTGAAAACCACTCTCCCAAGTGACATTTTTTCCTAAGGAGCCCAGAGTACTTGTTCCTCATTACTGTCCCCAAGTCTTAGGCCCCTGACACCCCTACAAAGAGTCTTCCTTGCTGGCAAATAGCATGTGCAAAGAGCTTCCACAGACAGGCAGCCCACCAGCCTTGGCTACGGCTCGGCCGGGAAACCACCCCTAATTTCCCCACTGTCCTCAGTGACCACTCTCATTTCAAAGACGTCGGAAGTAAAGCTCAGAGACAGATGAAGACACTGGGACTGACAGGGTTTCTCCTGCACGCTTTCCAGGTGTGTATGCAGTGTGACTTTACTGCTCCCACCATCCTGGGTAGAGAAGACATCATCCCCTTTTACAGAGATAAAAATTGAGGCGGGGTGGGGTGGCTCACGCCTGTAGTCCCAGCACTTTGGGAAGCTGAGGTGGGCGGATCACCTGAGGTCAGGAGTTCAAGACCAGCCTGGCCAACATGGTGAAATCCTGTCTCTAGTAAAAATACAAAAATACAAAAAGACCAGCCTGGCCAACATGGTGAAACTCTGCCTCCAGTAAAAACACAAAAGTACAAAAAATAGGTATGCACAAAATAGTGGTGGCTGGTGATGGTAATCCCAGCTACTTGGGAGACTGAAGCAGGAGAATCGCTTGAACCCAGGAGGCAGAGGTTGCAGTGAGCCGAGACCACGCCACTGCACTCCAGCCTGGAGGACAGAATGAGACTCCCTCTCAAAAAAAAACTAATTTGAGTAGCAGGGCACCAAGGACCCTTGCTCTGGGTCACAAAGCTATTGGAAGACCAAATGAGAACCAGGAGATAGGACCCCTAATTCTAAGCCACTATGCCTCCTGCCTCTGTGACGAAGGATAGAGGGGCTGGCCCCCACTGTTCTACACAGCAGCTGCAATCGAATCGGAAAGCGGGCTGTGCACCCGATGCCTTGAGTCAGTGCTCAGAGCAGGAGGAGGCCATGGCACACCAGGCAGTCACCGCAGTCCTGGCACAGCCGGGTCTCTCCGGGCACTGCCACAGCACACCTGGCTCGCTGTGTGGGCAGGAAGGCATGTTCTTTCCATGAGCAGGAAGTGATTAGCGAACACCGGGTGAAGACCAGCAGGTAGAACAAGGTCAGAATCTCAGCAATGCCTTCGAGATGGTGTCAGGCTCGTTTTCCCGCAAAGTCTGGTCTCCGTGCCTCTCTGAGGTGTCAGCTTCCGGAGACACTCCCTGGTCTCCTGCCTTCCGAGCTCCTGCCAGGCTGCTGCTTTCTGCCTGCCTTTCACAGTTGCTACATGCCCACTCCTTAGCCTGGCATTCAAGGCTGCAATGCCAACTTCAGCCTCACCCCCATTTCCTGACACAAACCCTCAAGCCTGGCCCCATGGAACAGGCCAGGACTTTGCTGCCTCTGAGCCTCTGCCCGTGATCCCCCCCGCCACCCCCCATGCCTGCCCTCTTCACCTGTTAGGTGGACAGGGCAGATTTAAGTCCAATGAACCTGATTCCAATCCCTGTCTTTGCCAACTTAGCAGCCTGTGAGGCATTGGGCAACCTCCTGAGTCTCTCTGAGCATCTTTTTTTTGTTTTTTGAGATGGAGTCTTGCTCTATTGCCCAGGCTGGAGTGCTAGAGTGCAATGGCACGATCTCGGCTCACTGCAACCTCCGCCTCCTGGGTTCAAACAATTCTCCTGCCTCAGCCTCCTGAGAAGCTGGGATTACAGGCTTGTGCCACCATGCCTGGCTAATTTTTGTATTTTTAATAGAGATGGGATTTCACCATGTTGGTCAGGCTGGTCTCAAACTCCTGACCTCGTGATCCTCCTAACTCAGCCTCCCAAAGTGCTGGGATTATAAGTGTGAGCCACCACGCCCAGCCTATTTTTAGATTTTATTAAAACAAAAATTACCACAAATGAGACTTAGGCAGGAAAATATTAATATCTTACTCCGGGGCTTCCACGAGGATGAAGGGAGGCAACACGGTAAAATGCTGGGTCTGGGGACAGCCAAGAAGTGCTCACTAAACTGCAGCCATCACCAGAATGCCCCCCACCCCCTCTGGAGTCTGACGCCGCCTTCTCCGCTCCGCTAAGGAGCCTCCTCTTGGTCCTCACCCCCTCTGGAGTGTGGTGGTGCCTTCGTTTGTACTATGTCATTCACTCACCTGTGCCCCGTCCACCCGCCTGTCCCCCGTCCACCTGCCTGTCCCCCGTCCACCCCCCTGTCCCCCATCCACCCGCCTGTCCTCCGTCCACCCCCTTGTCCCCTGTCCACCCGCCTGTCCCCCGTCCACCCTCCTGCCCCCCATCCACCCGCCTGTCCTCCATCCACCCGCCTGCCCCCCATCCACCCGCCTGTCCTCCGTCCACCCCCTTGTCCCCTGTCCACCTGCCTGTCCCCCGTCCACCCTCCTGCCCCCCATCCACTCGCCTGTCCTCCGTCCACCCACTTCCCCCCTAGCCAGCACTCATACATTCATCCACTCATTGATTACTTATTGCAAACCATTTTAGTCCATTTTGTGCTACTATAACAGAATAGCATAGACAGGGTAACTTTTTTTTTTTGAGTTTTGCTCTGTTGCCCAGGCTGGAGTGCTAGAGTGCAATGGCATGATCTTGTCTCACTGCAACTTCTGCCTCCCAGGTTCAAGCAATTCTCCTGCTTCAGTCTCCTGAGAAGCTGGGATTATAGGCGTGCACCACCACGCCCAGCTAATTTTTGTATTTTTAGTAGAGACGGGGTTTCACCATGTTGGTCAGGCTGGTCTTGAACTCCTGACCTTGTGATCCTCCTGCCTTGGCCTCCCAAAGTGCTGGGATTGCAGGCGTGAGCCATCTCGCTGGGCTAGACAGGGTTACTTTTTATTTTATTTTCTTTTTTTTTTTCAAAGACAGGGTTTCACCATGTTAGTCAGGCTGGTCTTGAACCCTCAACCTCAGGTGATCCGCCCGCCTCGGCCGCCCAGAGTGCTAGGATTACAGGCGTGAGCCACCGCACCCGGCCGACAGGGTTACTTATTTATTTATTATTGTTTTTAGGCGGAGTCTTACTCTATCGCCCAGGCTGGAGTGCAGTGGCACAATCTTGGCTCTGCAACCTCCACCTCCCGGGTTCAAGTAATTCTCCTGTCTCAGCCTCCTTAGTAGCTGGAATTACATGCCTGTAATTCCAGCTACTAGGGAATTCCACACCCAGCTAATTTTTGGGTTTGTTTGTTTGTTCGTTTTTGTTTTTTTAGGATGTTTAGACACATAATTTTTGTATTTTTAATAGAAACCGGGTTCTACCATGTTGGCCAGGCTTGTTTCAAACTCCTCACCTCAAGTGATCCGCCCACCTCAGCTTCCTAAAGTGCTGGGATTACAAACGTGAGCCACTGTGCCAGGCCAAGGTAATTTATAACGAAAAGAAATTTATTGGCTCATAGTTCTGGAGGCTGAGAAGTCAAGGGGCCACATCTGGCAAAGGCTTTCTTGCTGCGTCATCCCCTGGCAGAAGGGCTGAAAGAGGGTAGGGAGTGGGGCGAGAGAGAGCCAAACTAGTCCTCTTACAAGGAACCCACTCCCCAGGCGTGGCATTCATCTATTCAGGAGGGCAGTACCCCCAGGACCCACATACTGCCTCCCATAGGCCCCACCTCCCGACACTGTCACATTGGGGATTGAGTTTCCAACACATGAACTTCAGGGACACATTGAAACCACGGCACACACCTACCACGTGTGTTGGAAACAGACGCTCAGTGCCACAAAGAAAAATCAACACTGAGACAAAGGATCTTTTGGCAATATGATTTTTACTTCCTGGACCGCAGGAAGGGTACCCTCACTAGCCATCTTGCCACAAGAGTACAATGAACAAAGGAAAACACACAAATTCATCCCTCGCGCATTTGGGGTCATCCTTACTGCTGTGTCTGATCTCCGTTGGCTGGAGCCACATCTCACAAATGAAACTAAAACCCGATTGGCTAACGACTTAAAACTTTTCTAAACAGGTAAAAGCAATGGAGAGCTGGGACATGCCTGTGAGCACGTCCAGCACAGGTATCCTGGTGAAAGTACAAGGCCATAGACTATTGCCTGTAGGCATGGCATGTCTAACAGCTCCTATGTTACTATGCTACATAGGATAGGGCTTCACAAAGAGTTATTAGCACACTTACAATCTATTCTTTAACAAGAAAGGAAACTTTAAAGAGGAACTTTTTTGCTTCCCACAATGTGCCAGGTCTTCTGCCAGATGAGTAGGAGAGAAAGATAAAACAGTTCGAATCTTTCCCCTGATAGAGATTTCTGTCAGGTAAGGGAGAGATGACCCCCGTGGAAAGGATTTGTTACACAATGTGCAAGCTTTGTAGATCACATTTAGAGAACATGTGCTCCGTAGAGCACGTGGCGCGGGCATGAGATTTGCAGAGAAGGGACATCAAGTTGAGACCTGACGATGGTGCCAGCAGATGAAGGTAGAGGAGAGGACATCCCATGAAAAGCAGGAGGCAGGAAGGTGTGGAAGAAGATAGAACAGTTGGAATGTTGAGTTCGATGTTGAGAGCAGTGAGGGCTGGAGAGGTGACCAAGGACCTCCCGGATTATGTAAGCAACGTGACCCAGGGGCAGGCTCCAGAGGGCTCCCAGCAAGGGACGGACATGAGAAAGTTCTGGCATTGGAGAGAGAACTCTGGCTGCACTGTGGTCACCAGGCTGGGGTGGATGGGACTGGGGTTGGTGGTGATGGTGTGCAGAAGCCAGCCGGCGAGCTGAAGCAGAGATTCCCTGGGTAGGAGGGGCGCTGGGGTCTGCAGCAGAGCAGAGAAGCGGGAGCAGAGAATGAGGAAGGTCAGAAGACTCCCCTCGACTTTTTACCAGAAAAATTCTTACCCTACTGAAAAATTGAAAGACCAGTACCACAGGCACATTTGCCTGCCTCTAGAATCAACAATCATTAATATCTCCAGCTTTGCTCTCTCAGGACATAGCAAGGTGGGCGGATTTTCTTTTTCGGAACCATTTGAAAGTCAGTTTCCGACACGGTGATGCTTCACCCTGAGCCCCTCAGCTGCATCTCCTGAGAAGGAGGGCATTTTTCTCCTGAATCACAGAACCGGTATCACGCCTCGGAAACCCAACAAGAGTGACATCGGCTGCCCAGTTTGTGTCCGGATTGTCCCGAGTGTTCCGGGATGGCCTTTTGTAGTTGGGTTTTTTGTCCTGAGAGCCAGGGTCTCATCAAGATCCCAGCGTTGCATTTGGTTGTTTCTCGGAGTCTCTCCAAGAAAGACTCCGGAGGTGGAATGTGCGGGGCTTGATGAGTCACTGCGTTTCAGGGGTGGAGGGCAGGGAGGATCCGGGTGATGACCGGGTTCTGGTTTGCGCAGCCGGTGGTGCAATCCTCTGGATGAGGAATTCTGGAGAGGGAACAGATCTCAGGGGAGAGTGGGTTTTGGAAGGTCTGAGGGTGAGGAATTGTCTGGCCGGCAGGTGGGAAGCTCAGGAGATGGTGGCTAGACACAGTGAAGGCTGTGTTAGCTCCTGAGGCTGACAAACAAATGACCCGAGATGGGGTGGCTTAAAGAAACAGAAACGTGCCTTCTCTTAGCTCTGGAGGCTGGAAGTCCAAAATCCATGTGTCAGCAGAGTCCTGCTTTTCCCAAGGGCTCAAGGGAAGAATCCTTCCTCATCTCTTCCAGCTCTGGGGGTTTTCAGCAATCCCCGGCGACACTGCATTCCCGTCTCTGCCTCGTTTCGGCACACGGCCACCCTTCCTCTTGTGGTTCACGTGGCCCTCTTATAACGACATCAGTCATTAGCTTTAGGGCACACCCTCCTACACTATGACCCCATCTTAATTTAACTAATTACATCAGCAAAGATCTTGTTTCCAAATAAGCTCGCGTTCCTGGTAGACACAAATCTGGGAGGCACAGTATCCAAGTCAGCATAGGGTCAGCAACGTCTAAATGGTGACTGAGACAGCAGGAAGGACTGTGACTGGCCAGGGAGAGCAGATGGAGGGGGATGAGAGGGAAGAGGAGAAGGAGCCCTAAAAGGAACCAGGGGGCTGAGTCACAGCCTGGAAGGGAAGAGGGTGTGGGCTCCACAGGGTCAAGTGCTGCAAGGTGTGAAGTAGAGAAGGGCTGAGCCGCATGCGCCTCTGGATTCCACGATGAGCTGGCCGGAGACTTCGGCAAGAGCGGCGTTGGGTGACTGCGTGGGAAAAGCCAGGCTGCATGGAATTTTGTTTTTGCATTTCAGACCCTGGCCTCGTAGACCTGTTTTTTTGTTTGTTTGTTTTTTGAGACTGAATCTTGCTCTGTCACCCGGGCTGGAGCGCAGTGGCCCCATCTTGGCTCACTGCAACCTCTGCGTTTTGGGTTCAAGCAATTCTCCTGCCCCAGCCTCCTGAGTAGCTGGGACTAGAGGGACGCACCGCCACGCCTGGCTAATTTTTGTATTTTTAGTAGAGATGGGGTTTCACTATCTTGGCCAGGCTGGTCTCAAACTCCTGGCCTCAAGTGATCCACCACCTCGGCCTCCCAAAGTGCTGGGATTGCAGATGTGAGCCACGGTGCCCGGCCCTCGCAGGCCTCTTGAAGACAAGCGGAATAACTGGCTTTTCCTATGTATTCATGTTGCTGTTGTCGGTTCTTCCCATCGGGTTATAAGCCCCTCCAGATTAGGGGCCCATACCTTATTTTGTTCCCTGTAACTCTCCCAGACACTTGCGGGACCCATGGTCTCCTGTGGGCATCAGTACTCGCAGCCCAGCACGTTTGCCTCAGGGCGGCCATCACCAGTGCTGAGAAAGGCTCCTTATAGGACAGGAAGGTGCCAATTTCAGCCAGTTTCAGCTGCAACTATTGACCCCTTCCTGTGCGACTTCACATGCGTGGATTTGCTCATTGAACCCTAACCTCCGGGAGTCTGAGAGTACCACAGTACTAAGGTACTGCAGGAATACTATTGTTACGCCAACATAGCAGATGAGGATAGCAAGGCACAGAGAGGTCAAGTCGCACAGCAGGTGAGGGAGCCGGGGTCCAGACTCAGAGACCTGGCTCCGGAGAGCGCAGTGCCTTGCAGAGCCCGTGGCTTCGCAATGACCGCTGAATGGGCTCCAGCACGGTCAGCGGATCTTAAGCGGACCTGTGGGTGTGCTGCTTGAGCTGCCTGAGTTGTTCTGGATCTGACCTCACCTGGGGCCTGGCTTCACACCTGTTCTCTACCTCCTGGGATAAAGAACGGACACTGGGTCTGAGCACTGCATGTCCTAAGAAGGGCAGGTGCGGGCCCAGAGCAGGGGGCTTCCAACCTGATCACCACTGTCGGAAGAGCCCCTGCAGACCTGAGGCGTTGACCCTGCAGGCCACCTGCAGCCTGCCCACCACTTTCTCACCTCACCTTTCATTTCTCAGGTCTGCTTCTTTCAGCTGAAATCCCCAGAGGGACCATGCCCGGCCCTTCCTGGCTCAGCTGCCCCATCGAGGTGAGGTTTTCTGGTTTATTTTTTCAGTCGTTATTAGAGGCCTTCGTTATCTTTCTCGAGAGTGACTAAAGCCTATTATCCCTAGGCAAGTTCCTGCCTGGCAGGTGGGTGGGAGCCTCCAGTGTCTGCATCTTCTCCTACACCCCACCGCCGGGGGCCTGAGCTCACACACCTGGGGTGGGAAAGAAACTGCCTGACGCCCGTGGGAAAGCTGGGAAAGGAGGGGAGCCTCTGCCCATGCTGAGGGGCAGCTGCTGTGCCAGCCCAGCCAGGAGCTCTTCTCTGCTGTTCTCTGGGTGTCCTGGAGACCACAGGCTGCTCCCAAAGAGAAAAGGATGGAACAAAGGGATATCCTTCTTCCCTCTTGCAAAACTTCTTGTATCTGAGGCAGAGTACATCTGAGTGCCCCCCAACCCCAGATTTTTGGGAAGAAGATAAGGGACCCGTGCCAGGTGCAGTGGCTCATGCCTGTAATCCCCACACTTAGGGAGGCTGAGGCAGGCAGATCACTTGAGGTCAGGAGTTCAAGACCAGCTTGACCAACATGATGAAACCTCATCTCTACTAAAAATACAAAAATTAGTCAGTTGTGGTGGTGGGCACCTATAATCCCAGCTTCTCAGGAGGCTCAGGCAGAAGATTGCTTGAACCAGGAGGCAGAGATTGCAGTGAGCTGAGATTGCACCACTGCCCTCCAGCCTGGGTAACAGAGCAAGACTCTGTCTCAAAAAAAAAAAAAAGAGGAAGAAGAAGAAGTTAAGAAACCCTGTATTAGGCCGATCTCACACTGCTGTAAAGAAATACTTGAAACTGGGTAATTTATGAAGAAAAGAGGTTTAATTGACTCACAGTTCCACAGGCACAACAGGAAGCATGACCGGGAGGCCTCAGGAAACGTACAACCATGGTGGAAGGTGAAGGGGAAGCAGCTACATCTTCACAAGGTGGCAGGAGAGAGAGCGAGAGCAAAGGGGGACGTGCCATCCACTTTCTAACCATCAGATCTCATGAGAATTCACGCACTATCATGACTACGGCAAGGGGAAATCCCCCCCATGACCCAATCACCTCCCACCAGGCCTCTCCCTTGACCTGTGGCATTACAATTTGGCATGAAATTTCAGTAGGGACGCAGAGCCAAAGCATACGAGCCCCCCGGCCTCCGTGGACACCACATGCCTGCCAGCCTTCACGCTTGCTGGTCCTCTGCCTGGGGCCCTCTCCCCACTGGGCTCACGTGACAAGCTCCTACTCATCCTTGCTGTTTTACCTTAAAGTCACTCCTTCCAGGAAAACCTCTCTACTTCCCTCATGCTGCCAGAACACCCCGCCCCCTCCCTTCTGTTTTTTTCACCATGGAATGTAGCTTCCTGGAGGGTAGAAGCTGTATCTTGTCGCCCACCCTGTGTCCTCAGCACCGGGTCTTGCAAAACAGCACAGGTTTGCCCTGGTGGAATCGGCAGGTGACCTGGTCATGTTCCTCCCCTTCCCAGGCTCATCTCCTCATGCCTGAGGCTCCTGGCTTCTCCCTCCCAAGCCGACCAAGGCCAGCAGTGAGCAAAGAGTTCAGGAAACAGAGAAAGAGCCAAGCCAGAGGACGGGGCTCCTTGGCAGGACAACTTCCTGGAAGAGGCAACTTCACGGCCTGAGAGCTCAGTGGCTGCAAGATGTCGGCATCGTGAAGGGCTGGCTCGGAGTGTCCTGGGCAGGGAAAGCAATGAGGGCAAAGGCCCTGGGCCAGGAACCAGCCTGGCAGATCTGAGGGCCACAGAGAAGACCAGTAAGAGTGGAGTGAATTGCAGACTTGACCCCAGGGGTGTTGGAACCTGAGGAGCAGTTGGGGGGTGTTCTTGACGCCAGGGTGTCTTGATTAACCAAGGCTGAGGGCCTCCTCACAGCCGCCTCTGCCATCCTGCAGATGCTGGCTAATTGTGTGGAAATATTCACAGAAAACACAGCAAGAAAAGCATCCAGTGTGTGGGGGCAGCGAGAGCCCTTCTCACCTGCCAGTTCCCAGAGTTCATATGAGATGGTGAGAAATTGGCCAGAGGCAAAAAGAACCTGTTCTTCAGCCACCCACAGGGATGGAGACAGAAGCTTTATGCGCATTCTAGCCCCTTCTGGATTTAAGTTATTTACACAAAGGTATAAGGCTTGTCATAAGAAAGTATTGGGTTATATGGGGAGAAAGCCGTTCTTCTCTCTTACTGGAAAGTTGCTGAGCTGCGGTAGAGACCAGCTCCTCCTTTGGGTGCTCAGGGACTGATCACATGTGCCCACCTGGCCGGGTACTGATCTCTCCAGTGCTGAAAGGAGGGATCACCACAGCCCCTCCTTGCTCAGTGAGGAAACTGAGGCTCCGAGAACTTTGGAGACCTGCCTCAGACACAGGCCAGCACATGCAGAAAGCCAACTCCATGCCTGGCTCAAATCTTGTCCTCTTTTTAAAAACCTTTTATTATGAACAATTTCATTCATTTGCAACAACAGAGGTGATGTTTTGCAAGATGAAAACAATGATCACTTAACAGGGACACCCAGGAGCACCACGTGGCTCCTGGCCGCATCACCGCCACTCAGCCCCCAGGTACCGGGACAACTCTGGATTTTGCTTGGATCTTCCCCTTGCCGGTGCACCTCTTACTTTCTGCCAACTGATTTGTGGTTTCTGTTAAAAACGCATGCTTCGAATGAAGAGATCCCACACACGGGCTTTGTGTGAGCAACAGCGCTGTTTATTCACCTGCGTGCAGGTGGGCTAAGGCCGAAAAGGGCGTTAGCGAAGGGCGGTGGGATAGGAGTTGGTTTTATTGGTTGGGGCAAATCTCCTGGGGAGGGGGCAGAGGTGTTACAGAGTAAGACCAGTTACAGTTGTGGGGGTAGGAGCAAGGAGTATGCATTACCGTAAGTTCAGTTATAGTGGCAGCTGGGGTAAGGCGTAAGAGCAGTTAAGATGGCAGGGTGGGGTGAGGAGTATTCACATTATCATAATAGCAGTTAAGATGGCAGGACGAGATGAAGGGAAGCTCCTGGGCGATCAGAGATAATGGTGAAGGGGGGTTGGGGGTGATCAGCCAAGGCAGGCAGAACTCCAGACTTTCTGGGTCTGGGCTTGCATATGGAGGCCTGACAGTTTCATAATGTACATAGGATATTACTCTGGAGTACTCAATGTGGAAATACATAAATTTGTATAAGAGTGTGTTCATTTCCTGGTCAACTGTGGTGGTTCACACCTGTAATCCCAGCACTTTGGGAGGCTAAAGTGGGAGGACTGCTTGAGCTCAGGAGTTCAAGACCAGCCTGGTCAACATGGTGAGACCTCATCTCTACAAAATATACAAAAATGAGCTGGGCATGGTGGTGTGCACCTGTAGTCCCAACTACTTGGAAGGCTGAGGTGGGAGGATCACCGGAGCCTGGGAAGTCAAGGCTTCAGTGAGCCATGATTGTGCCACTGCACCCAACCTGGGCAACAGAGCAAGACCCTGTGCAAAAAAGAAGATAGTGTGTTCATTTCATGGGGCTGCTGTAATAAATGACCACAGACTGAGTAGCTTAAACACAGAAGTGTGTTCTCTCACAGCTTTGGAGGCTGGAAGTCTGAAGTCAGGGTGTCTACAGAGTGGGTTCCTTCCAAGGCTCTGAGGGTGCATCTGTTCCGGGCTTCTCCCAGCTTCTGGGGGCTGCTGGTACCCTTCAATGTACCTCGGCTCCGGGCCACACCCCTCCTGTCTCTGCTTCTGTCTTCTCATGGCCTCGTCCCTGTGTGTCTCTGTGTCCTTTCTTCTTCTTCTTTTTTTTGGGATAGAATCTCGCTCTGTCACCCAGGCTGGAGTATAGTGTCATGATCTCAGCTCACTGCAACCTCCACCTCCTGGGTTCAACCAATTCTCCTGTCTCAGTCTCCCGAGTAGCTGGGACTACAGGCACACATCACCATCCCCAGCTAATTTTTGTATTTTTGATAGAGATGGGGGTTTCACCATATTGGTCAGGCTGGTCTCGAACTCCTGATCTCAGGTGATCCACCCACCTTGGCCTCACAAAGTGCTGGGATTACAGGAGTGAGCCACCCCACCTGGCCAAAGACCCTTGTTGTACACAAGGTCATAGTCACAGGTACCGAGGGTTGGGACCCGAACATGTCTTTTTGGGGCCACTATTCACCTACCACTCAAAATTTACTTAGTGGGCAGAGTCCTTGATCAAAACTTTAAGGCCCCGTATAGTGTAAGGATGTTCGTGGTACTGCCTCTGTCTCTGGGCAGGGGCCACATCTCATTCCCCCTCCAACCACGCCCACCCCCCAGCTGCTCAGTAGGGCGGAGGAGAGGGGCCTCTGGGCTGTGGCCTGAGTTTGCCAGGATGCAGCTGAGAATGAGAGTGGGGTGGGGGCCAGGTCTTCCCTCCTGTGCTGCCATCACAGAGCACACTTGCCCACTGCCCTCCCCTGTCAGACTAGCTCAGAGCTTGCAGAGTGGTTGGCCCCTGTAGTCAGCTCTTGTTGCACCCTGTCCTTGTCCTGTGGGGCACATCTCACCTAGTAATGAAAGAATCCATGGGTGTCGTTGGTGTTTAAGGCTCACCTTCTCCCAGATCCTGCCCGGCCCAGTTCTTCCTCTGTAGATCCTCAAGACAGCATCACCACCAAAATGAACGAGGTCCTGCGGGGGTGATCTGCACCCTTCTTGGCCTGGTCCAAAGGAGACCACAGGGTGGGCTGCGTCACAGCGAGGCGTCCAGCCACACAGCGGGGAAGAACTCCTGTAATTCAAGCGGTTTTAGCCTGCTTGGCCTATGGAGTGGAGAACACGAAGCAAACGGCTGCCTGGACACCTTGGCTGGGCAGCCAGGAGGCCTCCATGGGTAGCAATTGCCCCAGAATTACTGCCAATCACCTGCTTGGTGTTGGAGACCGAGACAGGTGGACACACAGGTGGAGGTTCATGGACAGACTGCCTCTCCGGCCCCACCTGCAGTGAGGATGAGTCCTGTCTCCTGACCCCACACCACCCCCGCCCTCGGGCCCCTCTGCCACTCTACTTTGGCCCTGGGCTACTTCTTTTTTTATTTTTTGAGATGGGGTCTCTCATTATTGCCCAGGCTGGAGTGCAGTGGCACAATCTCGGCTCAGTGCAACCTCCGCCCAAGCAACTGTCCTGCCTCAGCCTCCAGAGTAGCAGGGATTACAGGGACACACCACCACATGGCCCTGGGCTCGCTCTTTATTTTCTTTCCCTCTCTCCCTCCCTCCCTCCCTTCCTTTCTTTCTTTCTCTTTCTTTTTTTTTGAGGCAGAGTTTCACTCTTGTTGCCCAGGCTGGAGTGCAATGGCGCAATCTTGGCTCACCACACTCTCCGTGTGGGAAGTAGAAATGTTCCTCTTTAAAGTCTTTTTTCTTGTGTGTGCTAATAACTTTGTGAAGCCCTATCCTATGTAGCTGTTAGACACGCCATGCTTACAGGCACGTAGTACATTCTATGTCCTTGTACTTTCACCAAGGTATCTGTGCTGGACGTGCTCACAGGCGTCTCCCAGCTCTCCACTGCTTTTACCTGTTTAGAAAAGTTTTAAGTTGTTAGCCAATCAGGTTTTAGTTTAGATTATGAGGTCTGGCTTCAGCCAATGGAGATCAGACACAGCAGTAAGGACGACCCCAAATGCGCGAGGGATAAATTTGCGTGTTTTCCTTTATTCTTTGTACCCTCGTGGCAAGATGGCTAGCGAGGGTACCCTTCCTGCAGCCCAGGAAGTAAAAATTGCGTTGCTGAAAGATCCTTTGTCTCAGTGCTGATTTTTCTTTGCGGCACCAAGGATCTATTTCCAACATCTATTTCCAACACTCCACCTCCTGGGTTCAAGCGATTCTCCTGCCTCAGCCACCCAAGTAGCTTGGATTGCAGGCATGTGCCACCACACCCAGCTGAGTTTGTATTTTTAGGAGAGGCGAGGTTTCTCTGTGTTGGTCAGTCTGGTCTTAAAGTCCCGACCTCAGGTGATCCGGCCTCTGGGCTATTTCTAACCGTCTGTGCGCTCAGGCTTGGGTGAGGGCTGCCTTTGTCTGCCGTGGGAAGGATCTACCCTACAACTTTACCATGTTGGGAAGCAGCTTGAGAATCCTTGTCGTGATTCCCACACGTGTTCATTCCGCCCATGTGAAAAGCCTGGAACCCTGGAGTACAATGCGCTAACAGAGTCAGGCTCCTCCGGGAGGTGGTGGTGCTCAGGGGATTAGGAGCGCCAGTCTGTGTGTTGGCAGAGCCAGGCCTGGGAGCCCTGCCTGGCTTCTCTTTAAGAATCAGTTCTCGGAAATCTGCCGTGGCAACGCTTCCCGGCACAACCATGGGTTCCTTTTGTGTCCTGGTTGGAGCCATCTCGGGAGTGGTATTGGCCGCTGGCTTGAGATGCCACACGTGGGCCCCACTCCCCCAGGAGCTCCATGGCTCCTTCCTGCAACTCCACCTCTCAGAGCAGCTCCTAAACCCCAGGCTCAGGCCTTCTTGGCTCCATCCGTGTTCACAGGTCCCGCCTTCTCTGGCACAAGCCAATCATTACTCAGAGCTAAAGACTTCAATCCAAATTAAAAAGAAAAAAAAAAAAATCCCCACCTCCACTGCCCCAAGAAACAGGCCTCATTTCTCCCTCTTTGTTCTGAATCGCAGCCAGCGGGTTCTCAGAATGCTGGGCTAGAGGAACAATACGATGTCCTCCGTCCATCCTGGCCGAGTTGTGAGCAGTCATCTCTCCATCCCAGGGTGAGGCAAAAGTGCAGAGGGAGAGGCTTCCGGGGCCTGAGGCATCAGTGGGGTCCTAGGTGGTGGGGAGCAGGGTGGGGGAGATGAGGAGGGCGGGCTGGGGGCAAGGGCTCTGATACTGCGGGCAAGGGCAGTTTCCTAAGCCTCCCTTCATGGGACATGTTTCCTTGATATGTTAGGACTTTTTTCTTTTTTGAGATGGGAGTGTCACTCTGCCACCCAGGCTGGAGTGCAATGGCACGATCTCGGCTCACTGCAATCTCTGCCTCTAGGGTTCAAGCAATTCTCCAACCTCAGCCTCCGGAGTAGCTGGAATTACAGGTGCCTGCCGCCATGCCCGGCTAATTTTTGTATTTTTGTAGATACAGGGTTTTACCATGTTGGCCAGGCTGGTCTCAAACTCCTGACCTCAGGTGATCCACCCACCTCCACCTCCCAAAATGCTGGGATTATAGGCAGGAGCCACTGCGCTAGGCCGATATGTGGGGACTTTTCACATTTGAACAGACCCAACCACCCTAAGCCTACTGCAACATAAAGCACAGATGGGTGAAGGTGTGTAAGTCACAAGAAGACCACGGCTTTCTTCCCAAACACAGCGTGAACACAAGGCGAGGGAAAGATGACAGCCAGGATCGAGAACCTGATTCCCGCTACGCGTGAAAGCAAAATGTGGCTAACAACCTACAGCTCCAGCTGGGCACGATGGCTCATGCCTGTGACCCCAGCACTTTGGAAGGCCGAGACGGGTGGATCACTTGAGCCTAGGAGTTTGGGACCAGCCTGGGCAACATGGCAAAACCCTGTCTCTACTAAAAATACAAAAATTGGCCGGGCAAGGTGGCTCACACCTGTAATCCCAGCATTTGGGGAGGCCAAGGCAGGTGGATCACAAGGTCAGGAGTTTGAGACTATCCTGACTAACATGGTGAAACCCCATCTCTACTAAAATAAAAAAAAAATCAGCCGAGCGTGGTGACAGGCGCCTGTAGTCCCAGCTACTCAGGATTCCCCCTGAGACAGGGGAATCGCTTGAACCTGGTAGGCAGAGGTTGCAGTGAGCCAAGATCACACTGCTGCACCCCAGCCTGGCAACAGAGCAACACTCTGTCTCAAAAAAAAAAATTTAGCTGAGTGTGGTGGCATGTGCCTCTAGTCCCAGCTACTTGGGAGGCTGAGGTGGGAGGATTGCCTGAGCCCAGGAGATCAAGGCTGTAGTGAGCCATGATTGTACCACTACATAACAGCCTGTGTGACCGAGCAAAACTCTGTCTCAAAACAACAAAAAATGACACATGATGTAAGAGAATGACTCTCCAATATTCTTTAAGGCCCGGCAGTGAAAAATGTCATGTGAAAATAGGGATTTACTCTGACAGGTAACTCTTTCATTGCTCGGTCTCTTGGTCAATATGGCATCATCTGCACGGAGGATCTGATTCATGAGATCTGCATCACAGGAAAATGCTCCAAAGAAGCAAGTAAACGCTAGGCGCTGTGGTTCACGCCTGTGATCCCAGCCCTTTGGGAGGCCAAGGCGGGTGGATCATTGAGGTCAGGTGTTCAAGACCAACCTGGCCAACATGGTGAAGCCCTGTCTCTAACTCAATGTATAAAAATTAGCCAGCTGTGGTGGCAGGTGCCTGTATTTCTAGCTACTCAGGAGGCTGAGGCAGGAGAATCGCTTGAACCTGGGAGGCAGAGGTTGCAGTGAGCCGAGATTTCGCCACTGCACTTCAGCCTGGGCAACAGAGCAAGACTCCGTCTCAAAAATAAAAATAAAAAACAGACAGAAGCAAGTAACCTCCCATGGCCCTTCAAATTATCCACTCCATGAGGTGGAGAGAAGAAAAAGCCCATCTATGTCGAAGAAGGTGGAGCTGCTGTCAGCAGGGAAGAGCAGATCAACAGGCCCATCAGCAGAGTGAACTAAGGTGTCTGCATGATGATGTTTGTAATCCGGTCAGTTAATAAACAGTGACTGCTCTCAAATTGAAAAAGTGTGTGTGTGTGTGTGTGGGGGGGGGGGCGTTATTTAGCCTAAGAATCTACTCCCAGCTGGGGTGTTCTCAGTTTCATTTTTATTTAATTATTTATTTTGAGATGGAATCTTGCTCTGTCGCCCAGGCTCGAGTTGAAGTGGCACGATCTTGGCTCACTGCTGCCTCTGCCTCCGCCTCCCAGGCTCCAGCAATTCTCATGCCTCAGTCTCCCAAGTAGCTAGGACTATAGGCGCGCACCACCACGCCCGGCTAATTTTTTTTATTTTTAGTAGAGATGGGGTTTCACCATGTTGGCCAGGCTGGTCTTGAACTCCTGACCTCAGGTGATCCGCCCGCCTCGGCCTTTGGAAGTGCTGGGATGACAGGCATGAGCCACTTCTTTTTTTTTTTCTTTTCTTCTTTTTTTATTTTCTCAGCTTCATTTTTAAAATGAGGCTCTCAATAGGGTAAAATGTATTCAGGGATTTTTGAGTCTCGCCCCTGGTGGTTCTGCCTTAGCCTTGTCAGCTGCCTCGTCTGGAAAATGGAAATGTGGTATCCAGGCGCTGATGCTGAAGGTGGGGGAGGAGTCCCATGCCTCTGCACCAGAGAGGGCCAAGGACACTGCCGAGGCGGGCTGGTGTGGCCCGAACAGAGTCCCCACTTCCTCCACTTCCGAGGTTGAAGCCCTAACCCCCAGTACCATGGAAATCGACTGTATTTAGAAATTGGGTCTTTACAGCGGTGATTAAATTCAAATGAGTCTGTTAGGGTGGGTCTTAATCCCATGGGACAAGTGTCCTTATCAGAAGAGGAGATTAGGACACAGACACACAGAGGGAGGACCATGTGAGGGCACAGGGAGCAGTCGGCCATCCAGGGAGAGAGGAGCCGACCTTTCGACACCATGATCGCGGAGTTCAGCCCCCAGAATGTGTGAGGATCATCTCTCTGTCACCCATCTGTGGCTAGTCCCCGGTGAGTCTGTCTGCCTCTCTCTGGCTTCTTTTGGGAGAAGCTTGTAGTGTTTCCCATGTGATGGGAGGAGCTGGAGGGCCTCCCTTAGGAGACTGAGCAGAGCTCACAGCCGCAGGGCAAGCTCAACTCTGCCCCTCTATTTAGCAGATCCAATTAACACGCACCCCTTTAAAGAGCTGTCACTGCCCACAGCACACACCACTTTTCAAATCAGATGCCCATCTTTTGCTTCTTCATCTGTGTAGCTGCTGAGACTACGGATTCTGATGTCTTGATTTATTGCCTATTCTCAGTGCCTGGCCCAGTGCCTGGCACAAAGTGGCTCCACACCAGAATGTCTGTTGGATGAATGAATGAAAAGAATACAATTGCAACATCTAACCGTTGTCACATCCTCTATGAAAAAAAGAGTAATTTTAACAAGTTTCACTGGCCAGGCGTGGTGGCTCACGCCTATAATCCCAGCACTTAGGGAGGCTGAGGTAGGAAGATCCCTTGAGCCCAGAAGTTCAAGACCAGTCTGGGCAACATAGGGAGACCCCCATCTCTACAAAAAGTAAAAAAATAAGCCCAGCCCAGTGGCACATGCTGTTAGTCCTAGCTACTCAGGAGGTTGAGGTGGGAGGATCCCCTGAGTCCAGGAGGTCAAGGCCGCAGTAGGCTGAAATCATGCCACTCTACTCCAGCCTGGTCAACAGGGTGAGCCATCTCAAAAAAAAAAAGTGAACAGATATTTAAAAAAGGAAAAAAGAGGCCGGGCTTGGTGGCTCATGCCTATAATCCTAGCACTTTGGGAGGCCAAGATGGGTGGGTCACCTGAGGTCAGGAGTTTGAGACCAGCCTGGTCAACATGGTGAAACTGCATCTCTACTAAAAATATAAAAATTAGCCAGGCGTGGTAGTGGGCGCCTCTAATCCTAGCTACTCTGAAGGCTAAGGCAAGAGAATCACTTGAACCCGGGGTGGGGGTGGGGGGTGGATGTTGCAGTGAGCCAAGATTGCACCACTTTACTCCAGCCCGGGAGAAAGAGTGAAATTCTGTCTCAGAAAAAAAAAGAAAAGAAAAAGAAAAAAGAAGGTAATTTTAAGAAGCGTCTCATCTGTCAAGTTACCTGGTATTAAAGAAAAAAGAAAGAAAAAACGTCACTGGTTCGGCACAATGGCTCACACCTGTAATCTCAGCATTTTGGGAGGCCAAGGTGGGAGGACCGCTTGAGTTCCAGACCAGCCTGGGCAACATAGTGAGACCCCACCACCACCCCCTTCCCCACTCCCTATCTCTCTCTACCAAAAAAAAGGAAGAAACTGTTAGGAAGAAAGGAAAGAGCTTCTGTGGTTGTACTGCTATTGCCTGCAGCATCAGTCAGCTAACCAAAGGGGCGAACACAGACACAGGTGTTTACTATTCACTTAACAAGCCTGCAAGGGGTTGGAGGGGAAGGAGGAGAAGAGGGGGAACGGGGAGGAAGAGGGGAGGGGGTAGAGGGGAGGAGGGGGAGGGGGAGGAGGAGGGGGAAGGGCAGGGGAACAAGGAGGGAGGATGAGGAAGGGGGAGGAGGGAGGAGGGGAAGGAGGAGGAAAGAAGAGGGAGGGAGCAGGGGAGAGAGGAGGGGGAGGGGAAGGGGGACTGGCTGGACTCCCAGTGGGCACAGCCTTCCAGGAGTTTTCAGGCTGGTCTCGAACTCCTGACCTCAGGTGATCCACCTGCCTCTGCCTCCCCAGGTGCTGGGATTACAAGTGTGAGCCATCTCGCTCAGCCCAATTTTTGATTCCATACTTCTGCCCCATGTTGTTTTGTCTCAGGATCATTTCCTTTACAAAAATAAATCTGTTGCAGATGTAGAAAAAGAAAAGACATGGGCATGAGAAATCAGAATTCCCCAAACCCCAAGTTGTTTTGTATTTTTTAAAAAACATTGTGTTTACATGCTTGTAAATAATGCATGACCCTAATAAGCAGGTTCAGAGGCTTTCTGTAAGAAAAAAATTTTTTAAATCAGAAATGCGTGGTTTCTTATTATAAACCAATATATTTTGACAATATTGCTTTTTTTTTTTTTTTTTTTTTGAGACAGCCTTCAGGCTGGAATGCAGTGGCTCGATCTCACCTCACTGCAACCTCCAACTCCTGGAAGTGATTATCCTGCCTCAGCCTCCCAAGTAGTTGGGACTACAGTCGTTCACCACCACGCCCGGCTAATTTTTGTATTTTTAGTAAAGTCTGGGTTTCACCATGTTGGCAAGGCTGGTCTTCAACTCCTGGCCTCAAGTGATCTGCCCGCCCTGGCCTCCCAAAGTGCTGGGATTACAGGTGTGAGCCACTGCGCCCGGCCAGTATTACATATTTTAATAATATAAAAATCTCGGTCGGGCACGGTGGCTCACGCCTGTAATCCTAGCACTTTGGGAGGCCGAGGTGGGCGGATCACCTGAGGTCAGGAGTTCAAGACCAGCCTGGCCATCATGGTGAAACCACATCTAAAAAAAAAAAAGACCTTAAAAATCTCCACCTGATATAGGAATTTTGTGATAGAAAACATGAAAAGAACATTAGTGACTATTAAGTGCCAAATTACAGTGATTTTAAAAATCTTAGGATAATTTCACGAATTCCAACCTTTAAAAGCTTAACTGTCCTATCCCATAATCTTAATCTTTGTTTCATCACAAATATTTCAGTTGTGGAAAATGTCTTAGGACTGTGCCCAAAAGCACCCTCAAGTTGGGCAATAGGAAGAATACAGGGTTGTTTGCTTGTTTGTTCGTTTGAGACAAGGTCTTGCTCTGACGCCCAGGCTGGAGGGCAGTGGTACAATCACACATTACTGCAGCCTCAGACTCCCAGGCTCAAGCGATCCTCCCACCTCAGCCTCTAGAGTAGCTTGGACTATAGGCACATGCCACCACCCTCAGCCCTTTTTTTGGGACGGAGTCTCCCTCTGTCACCCAGGCTGGAGTGCACTGGCACGATCTCCGCTCACTGCAACCTCCAACTCCTGGGTTCAAGCGATTCTCCTGCGTCAGGCTCACTAGTAGCTGGGACTACAGACACTCGCCACTACACCTGGCTAATTTTTGTATTTTTAGTAGAGACGAGGTTTCACCATATTAGCCAGGCTAGTCTTGAACTCCTGACCTCAGGTGATCTGCTTGCCTCAGCCTCCCAAAGTGCTGGGATTACAGGAGTAAGCCACTATGTCTGGCCTCATTTTTTATTTTATTTTATTTTTTGAGATGGAGTCTTGCTCTGTTGCCCACGCTGGAGTGCAGTGGCATGACCTAGGCTCACTGTAACCTTTGCCTCTCAGGTTCAAGCAATTCTCTTGCCTTGGCCTCCCAAGTAGCTGGGATTACAGGCATGCAACACCACGCCCAGCTAATTTTTGTATTTTTAGTAGCAAAGGAGTTTGGCCATGTGGGCCAGGCTGGTCTTGAACTCCTGATCTCAAATGATCCACTCACCTCAACCTCCCAAAGTGCTGAGATTAAAAGTGTGAGCCACCACGCCTGGCCTTCATTTTTTAATTTTTTGTGAAACAGGGTCTCACTATGTTGTCCTCACTGATAGATTTTTTTTTTTTTGAGACAGAGTCTCACTCTGTTGCCAGGCTGGAGTGCAGTGGCGTGATCTTGGCTCACTGCCACCTCCCCATCCTGGGTTCAAGCAATTCTCCTGCCTCAGCCTCCTGAGTAGCTGGGACTACAAGTGTGTGCCACCATGCCAAGCTAACTTTTGTATTTTTATTTTTTATTTTATTTTTATTTTTTTATTTTTATTTTTTGGGAGAGGTTCGCTCTTGTTACCCAGGCTGGAGTGCAGTGGCACGATCTCAGCTCATCGCAACCTCCGCCTCCTGGGTTCAAGCGATTCTCCTGCCTCGGCCTCCCAAGTAGCTGGGACTACAGGCGTGCGCCACCATGCCCGGCTAATTTTTGTATTTTTAGTAGAGACGGGGTTTCACCATGTTGACCAGGATGGTCTTGATCTCTTGACCTCGTGATACACCCACCTCAGCCTCCCAAAGTGCTGGGATTACAGGCGTAAGCCACTGCACCCGTCAACTTTTGTATTTTTAGTAGAGACAGGGTTTCACCATGTTGGCCAAGCTGGTCTTGATCTCTTTTTTTTGAGATGGAGTTTCGCTCTTGTTACCCAGGATGGAGTGCAATGGCACGATCTCGGCTCACCGCAACCTCCGCCTCCTGGGTTCAGGCAATTCTCCTGCCTCGGCCTCCTGAGTAGCTGGGATTACAGGCACGCACCACTGTGCCCAGCTAATTTTTTGTATTTTCAGTAGAGATGGGGTTTCGCCATGTTGACCAGGATGGTCTCAATCTCTTGACCTCGTGATCCACCTGCCTCGGCCTCCCAAAGTGCTGGGATTACAGGCGTGAGCCACCACGCCCGGCTGGTCTTGATCTCTTGACCTCGTGATCCGTGCACCACGGCCTCCCAAAGTGCTGGGATTACAGGCATGAGCCACTGCTTCTGGCCTTAATTTTTTTTTAATTCTATTTTCACCCAGTGAGATCTGGGTGACAGATCTCACTCTGTCACCCAGGCTGGAGTGCAGTGGCACAATCACTGCTCATTGCAGACACAACCTCCTAGACTCAGGTGATCTTCCCACCTCAGCCTCCTGAGGAGTTAGGATGATAGGCGTGCACGCACCACACCCAGCTAATTTTTTGTATTTTTAGTAGAGATGGGGTTTCACCATGTTGCTTAGGCTGGTCTCAAACTCTTGGGCCCAAGCCATCTGCCCACCTTGGCCTCCCAAAGTGTTGGAATTACAGGCGTGAGCCATTGCACCTAGCCCAGATTACTTCTTTAATGGTCAAACTATTTCATCTGCTTCACAAAAAAACTATAGCCCACAGTGAACACTCAGACTCTGGAAAATCCCAGCAAATGCATCGGGTAGGATTCAAGTAACATGAACATTTGAGATCTGTCAGCAAGGTTAACAGCGCTAATATGCAGAATCACATCTTGATGTTGCTGGTTTGAGGACTTATTGCTTATTTCTTAGGATACCACTCATAGGATTTGGATAAAGTATACATGTGTGTAAACTCAACAACGTTTATTTTCGAGAATAGCTCACCGTTTGGCAGAGGCAGGGCCCAGGGCAGGCATACACAACAGGGCACAGCCACAGGCAAGACGGACTGGTTCTCTCCCACACACTTCTGTCCCGGTTCCAGGAATGTTGACCTTCACCTTCAGCTCCATGTGGCAGCGCTTCCTGCCCTAGCTATTTTTTTTTTTTTTTTTTTGAGATGGGGTCTCACTCTATCGCCCAAGCTGGAGTGCAGTGGCGTGATTATTTCTTTCTTTCTTTTTTGAGATGGAGTCTTGCTCTGTTGCCCCAGCTGGAGTACAGTGGTCCAATCTTGGCTCACTGCAACCTCTGCCTCCTGGGTTCAAGCGATTCTCTTGCCTCAGCCTCCCACGTAGCTGGGATTACAGGCATGCACCATCATGCCTGGCTAATTTTTGTATTTTTAGTAGAGACGGGGTTTCACCATAGGCTAGCCGGGCTGATCTTGAACTCCTGACCTCAGGTGATCTGCTCGCCTCAGCCTCCAAAAATGCTGGGATTACAGGTGTGAGCCCCTGCGCCCAGCCTGCGCTAGCTTTTGACTTGACATCAGTGCATTCCGTGGAGCCAGTAAGCTCTCTATGTTGATTAAGTTTTTTTCTCCAATGAGAATCCTACTTTTCCCCTTTTTCTCCAACTATCAACTAATTTTTTTTTTGAGATGGAGTTTTGCTCTTGTCACCCCGGCTACAGTGCAATAGCACGATCTCAGCTCACTGCAACCTCTGCCTCACAGGTTCAAGCGATTCTCCTGCCTCAGCCTCCCGAGTAGCTGGGACTACCGGTGACTGCCACTATGCCTGGCTAATTTTTTGTATCTTTCGTAGAGACAGGGTTTCACCATGTTGGCCAGGCTGATCTCAAACTCCTGACCTCAGGTGATCCACTTACCTCGGCCTCCCAAAGTGCTAGGATTTTACAGGGGTGAGCCAACGCACCCAGCCTTACTGACTGATTTTTCTCATTATTCAGGATTGGGAAAGGGACTGATTTCCTGTGAGATGATGGGAAGGAATTTTCTGGAAGCACCATGGGCAGAATCTTTCCTGTGGTCTCACAGCAGCTGCCAAAGCCCCCAGCCCCAGTCTTCAAGGGCAGAGGCCATGAGGCTTTCTTCTGCTCTCTCATCAGAGGGGGAAGTCCCAGGAGTCTCTGCACACTTTCCCTTATGTGTCATGAATGAGAACAGGACCCCAGGCCCACCTCTAGCTTATCAGGGGCAAAAGGGAAGAGGATGCTAGTGGAGTTGGTCCAAGCCTGATGCACGCTGAGGGGATGGGCCTGGCCCAAATATAAAGGGCTTCCAGCAGCGATAATATTGTTCCTGTGGCGTTTCCCAGCTCAGCCCTCACGGCCTCCTGTGAGGTGGTGCCACCAAGTTTGCTTTACAAAGGGATGTGCGGCCCAGAGAGGCCAAGTGGCTTACCCGGGAGTAAACAACGACAGCAAAGAAGCGGAGCCAAACCCGACCCAAGCCACCCGGCCCCAGAGTCCGTGTCCTCACCCACCGTGCAGCCACCCGGCCCCAGAGTCCGTGTCCTCACCCACCGTGCAGCCACCCGGCCCCAGGGTCCGTGTCCACACCCACCGTGCAGCCACCCGGCCCCAGGGTCCGTGTCCTCACCCACCGTGCAGCCACCCAGGCCCAGAGTCCGTGTCCTCACCCACCATGCAGCCACCCGGCCCCAGGGTCCGTGTCCACACCCACCGTGCAGCCACCCGGCCCCAGGGTCCGTGTCCACACCCACCGTGCAGCCACCCGGCCCCAGGGTCCCTGTCCACACCCACCCTGCAGCCACCCGGCCCCAGGGTCCGTGTCCACACCCACCGTGCAGCCACCCGGATCCAGGGTCCGTGTCCACACCCACCGTGCAGCCACCCGGCCCCAGGGTCCGTGTCCTCACCCACCGTGCAGCCACCCGGCCCCAGGGTCCGTGTCCTCACCCACCGTGCAGCCACCCGGCCCCAGGGTCCGTGTCCACACCCACCGTGCAGCCACCCGGATCCAGGGTCCGTGTCCTCACCCACCGTGCAGCCACCCGGATCCAGGGTCCGTGTCCTCACCCACCGTGCAGCTACCCGGCTTCAGGGTCCGTGTCCTCACCCACCGTGCAGCCACCCAGCCCCAGGGTCCGTGTCCACACCCACCGTGCAGCCACCCGGCCCCAGGGTCCGTGTCCACACCCACCGTGCAGCTACCCGGCTTCAGAGTCCGTGTGCTCACCCACTGTGCAGCTAACCGGCTCCAGAATCCGTGTCCTCACCCACTGTGCAGAACTGTCTTCAAAGAGGGCATGGTGACCAGGCAGGCAGGCAGCTGGGGGGCTCCACAGCCAACTCTCATTTCCAGCCACAAGAGTCTCACAATGGGCCGGGCACGGTGGCTTATGCCTGTCATCCCAGCACTTTGGGAGGCCGAGGCACGTGGTTCATGAGGTCAGGAGATCGAGACCATCCTAGCCAACATGGTGAAACCCTGTCTCTATTAAAAATACAAAAAAATTAGCTGGGCGTAGTGGCGCATGCCTGTAGTCCCAGCTACTTCGGAGGCTGAGGCAGGAGAATTGCTTGAACCCAGGAGGTGGAGATCGCGGTGAGCCGAGATGGTGCCACTGCACTACAGCCTGGGTGACAGTGTGAGACTCCTTCTCAAAAAAAAAGTAGTCTCACAATGAATATCGCAGGCTGGTCTGTGGGTGTTATTATCCCCATTTGACAGATGAGGAGATTGAGGCTTCATAGAGGTTAGTACCTTGTCCCAGAACAAGGTAAAGAGCTGAGAGTGCAGCTGAGACCTCTGAGAGGTACACTATCTCTGCCTGGGCCCTTCTCCCTATAATAGCAGGCCTTTTTTTTTTTTTTTTGACCTGTAGTTTCACTCTGTTACCCAGGCTGGAGTGCAGTGGCGCGATCTCAGCTCATGGCAACCTCTGCTCCCGGGTTCAAGCCATGCTCCTGCCTCAGCCTCCCGAGTAGCTGGGACTACAGGCGCGTGCCACCAAACCCAGCTAATTTTGTTTTTTTTAATAGAGACAGGGTTTCACCATGTTGGCCAGGATGGTCTTGATCTCTTGACCTCGTGATCTGCCCACCTCGGCCTCTCAAAGTGCTGGGATTACAGGCGTGAGCCACTGCGCCCGGCCTTAGCAGGACATTTTTATTAGGTGGCTCTGTTTGATGAACACGATGTGGTTGTCAAGAGAAGCAAGTTGCAAAATGCTTGACTTCCCTTTGAAATATAATTAGACATATACATTATATTATGAATGAGACAAAGGTCTTCATGTTCACGTAGGAGGCTGTGCGATGCCCAAAGGGTTGTCGCTGTACCTGTGACCTGGTGTTGGGAGGGGTGATGGAGACAAGATGGATCACGGAGACAGATTCACAGACCAGGGCTTGGCATCTTGGTGTCTCATACCTGTGGAAGGGTTTGACCCCGCTTTGAGGGCCTGGAGGTATCTTTTGATGTAGCAGCAAGAACGTTGGCTTTGGAGCCAGAGAGTTTCGGGCTCAAGTCACTGTTTCTACCAAATCATAAACTTGGGGTGTAGGATATGTTATGTAATCTCTCTGGGTCTCAGTATTTTCACCTGTAAAAGGATGTAGGAAGCCAGGTGCGGTGGCTCACACCTGTAATCCCAGCACTTTGGGAGGCTGCGGCGGTGGGTGGATCACAAGGTCAAGAGTTCGAGAGCAGCCTCACCAACATAGTAAAACCCCGTCTCTACTAAAAATGCAAACAATTAGCCAGGTATGGTGGCAGGTGCCTATAATCCCAGCTACTGGGGAGGTTGAGGCAGGAGAATCACTTGAACCCTGGAGGCAGAGGTTGCAGTGAGCCAAGATGGTGCCACTGCACTACAGCCCAGGTGACAGTGTGAGACTCTGTCTTGAAAAAAAAAAAAAAAAAGAAGGATGTAGGATGTACTTGTGAGGATTTGTGGAGGGATTTGTGGAGTTATATGGGTAAAGGGTTTTTTGTAAAATGCTCTGTGATTTTATTATCACTCCATCCAGAGGTGTCTGTACTCTTTGGACTAATCTGAACAAACCAAGCTCCTCACATAGGCATTTATAGACGAATTTTTTTTTAAATGGAATTTTGCTTTTGTTGCCCAGGCTGGAGTGCAATGGCGTGATCTCAGCTCACTACAACCTCCACCTCCCAGGTTCAGGCGATTCTCCTGCCTCAGCCTCCTGAGTAGTTAGGATTACAGGCATGCCCCACCACACTCAGCTAATTTTGTATTTTTAGTAGAGACGGGGTTTCTCCATTTTGGTCAGGCTGGTCTTGAACTCCCAACCTTGGGTAATCTGCCTGCGTCAGCCTCCCAAAGTGCTGGCATCACAGTTGTAAGCCACCACACCCGGTCTGATGGACCAATTTTTAATTAATCAGTTTACCATGAGGCTTAGAACTGCCATAGAAACCAGAACACTCAGGCCAATGATTTCCCCAGCTTAACGGCCAGTAGGGCCTCAGTTTCCTCATCTGCAAAATGGAAAGAAACAGGCATAGATATGCAGAGAACTATTTTAAGGAAATGACGGCTAAGTGCGATGGCTTATGCTTGTAATCCCAGCACTTTGGGAGGCCAAGGTGGGCGGATCACCTGAGGTCAGGAGTTCGAGACCAGCCTGACCAATATGATGAAACCTCATCTCTACTAAAAACACAAAAATTAGCCACACATGGTGGTGCACACCTGTAATCTCAGCTACTCAGGAGGCGGAGGCAGAAGAATCACTTGAGCCTGGGAGGCAGAGGTTGCAGTGAGCTGAGATCATCACTGCATTCCAGCCTGGGTGACAGAGTGAGACTCCGTCTCAAAAAAAAAAAAAAAAGAATGAAATGAGATGAATAAATAAAAGGTAGCTCTTGGCCCTGGGAATTGGATTATTTGGGCTGCACTGCAGACCAACTGATAAAATGTTTACTCTTCAGTTATTCCTTAAAGAGGCCACTCCGTGATGACAACATGGGGAGAAGACGGGGAATCTAGAGCCCTGGGTTCACTCAAGGCTCCACTTCCAGCTCTGCCCCAAGCTATCTGAGTATCTGTGGGCCAATCTGCTTTGCATCTCTGGGTTTCAGCTTCCTCCTCCTGAAGGAAGGGACACGTCCTCCACCATCCACCACCCTAGGGCTCCTCCAGCTCAGACTTGCCCCTGAACTGTGTTGTCACAGCACCCATTCATTTGGTGGCTTTACATGTTCTAGGTAGATCTAGGCACATCCTGATCTCTATGATTGAGGTCGGGCCACACCCTCATCCCCACAGGAACCTCCTTCTTGGGCTGCTTGCATCTCTAGAGGGCTGTCCTGGGTGATGCTCATGGCTGACAACAAACAGCATCATCCAGGCACCTCTAGACAGCAGAGGCTGGCAGACTCCACGGCAGCCACATTGCAAAATGAAACCCCAGGTACAGTGATACACTCTCTGCTCTCTCTTCACTCCTACTATCATATTTTCTTTATCAAGCCTTAAACAGAAGTGGAGTGAAAACATTTTTTGTCTTCACTGTTTTCCTGACAGAGCCTTGGGTGACAGACAGCATGCCACCCAGATAATGTTTTCCAGATAAATGCTTCTGGGAAGTAGTTCAGTTGGGTGGTGTGAGTAACTATATCTAAACGTCCTGTTAGCTTCCTGAAAGCAATGCTCCATGCTTCTCTCTCATCCAGATTTAATCTTAATGAAGATGTATTGGAGGCTTTCCTAATGATTATAATAATGACGCACGGCTGGGCGTGGTGGCTCACGCATGTAATCCAAGTACTTTGGAGGCCAAGGCAGGTGGATCACCTGAGGTCGGGAGTTCAAGACCAGACTGACCAACATGGTGAAACCCCGTCTTTAAAAATAATAATAATAATAATGACGCACATTCATGATAAAGTATTTGGAAAATGAAGATTAGCAAAATGAAGGAATGCACCCTCCAACCACACTCCCACTCAAAGATAACCACAGCTAACATTCTGATGCGTCTCCTTCCAGGAAGATACACACATATATATATGAGGGACGTGGGGAAAGATAAAAAAACTAATCGAATACAGCAACAATATTTTCATATGTAGACATATGTGTTTTTCTTTTATAATTTGAAACATTTCAAAAATATTTCATTTCATATAAAACTCATTTTATTAAAAATTTATCACCTCAATTAACATTCTAGAGTTATTCATATACAAGATAAATTTTACATAATACATTCTTAATCTAAACACAGACTTTTCTTTTTCAAATTGGGATTCACATTATGTATATTCATTTAAATTTGCTTTTTTAAAAAAGTTTTTAAACATGTATAAAAATTAAGGCATACTCTACATATTAATGTACAGTTCTTTGACAAACATATATAGTAATATAACTACCACCACAATCACGATATAGATAATTATCTAAATATGACTGTGGGCCAGTGCAGTGGCTCACACCTGTAATCCTAGCACTTTGGGAGGCTGAGGCAGGCAGATCACCTTAGGTCAGGAGTTCAAAACCAGCTTGTCCAACATGGTGAAAACCTGTCTCTACTAAAAACGCGAAAGTTAGCTGGGTGTGGTGGTGGGTGCCTGTAATCCCAGCTACATCGGAGGCTGAAGCAGGAGAATTGCTGGAACCCGAGAGGCAGAGGCTGCAGTGAGCCCAGATCGTGCCAGTGCACTCCAGCCTGGGTGACAGAGCAAGACTCTGTCTCAAAAAAAAAAAAAGGCTGTGAATATCAACAAGTTTTCTATCATTTGGCAGTGCAACAATTTCACCAATCTTGTTTTCTTGACCATTTAGGTTGTTTACCATTTTTGTCTTATTGATTTTGCAATCTGGGGGAATGAAATAAATGAATTGTAATGAATGAGGGCCATGTGAGGTGGCTCATGCCTGTAATCCAGCACTTTGGGAGGCTGAGGTGGGTGGATTGTTTGAGCTCAGGAGCTTGAGACTATCCTGGGCAACATGGTGAAACCCGGTTTCTACCAAAAATACAAAATAATTAGCCAGACATGATGGTCTGTGGCAGGGGGGTCGGGGTTGGGGGGCTGCTGAGGTGAGAGGACTGATTGGGCCTGGGTGGTAGAGGCTGCAGTGAACCATGTTCGAACCACTATACTCCAGCCTATGTGACTAAGTGAGACCCTGTCTCAAAAAAAACAAAAAAAAAGAAAAAGAAGGAAGGAAGGAAGGAAGGAGGGAGGTAAGGAGGGAGGGAGGGGAAAGGAAAGGAAAAGAATGGAAAAGAAAGGAAAGGAATTTGAAATTCTCATTTTCCTGTAGCTATACCAAATGGGTGTCGCCCTTCTCTGCTGGAAAAATCTCACACCGTTCAAGACCCAGCTTGGATATTGCCTCCTCTATGAAGCCCCCATGTTGCCAGCTGGAGAGTGGGTTCCTCCCTTCCGTGATTCCACAGCAGCAAGTCATAAACTGTTTATGGGACAGACGTTGCAATAGTCTGTTTCTCTTCTCTCCTCCAGACTGTGAACTTGGACTTGAAGTGATGTCTTAGCTCTGTGTTCCCAAAGCCTAAGCCATGTTTGGCTCATACACACTCCACAAATGTTCATGAAATGAATGTTCTACCCTGCTGAACTAAATTCTGATCTTGTGCCGATTTCTTAGGAAACAGACACTTTATGAGCATGGTGGAAACATAAGCTGGATACATTAAGCAGGTACCCTTAAGGAGAGCTGGGAATGTGCTGGTTTCAAACAGTGGTTCAGGAGAACTTGGGAGTTGTGAGAATTGCTGGTGTGTGGAGAGGTACAGGGTACTTGCAGAACGTGTTATCTAAGTGATCATCTTTTTTTTTTTTGAGATGGAGTTTCGCTCTTGTTACCCAGGCTGGAGTGCAATGGCGCGATCTCGGCTCACTGCAACCTCCGCCTCCTGGGTTCAGGCAATTCTCCTGCCTCAGCCTCCTGAGTAGCTGGGATTACAGGCACGCGCCACCGTGCCCAACTAATTTTTTTGTATTTTTAGTAGAGACGGGGTTTCACCATGTTGACCAGGATGGTCTCGATCTCTTGACCTCGTGATCCACCCGCCTCAGCCTCCCAAAGTGCTGGGATTACAGGCGTGAGCCACCGCGCCCGGCCCTAAGTGATCATCTTTACAATTTTATTTTTTATTTTTGAGACAAGGTCTCGCTTTGTCACCCAGGCCAGAGTGCAGTGGCACAATCTCAGCTCACTGCAGCCTCCACCTCAGGCTCAAGCAATCTTTCCACCTCAGCCTTGGCTCACCACGCTGGACTAAGTTTTAATTTTTTGTATAGACACAGGTCTCCCTGTATTACCCAGGCTCAAGCAATCCTCCCACATTGGCCTTCCAAAGTGCTGGGATTACCAGACGTGAGCCACTGCACCTTGCCTCAGGCTGGAGTGCGGGGGTAAGATCTTGGCTCACTGCAACCTCGGCCTCCCAGGTTTAAGTGATTCTTTCACCTCAGCCTCCAGAATAGCTGGGATTACAGATGCCCACCACCACACCTGGTTAATTTTTTGTATTTTTTGTAGGGATGGGGCTTCGCCATGTTGGCCAGGCTGGTTTTGAACTCCTGACCTTGTGATCCACCCGCCTAGGCCTCCCAAAGTGCTGGGATTACAGGGGTGAGCCACTGCACCTGGCCTCACCTGGCCATTACACGTTTAAAATAGCAAGAAACTAGGGGCAAAAAGTACAAATTCATGTTTATGTGTAGTCAATAAATAATTATTGAATGAACGAATAAATTAATGGCAGGTGTACCAGACCCTGGTAGGTGAGAAAGTCAGTCGGAGGTAGTGCTTGTTCTCGGTGCGTTCACAAGGTGGAGTCAAGGAATTCACCTTGGACGGGCTCACGTTTCCCTCTCCTAGCCCCTATGCAGCCTGTTCTCAGACTTGATTCGTTCTGAGGGGCTCTTGGCTGCCTCACACCAACAGCAGTGGCCAGTGGAGACCGGCGATGGTCTCCTGACATGTTGGTTTGCGAAGAGCAGCGCTCGAGTCAAATCCTGGGAAGATCGGGAGAGCACCCGCTTTAATTTACTAAATTTATTAGCGGTGTCTCTATTCATCTCCGTGTCTGCAACATCCAGCACAGGACCTGGCCCATGGTAGGTGTTTAAAAATGCTTGCGGGAAAGATGAAATGACCAAGACTAGCGCAGTGCCGCCCGTCAGCTTCTCAACTAGTCGCTCTTTACATCTGATTCATGTCTTACAGCAGCCTGGCAGGTAGGTCTCCATCATTTTCCCATCCCACATCGGAGGCGCTGAAGCCCAGGCGTTTCCCGAGTCGCCCGGACCCACCGGGCCCTCGCTGCAGTGTGAAACCACAGCGGCAAAGTCTGCCCGCTGGACGCTGCGCCGGGGCGTCCCCAGGTGCGGCAGGTAGCGTTCCGTAAGTGGGGCCTGGCAGGAAGCGCGTCCTTCTGAACCCAGATCAGGCCCGGGGAGATTCTGGGAGCGACGCGGAGGGCGCGGTCGGGGCCCTAGGCGGTGGCTGAAGCCTTGGCTCGCTCTGCTGCAAGATGCGAATCCAGAGCCTCCAGCTCGGGAGGGACCTGACGTGCCGGACTGGTCCGGCTCAGAACCCGAGGCGCGGCGGACTGACGCTCAGCAAAGGCCTCTGGTGTCCCTGCAGCTGTGGGAGGAGACTGGGGACGCCCAGAGGAAGACGCTGACCCGGCGAGCACCTGAGCGCCCACCTGTGGCTCATCCCGGGGACACCCTCCTCACAACCTGGGCGGGGAATGGGGGGGCGGGGCTCCCGTCGCGGTCAGCCAATCAGCACCCTGGAGCTGCCGGCCGTCCCCTCCTGAGGAGACAGCACTTGCGCACTCGGGCCGCGGTGCTCCTCGGGCCCCGCCCCCGGGGCAGTGCTGACGCTCGCGCCGACGCGCCCGACGTCAGGCACGTTGACGCCGGCGCCGCGCAGCCGGGCCCGCTCCTCCTCCGCTCCGCCAGTGTCCGGCCGCGGGCCGGCCTTAGTGACTGGGGCGGCGGGCCCCGGGGCCGCGGCGTGGGGCGGGCAGGCTGACGCCGGCCGCGGGCTGCCTTCGTCGGCTCCCAAGCTCGCCCGGAGCGAGCAGCCGCCCGCAAGCCGCCGAAGAGCCTCCTCGTCCGCTCCCGCCGGCGAGCAAGGTAAGGGAGCGGGACACTGAGGCAGGCTCGGGGCCCAGGCGTCCCCGGCGGGTCCCGATCCCCGCGGCGGCCGCGCAGCCGATTGGATATCTTGGCGGGGAAGGGTGCGCTCCGGGGCGGGCGGGGGCGAGGCGGTAGGGGAGCTCCGGTGGGACCCCCGCGCCCCGAGGGACGGCTCTGGGGACTGCGCGACGCCCCTACCCGAGCCCTGCGCCCCGTGACCCTGGCGCTGGGGCGAGGGGCGGGGACCTGCGGCCGCTGAAAACCCCGGCCCGGGCGGGCTCCGTTGTCAACGGCCCTCACCCCCGGGGTCCTGGGCTCCCGCCGGATCTGATACAGGAGGGGAAGGAGTGCGGGCGCGAGCAGGCTGGAGCTTACCATCCCCATCAGGTGCGCCGTCTTGGGCATCCTCCTCTCGGGGGTCCACCGCACCCCGAATACTTCCCTAAAGGTTCAGAAGCGACTTCTCCTTCCCCTCCCGCCGTCTTTATATTCCAGACACTTAATAGCCTCTCATAATCTCACCTTTCACTTTCCCTTCTTTCCTAGCCGCCCCCGGCTGTATCGACCTGCTATATTTCCATTGTGGAATTTTTTTTTTTTCGGTTGTAAACTTACTTAAGTTAGGTTGACCGACCAACCGTTGCAGCCATTGAAAAACACTTCTACCAGCGTGTAACGAATTCAGTTCCTTTTAGTGCTCACCAAATCCAGCCCAAGAATTCAGGGAGCCATCGGTTCTTCCCGGGAGCTGACTGCACACATTCCTGCAAGATGCTTGATGGATTTTGTACTTGTCAGTTTTGCTGGCTGCATGCTCCTTCTGTGCTTTTCCTGAAAAATGATTGGGTGACATGTGTTTTGACTTTCTCTCCCCCACTGGGAAGTAGAAAAAATAGGTAACAGAAGCACACTTGTTTTCCACGAAAAAGTACAGCTTTGCTAACAGACTACCCCAGGGTTTGCCTTGTTTTGTTGTTGTTGTTAGGGTAGTCCTCTGAGATCCTGACCCCCCTCCCTGGATTTTTGTCTGTGTTGATGTCTTCATGTTGTGTATTTCTGCACTTAATATTTGCCCTGTGTGTGTGTTCCCAGCTTATTTACATACAAAGCATAACAGTTCTGAGAATAATGAGGCTGCCCATCTTTTTAGCTACAGATATTGTGGGAACCTGTATTCGCACTTAGTGACCGTAGCCTGGGGCCTTGATTTCCAGATGATGTGCGAGGTAATGCCGACCATCAGCGAAGCAGAAGGCCCCCCTGGAGGAAGCGGAAGCCACGGGTCTGGCTCCCCTTCACAGCCAGATGCGGATTCACATTTCGAACAGTTGATGGTCTCCATGCTAGAAGAAAGGGACCGTCTTCTTGACACACTGAGAGAGACTCAAGAAACGCTGGCATTAACCCAGGGGAAGTTACACGAGGTTGGTCATGAAAGAGATTCTTTGCAGAGACAGCTTAACACGGCACTTCCGCAGGTATGAGTACTTTTAACCTGGAACTCTATAGATGTTTTGTTAATGTTTCAGATGAGCATTTTCTATAACCATTTGTGAAATAATGGTTTCTGGTGTTTGTAAGTCAAATACAAAGTTCCTAGGGATTAAACCTCTTAGGAAGAACAAACTGTTGTACTCTAAAGTCCTGTGAAAAGACCTCATTATTTTCATTCCTATCTTTGGGAACTGCCTGGGTTCGGGAAGTTCTCCAGGGTTTTTGAAAAACGGCTCTGAAGCAGCAATTCTATGTGGTGCCTCTGTTCTGCTGTCCTAGCCTTTTCTTCCTAAACTCGTACTTCCCATGGATTGTGTCTCTCATGTATTTCCAATTTCCTAATGAAATTTCATGGACAAATAGGATTGATTTCACAGAAAAAAATATTTTGATAGCCCACCTTTTTCAGAACACCTAGGTTTTTGTAAGTCACATTTGTTTTAGGGGATAGAAGACTGGAGATTGAATCCTTAGCAACTTTTTCCTTGGCAGATGAGAATTTTAAAGCTTAGGCCGAATGTGGTGGCTCATGTCTGTAATCCCAGCACTTTGGGAGACCGAAGCAGGCGGATCACCTGAGATCAGGAGTTCAAGACCAGCCTGGCCAACATGGCAAAACCAAAAATACAAAAATTAGTGGAGCATGATGGTGCACACCTGTAGTCCCAGCTACTCTCAAGGCTGAGGCATGAGAATTACTTGAACCCAGGAGGAGGAGGTTGCAGTGAGCCAAGATCGCACCACTGCTCTCCAGCCTGGGCGACAGAGCTAGACCCTGTCTCACTGTCTCAAAAAAAAATTAAAAAAAAGGTTTTTAAAGCTTAGAACAACGGAAATTGTTTCTCTGAGTATATTACATTTGGACCAGTGTTTGAAAGACTTTGCTCATGGAGTTGAATGAGGATTTATTTAGTGGTAGGTAAACGGAGGAAGTATAAAAACTAGAAAAGTGTGAGGCGAGTGGCACGGAGCATAGTGGGAGAGAAGTGGGTTACTTAGGTGTTTCAGAGCCATCTAGGTGCCATTTTACTTATCATAGGTGCCTTTGTGGTGCATTCAGGTAGACCTATGTAATCATAGGTTTATACTTGCATGATGGTCTGCAGTGATAGATTAACAAATGAATAACTACTAGCCTTAATGTATTTCTTGGCTGTAGTCAGTTCTCCTGAAAGATTGATAAGCCAAATGTGGATTTCCTTTTTAGCAACAATAACTTGATGTTAGCACTATATGTTCCTTTTTGTTGGGTTAGAGAAATATTAAGATTTTTCTCATTTCAATTTTAGAGATTACCAAATTTATTTAGGTCAAATTTTATTACTACAAGTTGAAAATAATTAGCCTATTTATGTTTTACTGGGATTTTATTTTATTTGTAATTTAAGGTACATGTATTGAAGTGTATATCAAATACTAATGTGATGAATAAGGTGGGCTTGGGAAAGAATGGGCACACAGGACATGTCAGGGAAGTGACAGGAGTTTTGTACAGTTAGTCTCAGGCTGCGGAGGTTGTCACACACTGGTGACATGGTTGCTCAGTGTAGTAACCTGAATGTGCCTAGTTCTGCGGATAATACGATGATGCCAGCGGGGTCACCACCTGAGCACCTGATTCCACCCTTTCAAAAGTGGAAACTGTTAAGTAAACTTGTTTTGGACCCTTCCCTTTCCTGAGATCTGGTTCATCTTTAGCAGCCGGTGGTGTGACCAGATAACGAGTCCAGTAAGTGCATTTGTGCTCCTGGCACATTGTGGAGGCAAGTCAGAGTGTACTTAAAAATACGTGTAACTATAGCATACAGCAGAAAAGTTCATAGATCATGAGTATACATCTCAGCGGACTTTTCACAGAGTTAACACACTTGCGTAACCACCACCCAGATCAAGAAATGGAACATGACCAGGCTTCCTAGAAGTACCCTCCTAACTATTCCCAGTAATTGCCCTCCAAAGCTAACCAAGGTCTTGACCTTCCACCATTGATTACTTTTGCCTGTTCTTGGCTTTAAGTGAAGTAAAATAATATATATGTTTTGTTTATTCATTCTGTCATCAGCATCATGTTTGTGAGATTCAGCTATATTCTCTCTCTTTTTTTTTTTTTGAGACGGAGTTTCGCTCTTGTTACCCAGGCTGGAGTGCAATGGCGCGATCTCGGCTCACCGCAACCTCCGCCTCCTGGGTTCGGGCAATTCTCCTGCCTCAGCCTCCTGAGTAGCTGGGATTACAGGCACGCGCCACCATGCCCAGCTAATTTTTTGTATTAGTAGAGACGGGGTTTCACCATGTTGACCAGGATGGTCTCGATCTCTTGACCTCGTGATCCACCCGCCTCGGCCTCCCAAAGTGCTGGGATTACAGGCTTGAGCCACCGTGCCCGGCCTCTCTTTTTTTTTTTGAGACAGAGTTTCGCTCTTGTTACCCAGGCTGAAGTGCAATGGCGCGATCTCAGCTCACCGCAACCTCCGCCTCCTGGGTTCAGGCAATTCTCCTGCCTCAGCCTTCTGAGTAGCTGGGATTACAGGCACGCGCCACCATGCCCAGCTAATTTTTTGTATTTTTAGTAGAGTCAGGGTTTCACCATGTTGACCAGGATGGTCTTGATCTCTTGACCTCGTGATCCACCCGCCTTGGCCTCCCAAAGTGCTGAGATTATAGGCGTGAGCCACCGCGCCCGGCCTCCCTTTTTTTTTTTTTTTTTTTAAGACAAAATCCTGCTCTGTCGCCCAGGCTGGAGTGCAATGGCCCAGTCTTGGCTCACCGCAACCACTGCTTCCCGGGTTCAAGCAATTCTCCTGCCTCAGCCTCCTGAGTATCTGGGATTATAGGCATGCACCACAACACCTGGCTAATTTTTGTATTTTTAGTAGAGACGGGTTTCAACATCTTGGTCAGGCTGGTCTTGAACTCCTGACCTCATGATCCACCCACCTCGGCCTCCCTAAGTGCCGGGATTACAGGTGTGAGCCACCGCGCCCGGCCAAAGATTTAGTTGTATTCTCATACAGTTGTGCTCATTCTCACCTGCTCTCTGGTAATCCAGTGCACAAATAGACCAGAATGTATCCTTCCTATTGCTCACAAACATTTGGGATTGTTTCCAGTTTTTACAAATGCTCCCCTAATATTTGTTTTTTCCAGTGCACATATGTGTAAACTTCTTTTTTTTTTTTTTTTGAGATAGAGTCTCACTTTGTTGCCCCTGTTGGAGTGCAGTGGCATGATCTCTTGGCTCACTGTAGCCTCAACCTCCTGGGTTCAAGTGATTCTCCTGCTTCAGCCCCCCAAGTAACTGGGAATACAGGCACGCACCACCACCCTCTGCTGATTTTTGTATTTTTTGTAGAGGTGGGGTTTTACCATGTTGCCTAGGCTGGAGGATATGTATAAACTTACGTTGGGTTTCTAGAAAGGTGTGGGATGCAGAAATGATGGTGTGTGCATTTGCTCAGCCTCAGGAGATAATGCCAAAAGTGTTGGTTGTGACAGTTTGTATTACCCCAGCAATGCATGAGAAGTCAGCTGTTCATATGCTGTTCAGCACTTGGTATTGTCGAGTCTTTTAATTTTAGCTGTTGTGGTGGCTATTGAGTGGTAGGTGGCTCAGTATGCTCTGACTTTGCTGCTCCCCGATGGTCAGGAGCATGCAGAGGTAAAACATCTCTGTCAGGGTTCGCTGGCCACCAGGATGCCTTTTGTGAAAGGGTTATTTTTCGGCCATTTGTTGGTTGGGTTGTCTGTTTTGTTTCTTACTGATTTGCAGGAGTTTTTATATATTCTGAGTACATATGTGCGTGACAGATTGTTTTTAGACTCTTGTGTTGCCTTTTCATGCTCTCAGTGGTATCTTTTGATGCACAGAAGTTTTCAATATTTAATGTAGCCCAGTTGATCAATCTTTTCAGTAATGTTTAATGCCCTTTGTGTCCTATTTAAGAAATCGGCTAGGTCAAGTTCATTAAGATAACCTACATTGTCTCCTGAAAACTTTATTGTTTTATCTTCTATCTGAAATTAACTTTGTTTATGGTATGCAATGGGGTCAAAAGTTTCTCTCTCTCTCTTTTTTTTTTTAAAGTGGATATCTAGTTGACCCTGCATAATTTCTTAAAAAGATCATTCTTCCCCCAGTGTACTACATGCAGTGTCATCTCGGTCATCTTATATCAGTGACTGTAGGGTCTGTTCTTCTGCTCCATTGATCTTTTTGTCATCTTTGCACAAATAGCACAATGTCTAAGTTACCGTAGGTATAGTTCATCTTGAGATCTGGTAATTTAAATGCTCTACCTTTATTCTTTAAGATCTCCTTAGCTAAACTTGGCCTTTTGCATTTTCATATATTTTTAGAATCCACTTGGCAGTGTTTCCTACAAAAATGTACAACAGGGATTTTAATTGGGATTGGATTTAGTCTATAGGCTAGTGTGGGAGAAATGATACCTTTTTAATATTGATCTTCTAATCCATTGACACAAAATAGCCATCTTTTTAAATTTAGATCTTTAATTTGTCTTAATATTTTATAGCTTTCTGTTTGTAGGTCTTTTTTTTCCTTTTTTTTTTTTTGAGATGGAGTCCTGCTTTGTCACCCAGGCTGGAGTGCAGTGGCATGATCTTGGCTCACTGCAACCTCCACCTCCCGGGTTCAGGCGATTCTCCTGCCTCAGCCTCTCGAATACCTGGGATTCGAGGTGCTCCCTCCCCCAGCCTAGCTAATTTTGTATTTTTAGTGGAGATGATGTTTTCACCATGTTGGTCAGGCTGGTCTTGAACTTCTGACCTCAGATGATCAACCTGCCTCAGCCTCCCAAAGTGCTGGGATTCCAGGCATGAGCCACTGTGCTTGGCCTGTATGTAGGTCTTATACATCTTTTTTTTTTTTTTTTTTTTTTAAGGCAGGGTCTCACTGTTGCCCAGGCTGAAGTGCAGTGGCGTGATCTCAGCTCACTGCAACCTCCATCTCCTGGGTTTAGGTGATCCTCCTGCCTCAGCCTACTGACTAGCTGGGACTACAGGTGTGCATCACCACATCTGACTAATTTTTTTGGTATTTTTTGATAGAGACATCATGTTGCCCAATCTGGTCTTGAACTCCTAAACTCAAGCGATTTGCCTGCCCTGGCCTCCCAAAGTGCTAGAGGCTGGGCAAGGTGGCTTATACCTGTAATCCGAGCACTTTGGAAGGCTGAGGCGGGCAGATCACTTGAGATCAGGAGTTCAAGACCAGCCTGGCCAATATGGCAAAACCCATTTCTACTAAAAATACGCAAAAAAAAAAAAAAAAAAAAAAAATTAGCTGGGCATGGTGGTGAGCACCTGTAATCTCAGCTACTCAGAAAGTTGGAGGCAGGAGAATCGCTTGAACCTGGGAAGTGGAGGTTGCAGTGAGCTGAGATCATGCCTCTGCACTCCAGCCTGGACAACAGTGTGAGGCTCTGTCTTGAAAAAAAAGAAAGAAAATAAGTGATGCAAACTCCTCAACAATGTAACTCCAATGTCCTGGCTAACAGGGGAGAAGGGGAAATCTTGGAAGGCTCACAAATTTCCCAAGAAATTGGGGAAACAAAGTGCTGGGATTACAGGCATGAACCACCATGCGCGACCACATCTTTAATTAGGTTTATTCACACATATTTGATATTTTTAATGCCATTGTAAATTATATCTTTAAGGCTGGGCGTGGTGGCTGAAGCCTGTAATCCCAGCACTTTGGGAGGCCGAGGCAGGTGGATCACGAAGTCAGGAATTTGAGATTAGCCTGTCCAACATGATGAAACTCCATCTCTACTAAAAATACAAAAAATTAGCTGGGTGTAGTGGTGGGCATCTGTAATCCTACCTCAGGAGGCTGAGGCAGGAGGGCAGGAGAATTGCTTGAATCTGGGAGGCAGAGGTTGCAGTGAGCCAAGATCATTCCATTGCACTCCAGCCCAGGTGATAGAGTGCAACTCTGTCTCAAAAAAAAAAAAATTACTTCCTTAAAAAACTAGGTTATGGCTGGGCGTGGTGGTTCACGCCTGTAATCCCAGCACTTTGGGAGGCCAAGGTGGGTGGATCATGAGGTCAGGAGTTCAAGACCAGCCTGGCCAAGATGGTGAAACCACATCTTAAAAAAATAAAAAATAAATAAATAAAAAACCTAGGTTATGTCATTATTTATTACTAGTATGCAGAGAGGGAACTGACTTCATGGCTAGGCATGGTGGCTCATGCTTCTAATCCCAGCACTTAGGGAGGCAAAGGTGGGAGGATCAGTTGAGCCTGGGTGTTCAGGACTGCCCTGGGCAATGTGGTGAAACCCTGTCTCTACAAAACATTGTGACAGGTGCCTGAAGTCCTAGCTACTCAAGAGATTGAGGTGGGAGTATCACCTGAGCCCAGCAGGTTGAGGCTGCAGTGAGTGGTAATTGTACCACCACGCTCCAGCCTGGGCTACAGTGAGACCCTGTCTCAAAAAAAGGAAAAGGTTCTCACTTGGTTGCCCAGGTTAATCTCGAACTCCTGGTCTCAAGCATTCCTCTTACCTTGGTCTCCCAAAGTGCTAGGATTACCTTTGTGAACCACCACACCTGTACTGTAGATACTCTTTATCAAAATGAAAAAATTCTCCTCTTCTTAGTTTGCTAAGAGTCTTTTAAAAGCCATGAGCAGGTATTAAATTCCTTAACATGGGTTTTCTACATCTTTTGAGACAGTTGTGATTTTTCTGTTATTTGGGGATGTAACTGTTTTTATTTGTTTGTTTATTTTTGAGAAGGGGTCATGCTTTATTACCTAGGCTGGAATGCAGTGGCGCTATCATAGCTCTCTGCAGCCTTGAACTCCTGGGCTAAACTGATCTTCCCACCTCAGCCTGTCAAGTAGCTAAAATTATAGATGCATGCCACTGCGCCTTGCTTTTATTTTTTTATTGTTTATTGTTTGTAGCCTGAGGAAACAGTCTCAAGAGCTCCTGAGAAAGTGCACCCCCCTTTTTAAAAAACTTACAATTACAGAATAATCCCAACCTGATCTTGATGTAGTCTCCTTTTGCTTGGTTATATTTGGTAATATTTTGTTTAGGATTATTGCATTTATATTCATGAGAAAGACTGACTTGTAATTTTACTTTCTTTTGTTGCTCTTGTTGGGATTTGGTGTAAAGGTTATGCTGGTTTTGTAAAACAAGGTAGAATGTATTCTTTCTTTTTCTACTCTCTAGAAGAATTTCTGTGAAATTTGTGTTTTCGTCCTTAAATGTTTGAATTCTTTGGCAAAACCAGCTGATGTAGGATTTTCCTTGTGAGAAGGGAAAATTTTAGAATTAATTTTGCAGGTAGAGATAGGATTTTGAATATTTCTTCATGTGTCTATTTAGATGAAGCATTTTAACCCCCTAGAGATTTGTTGAGTCCACCCACACTTTCCAATTTGTAAGTTTAAAGTGGTTTATAATCCTTATCTGCAAGATCTGCAGTGATGTCCCTTTTAATAATTCTTGATATTGGTGATTCATATATTGTCTCTTAATCAGTCTTCCTGGGGGTTTGTCAATTTTGCAAGTTCTTTCAAAGAACCAACTTTCGGCTTTACTTTTTTTTCTTCTTAATATTTGTTTTCTATTTCATTAATTTCTACTTTTTTTTAACTTTGTTATTTGTTTACTATATTTTTCTTTTTCTTTTCTTTATTTTTATTTTTCTGCATAACATACTGTTATCTTAGTTTGCTTTATTTATTTATTTATTATAGACGGGGTTTCTCCATGTTGGTCAGGCTGGTCTTGAACTTCCGACCTCAGGTGATCTGCCCGCCTCGGCCTCCCAAAGTGCTGGGATTACAGGCGTGAGCTACCTTGCCTGGCCACTTGTTTGCAATGTTTTTCTAGTTTTTTTTTTTTTTGAGACAGTCTCACTATGTCCCCAGGCTGGAGTGCAGTGGTGTGATCTCAGCTCACTGCACCCTCAGCCTTCTGGGTTCAAGTGATCCTCCTGAGTAGCTGGAATTACAGGCACGCACCACCATGCCCAGCTAAGTTTTGTATTTTTAGTAGAGATGAGGTTTTTCTGTGTTGGCCAGGTTGGTCTCAAACTCCTGGCCTTAAGTGATCCACCCACCTCTGCCTCCCAAAGTGTTGGGATTACAGATGTGAGCCATTGCACCTGGCCTTTTCTAGTTTCTTGAGTAGATGCTTGTGTTAACTTTTTTTCTTTCTAATATATGTATTTAAGCCTGTACATTCCTCTCTAAGCACATGTTTAGCTGCATGTCACAAGTTTTGATATGTCAGATTTTCATTGTCTTTTATATAAAAATATGTTGTAATTTTCACTGTGGTATGTTTTGTTATTCATACCATTTTTAAAAGTGTATTTCTCAACTTCCCAGTGTTTGTGGGGGATTTTCTAGGTATCTTTTTATTGATTTCTAGTTTAATTCTATTAAGATCCCTAAATATATTCTGCATTATTTAAATCCTTTGAAATGTGTTGAGCTTTTCTAATAGCCCAGCATATACTCTGTTTTGTTAAATGTTTCCCAGGCACTTGAAAGTAATATATATCGATAGGAATGTAGTGTTCTATGTATATCAGTTATATCAATTGTGTTAATCATGTAATTCAGATTCTAGTAGCCACATGAACAGATATAGTATACATTAAAATTTAAGCCTGATTTATTACTTTTACTACTTCCTACACACTGCTGTTTCCTTAAATACCTGAACTGGATTTAACTCCCTCCTACCTTTTGTGTCATTGTTTTGTATATTTCAGTTTAATTTATTTTTTAAAATAGAGACAGCATCTTGCTGTATTGCCCCAGCTGGTCTCGAACTCCTGGCCTTGTGATCTGCCCGCCTCAGCCTCCCAAAGTGCTGGGATTACAGGTGTGAGCCACCATGCCTGACTTGCCTTCACTTTTGAAGAATGATTTTGCTGGCTGTAGAATTGTAGGTTCGTGGTCCTTTCCTTGCACCGTTTTGTAGCAGTGAATTCATGGTTTTTTTAGCATGCTTCCTTTTTCTTGACAAGTTAACTTTTGGTGTTATTGTTGTCCCATTTGAAGTAATTCTTTACTTTTTTTTCCCCTCTGGTTGCTTTTTTTATTTTTTGGAGAGGATATGACTGTTATTGAGTTTATCCACCAGAGTGGAAATAACGTCTGTGCAAAACCAAATGTTTGTTGCTATAACTCTCCATCACAATGAAAATCTGAACAGTTTTTTAAAACGGTCAACTCAATCAAAACCCACTACTTCAGAATCAATAGCTTCTTTGAAGCCGCAGTAACAAATATGGTTAAGACTTGAATGTAGAAATTTGGTTGGTTGAAAAGCCTAGTTAAAAACCCTTAAGCTACAATATCCATAATAAAGAATGGTAGATTTAAAAAATCTTATCTAGCTGGGTGTGGTAGTTCACGCCAGTGATCACAGCACTTTGGGACGCCCAGGCACAAGGATCGCTTGAGCCGAGGAGTTTTGAGACCAACCTGGGCAAAAACTTTAAACATGCTCAAATAGAATTACAGAAAGGCAGAATTATGTTTTTTCACAGAGGTATAGTTCACTGGAATCAGCAACACTGGACAGCTGTTAGAGTATTTGTGGTCCTGAGATAATTAGGAATCCAGGCATCCTTTAGAGTCTGCTGTTGTCCTTTCTTCCCAATTAGAGATTTGTGGACGTGTGGAATGACACCTTTACCAGCAGTTGTAGACTTGATGAGAGTCCAATTCTTTATCTTTCTGAGTAGCAAGTTGCAAGTGATAAGGGATAATATGCTTTACTGTGAAGTCTTTTGGTACATTTCCTGCCAGTTCAGGTACCTCTGTGGTGAGGTACTCCAGGATGGCTCTGCAGTTCACAGCAGCACTTACACCCACATGCCCAGGACGGATTGTCCTAGATTTCAGGTGTCAGTGAATATGGCCCACCAGGAACTGCAAATTGGCTCTCTGTGAATGGGAAGCTGCCTTTGTTGGCCTTTCTGGAGTCCTTCCCAGCCTTACTGCCAGCCATTTTCAATTCTGCTGAAGCTCAAACAGGCAAGGCAGAGGAAGGACTAATCAGAGACACAGCAAGATCCCACCAGCTACTCATTCCTTGCACTGGGATTTGAAGCTGCTGATAGTGGCTTTTAACATTTTCTTTGCCTTAGGCATTAGCAAAACTTGCTATTTGTTGTATTGGTGGCCTGGTTCCTAATCAGTTTTGGAAATTTTGTGTCTTCTCTCTATAAATATTCCTGTTTTCCACTCATCTTTACTCTGAGGGCCTCCATTTGTGTATACATTAGGCTTTTTTTTTGAGACACCACACCTCTGTATTTTCAGTGGAGATGGGGTTTTGCTGTGTTGCTCAGACCAATCTCGAACTCTTGGGCTTAAGCAGTCCACTCACCTCAGTCTCCTAAAGTGTTGAGATTATGGGCATGAGCCAGCATGCCTGGGCCATACGTATATTTAAGAGACAGGTGGCCAGGCACAGTGGCTCATGCCTGTAATATCAGCATTTTGAGAGGCCGAGGTGGGTGGATCATCTGAGGTCAGGAGTTTGAGACCAGCCTGGCCAACTTGGAGAAACCCTATTCCATCTCTACTAAAAATACAAAAATTAGCCAGGTGTGGTGGCACACACCTATAATCCTAGCTACTTGGGAGGCCGAGGCAGGAGACTTGCTTGAACCCGGGAGGCAGAGGTTGCATGCCGAGATTGTGCCATTGCACTCCAGCCTGGGCGACAAGAGCAAAACTCCATCTCAAAAAAAAAAAAAAAGACAGGCACTCTGTTGTTGCTGAGGCTGGAGTGCAGTGGCACACATGATCACTGTTCACTGCAACCTCAAACTCCAGGGCTCAAGCAATCCTTCTGCAACCTCAAACTCCAGGGCTCAAGCAATCCTTCTGCCTCAGCCTTCTGAGTAGCTGGGACTACAGGCATGTGCCACTATGCCCAACTAACTTTTAAATTTTTTGTAGAGGCAGGGTCTTGCTATTTTGCCCAGACTGGTCTTAAACTCCTGACCTCAAGCGGCGCTCCCACCTCGATATTTCAAAATGGGATTACAGGCGTGAGCTACTGTGCCCAAAATCTAATGTCTAGATTTTTTTTTTTACTGACCCATCTTCCACCTCACTCATCCTCTCTTCATTTGTGTCCAACCTGCTGTTTAGCCCATAAATTAAGTTCTTAATCTCAGTTATAATTTTCAGTCCTAGAATCCGCTTAATTCCTTTTACTATTCTAGTTCCCTAGTGAAACGTTTTCCTTTTGTCAAGTGTATTTTTGAGCAATTGACATTTGCATCTGATAACTCTATTATATGGGTCACCTCCGAATCTGTTTCTGTTTTTTGTTTTTCTCTTGGTTCATTTGTTGATATGCCCGTTTTTGTTTTTAATTGAGTCAGACATTATGTATGAAAAACTAGGAGCACTGAGTGATGCTGTTTTCTTTCAGAAAGTTTCCCTCTGTCATCTAACACATGCCCAGAGCAGAGACAGATGATTTCAGCCCCGTCAGGGCCTGGGTGACCAGAGGCTGGAATTCAGTAAGCCTCAGTTGAAGCTGCCTTCCTCCAACCCCCTGCTCCCAGTGTAACCATCTGGGGGTTCCATCTGAAGCCCTGGAGTGTTTCCCAGGCCCCTCTTTCTTGGCATGTCATGGAGCCCAAGTTCTGTCTCCCTAACACCATGAGACTACTGAAAGCCCAGCTTCTTGGCCAGGTTTGCAGAGTGTTGGGCTCATTTCCTGTGCCTCCCTTTTCTCTGGGATCTTGGCACCTTAAGTACTGGCTGACTGTCAGGCTTGTACTTCTTTTTGTCTTCCGAGCCCCTTGGGGCTTTCTAGAGCTCTTAAACCATTACTTTCTGCTGAGTTTTCTTCTTAGTTTATTGGTGCACTGCCCCCAAATCCTTCTGAAGTGTCAAATGCCTGGAGAGAGGGAGTGAGGGCTCCGAGTACTGGGCTCATGTCAGTGGGCTTCCCTTGTGTTTGGAATGCTGGTCCCTTCGGAGTTGTAGCTGCCTTGGCATCTCTTTGAGGCCTGCAAACAGACTTTAAAGTCATACTCACCTTTTCTAGTTCTTGGTGGGATGCCATGCTCCAGGCCACCATGCGTATAACTGAAAGTGGAGCCAGGGCGGGCATGCTCTCTCCGTCTGCAGCACACACACAGGCCGTAGACATTGGTTATCATTCCTGATAGGGAGCAGGCAGAACCCGCTAACCTTGCTTAGTCTACATTGTCCAGTTGCTTTCTTTTCTTTCCATTCCGCTTCTCATGACATTGTCCAGTTTCTAATCAGAATTCCTCATTTGCCCCTGTCCAGTCACTTAACCGCTTAAAGACAGTAGGGCAAGTGGCCCGCACAGTGGGAGACACAGCCCTTGGCCACCAGTTCCTGTCTTGGCCACTGTGTGGGCGGTTCCACCCTGCGCTAGTCTCTCCTCTTCCCCTTGCCCTGTGCCAGCCCAAGGGAGGGTTTGTGATGACATATCTGGCAGTGGCAAAGACGAAGGCTAGGGAGGTGGGAGAGGTTATGTGCATGGTGTTTAGTCTTATTTTTGAGATGGGGTCTTGCTGTGTTGCCCAAGCTGGTCACAAACTCCCAGGCTCAAGCAATCCTTCTGCCTCAGCTTCCTGAGTAGCTACGACTATAGGCGTGAGCCACAGTGCCCACCTATCTAGTGTTTATTCTATGAACTGATCATGTGTGTGTTTACTTTTTGAGTGCTTTTTTTTTTTTTTAAGAAAGTTGGCTCTTGTCGCCCAGACTGGAGTGCAGTGATACAATCTCAGCTCACTGCAACCTCTGCCTCCCAGGTTCAAGTGATTCTCCTGCCTCAGCCTTCTGAGTAGCTGGGACTATAGGCACACACCACCACGCCACACTTATTTTTGTATTTTCATAGAGACAGGTTTCACCATATTGGTAAGGCTGATCTCGAACTTCTGACCTGAGGTGATCCACCCACCTTGGCCTCCCAAAGTGCTGGGATTATAGGCATGAGCCATTGTGCCCAACAGAGTGCTTTTTTTAAAAAAAATTTTAAACAAGGGCCGGGCGCGGTGGCTCACGCCTGTAATCCCAGCACTTTGGGAGGCCAAGGTGGGTGGATCACGAGGTCAAGAGATCGAGACCATCCCAGTCAACATGGTGAAACCCCGTCTCTACTAAAAATACAAAAAATTAGCTGGGCATGGTGGCGCGTGCCTGTAATCCCAGCTACTCAGGAGGCTGAGGCAGGAGAATTGCCTGAACCCAGGAGGCGGAGGTTGCGGTGAGCCGAGATCGCGCCATTGCACTCCAGCCTGGGTAACAAGAGCAAAACTCCATCTCAAAAAAAAAAAAAAAAATTTAAACAAATATTGCTTAATTTCACTTTAAAGTTTCAGCTGCATTTTCAAATGCAGATTTTGTTTTAAACTTGAGTGCAGTGATTTTTACAGTCTTTTTGAAAGCACAAATGAGATTTTTAGAAGTCCTCTCACCTGAAGGACACTAATGTATGAAACCTGGAAAAGGGACTGTTGACCTTTAATTGCAGGTGAGGTCCCAAATTTTAGCACTCTCTCTCCTAGTCTGCTAATCTCTGAGGTAGCGGGTACAAAACTCAGAACACTCTAAGAAATGAGGTTTTCAAATCAAATAAAAACTTAGTGAAAAAGAAGTCTGCTTGTGTCAGGTGTGCTTATTGTCAGTGAGATGGGTGAGCTTCAGCTGGTTGCAGTCGAAGGTGTGCTGGATGGATTGGGAAGATGGGAGGTTGCCAGACAGCCTGTTAAGGAGGTGATTCCTGCAGTGTAGGCGTGAAGTGTTACAGCCCAAACTAGGATGCTGGAATACAAGGGTGGCGGGCAGTAGAAAAGAAAAACCTGGCAGAACTGTGCAGGACTCAAGGATGAGAGCTGAGTGACAGATGCCAGGGTAAAGCTTGGTGGGAGATGGGGGAGGGGTGCAAAGAGGAGACGCTGGTGTTCAGCAGTGTTGAGAGGTATTTGTGGCTGTCACAGCTAGGGGCAGGGATGCTCCAAAACATTCCGCAGTGGAGCCCCCTCAACAAAGAATTATCTGGCCCCAAGTGTTAGAAGTGTCCAGGTTTAGGTGTAAAGAATCAGAAGCTTTTCTCAAGTATTGCTGTTATGTTGGTGCAAAAGTACTTTTTGCATTACTCGTAATGGCAAAAACTGCTTTTTTTTTTTTTGCTTCAACCTAATAATGATGCAAAGGTGGCCACAACTGTAATTTGTGAAATGCTGCAAACAAGGTACTTTCTAAGCTCAACTTAGTGAACAAATTAGGAAAAATTGGAATTAGGTAAAACTAGCTAAATGACTCTTCCCCAAGGGTAAATACTAATGACTGCCCCTTCAGATGGTGCCCCCACCATGTGCTTTACTGACGGCTTTTTTAGTGGTCGGTGGCAAAACACCTCTTAAAATACCATGCTTGTTTTCATTGTCTTTAGTTTATGAAATAATTGAATATATCCTTTCAGAATAATATTTGGCCATTTACATCTCTCTTTTGCACACACTGAATTTGCCATCCTGTCTTCCTGTTTCTACACCTTCCATCGTCGGCAAGGAGACAGAGTCCTCCCTCCTGTTTTGTTGAGCCCTGTGTGAATGTTGCCATTCTAGGCTCCTATAGACAGTGGTAGAGACAGACAGCATCTCTGCCTGCAGAGGACTTTCACAGTCACCCATGCCCAAAGCAGGTGCAGGTTGTGTGACACGTTCAGAGAGAATGAAATGATTAAGGAGAAATGACCTTGGTTGAGTGGGGTGGGCTGCCAAGCACACTGTGGTCCAGGAAGGTGAGACTTTGGAGAGGATTTGCTTTGGAGCTGAGAGATAAGACTGAGAGGATCCAGGTATGAGAGCTTTCTCAGCAGTGGGGCTACTTCAGCAAAGGCCAGAGCAAGGGAGAGCTTAGCACTAGCTAAGTCAAAGCTGGGGACCGTGGCCATGGTTACTGGGCCTGGAGGGAAGGGAAGAGTGAACAAGCTAGGGTTGGCTAGGTAGGTTGGGATGGGATCAGACAGAGGCAAAGACTTGCTTGTTTTCGTTTTGTTTAATTATCTTAGGGCCTCAGTACTTTGTGTGCTTCGTGGCCTCAGGGGAGGGAATGACGTGATTTGGCTGCATTTTATTTGTTTTTATTTATATATGTATTTATTTAAGATGGAGTCTTCCTCTGTTGCTGAGTCTGTAGTGCAGCGGCACGATCTCGGCTCACTGCAGCCTCCACCTTCTGGGTTCAAGCAATTCTGCTTTAGCCTCCCGAGTAACGAGGGATTACAGGTGCCCACCACCATGCCTGGCTAACTTTTAGTAGAGACAGGGTGTTTCACCATGTTGCCCAGCCTGATCTTGAACTCCTGACCTCAGGTGATCCTCCCGCCTCAGCCTCCCAAAGTGCTGGGATTACAGGAGTGAGCCATTGCGCCCAGCTTCTGACTGAGTTTTTAAAAGAGCATGCTATGTGGATAACGAGCTGGGGATGGTGGGAGGAATGGACCCAGAATAGAAACCACTGGTTAGAGTAGAGGCACTTTAACTGCATGGGTTTCGGCTATAAAGTTAGTGCTGTGGGCCAAAGTTAAAAACCCTTCACATCACCCATCCCATAAAGCACAGAATAATGTATACTTTTTAATTATCATACATGTAAATACATACTGTTTTAATGGAATATAAATAATGTTTATATATAATGTATACATTAATGTATTCAGGTATTTTGAGTGTCTGTTATGTGTCAGACACTGTTCTAGGTGCTGAATATTCCATACGTAAAAAGGATTATTCAGCTACATTTTTTTTAGTTGTATAAAGAGGGATGGAAAAAACCAAACTTACATAGTTGGGTTTGAGCAAGTTAAATGCATGGATGATGTAATGTAGGAGCACTTTCTGCTTTTCGTCTGTGTTTGTGTAGGTGGAACTTAGGGAGGTAGTTTTCCTTGGGAGTTTCAGCTGCCCACTGTACTCCTTCACTCTCAACAGCTGTGCCTCATAGATGCCCTGCCTGACTGCCATGCTGTGTACTTTCATTGGTGTAGACTTCGGGCTCTTTAAATTCAACACTGGCTCAAACCATCTTTCCCCTACATCTGTCCCCACTCCTGTGAATGGTAGTTTTCTACCTAGTCAGGAGGTCAGGAGGTGGCTATGTCTTCTTTTTTTTTTTTTTTGAGACAGAGGCTTGCTGCGTCACTCAGGCTGGAGTGCAATGGCATGATCTCAGCTCCTTGCAGCCTCCGCCTCCCAGGTTCAAGCAATTCTCCTGCCTCAGCCTCCTGAATAGCTGAGACTAGAGGCGCCCATCACCACACCTGGCTAATTTTTGTATTTTCGTAGAGACAGGGTTTCACCATGTTGGCCAGGCTGCTCTTGAACTCCTGACCTCGGGTGATCCGCCCGCCTTGGCTTCCCAAAGTGCTGGGATTACAGGCATGAGCCACTACTCTCAGTCCTTTGTCTCTTTTTTGCACTAACCTTATCCTTCTAGTCTCTAGGACCTGTGGGATGGACCTTTCCATCTCTTGGAGGTTACTGCTGAGCCCACTGACTCTCAGACCTGGACCCTTTTGTCTTCACTGGATTGATTCCTGTGGCCCCTGGCTGTTCTGGAGCTTCAGTCCAATTTCTTTTCTTTCTTTTTTTTTTTTTTTTTTGAGACAGAGTCTTGCTCTTCTGAAGCTTCAATCCAATTTCTTTCTCTTTTTGTTTTCTTTTTTTTTTTTTTGAGACAGAGTCTTGCTCTGTTGCCCAGGTTTGAATGCAGTGGTAAGATTTCTTCGGCTCATTGCAGCCTTCAACTCCTGGGTTCAAGCGATTGTCCTGCCTCAGTCTCCTGAGTGGCTGGGACTACAGGCGCATGCCACCACACCCAGCTAATTATTTTTGTGTTTTTAGTAGAGGCGAGGGGTTTCACCATGTTAGCCAGGATGGTCTCTATCTCCTGACCTTGTAATTTGCCTACCTTGGCTTCCCAAAGTGCTGAGATTACAGGCGTGAGTCACTGCGCCCAGCTCTCTGATTTCTTATCCCTCATTGCAGCAAGATTTTTTTTTTTTTTTTTTTTTTTTTGAGACAGGGTCTCACTTTGTCACCCAGGCAGAGTGCAGTGGTGCAATCTTGGCTCGTTGCAGCATTGACCTCCTGGGCTCAAGCAATCCTACCTCAGTAAGAAGCTGGGAGGGACTACAGGTGTGTGCCACTACACCTGGCTAATTTTTTTGTGTGTGTATGTATATATATATGCATATATTATTTTTTTGTAGAGAAGGGGTCTTGCTATGTTGCCTAGACTGGTCTTAAACTCTTGAGCTCAAGTGATCCGCCCACCTCAGCCTCCCAGAGTGCTGGGATTACAGGCATGAGCCACTGCGTGGGCCAAGGTCTTTCTGAAACGCACGTTCGCCTGCCTTTCCTTCACTCAGAACACTTCAGCTCTCCATTTCCTCTCGGGCTGAAGACTCCTGTATCCCGACATCCTGGCCTGGCCCCTCCCTGCTCTCTCAGTTGTGGGTAGCTCCTCACTTGCAGACTCCGTGTTGTTTTTGTACAACTTAGTAAATAAGCCCTTCTCTCAGATTAGGCCTTTCTTTTCTTCTGCTTGCCAACTTCGTTCTAGCTACAGCCAAGTAATTTGGTATGGCTCTTTCAGTGGTCCGGTTTTCCCCTGTGTACTTATCCTCAAAAATGCCCATATTCTGATGCAGTGGTTTGACTTCAGCTAAGGAAATAGTTTTTGTTTTCTTTTTTTTGGAGACACAGGAGTCTTTATGTTACCCAGGCAGGTCTTGAACTCCTGGCCTCAAGTAGTCCTCCTGCCTTGGCCTCTGTAAGTGTTGGGATTATAGGCATCAGCCACTGCACCCAGCTTTTTTTTTTTGTCTGTTTTTAAAAAAATTTGTTTTTAGAGACAGGGGTCTCACTCTGTTTCTTAGGCTGGAGTGCAGTGACACAATCACAGCTCCCTGTAGCCTCGACCTCCCTAGCTCAGCTAATCCTCCCACTTCAGCCTGTTGAGTAGCTGGGACCACGTGCATGTGCCACCACACCTGGCTAATTTTTTGTTTTATTTTTGTAAAGATGAGGTCTCCCTATGTGCCCCAGGCTGGTCTTGAACTCCTGGACTCAAGTGATCCTCCCACTCAGTCTCCCAAAGTGCTGGGATTACATAATGATGTTGGCCCTAACAACTTGTGTAGATTTTTAAATTCAGACATTTATAAGAGTTAAAGTAGAATGTGTGTAGGTCCCACTGCACTGGGACTTAGCATCTGTCACTTGCTCTCCAGCTGTGCCTCTTCTCTCTGCATTTTGCATCCCTCCGAGACTCACAGCTCCCAGAGGTCTCCTTCTTGGTAATAGAAAGTGGGGCCACTGCCTGAGGTGTGATTGCAGATCCCTCCTTTGACTCTCTCTCTGCAGTTACTTGTTCCCAGGGGACCTTCAGCCTAATGATTTTAGTATCCACTGGTGGTCTCTGCTCAAATCATTTCTTACCCTGGAAGTTGCAGAGGGGCAATTTTCCCAGCTCTCTGCCCGCGTACAGTGATGAACAGATACTCCTGTGTGAAGAGGAGCGTTCTCCTTTGTTCACTTTCCAGCTCTCTCTGTCACTGAGGACACTGTGTATTAGAGTCAGGCATCATCATTGCTCCTTGTATGCTCGTATTGTCCCCTTCAGATTGGCTCCTGTGTCTTTTTGCCAAGACCCCATTAGTTTTTGAGTGCTTCATTGCTTTCTGGCACAGAAATTTGTCCCAGGCCTACTATGTATTTTTCCTGCCTCAGATCTGAAATTACTCCTCTCAGGAGCCCTGGTTCCCTTCATTGAGAAATGGTATTTAGAAATCAGCATTTGGGGCTAGGTATGCTCATTGTCACGGGGTTAGCATCTTTGTTTGTTTGTTTGTTTGAGATGGAGTCTTGTTCTGTCACCCAGGCTAGAGTGCAGTGGTGCCATCTCAGCTCACTACAACCTCTACCTCCCGGGTTCAAGTGATTCTCCTACCTCAGCCTCCCGAGTAGCTGTGATTACAGGCAAGCACCACCACGTTCAGCTAATTTTTATTGTATTTTTAGTAGAGACGGAGTTTCACCATGTTGGCCAGGCTGGCCTCAAACTCCTGACCTCAGAACTCCACTTGTCCTGGCCTCTGAAGTGCTGGCATTACAGGCATACTGTGCTCAACTGAAGGTAGCATCTTTTATGTCCTTTAACTAGACAGAGCTAGAAAAAAACGTTCATTTAAAAAGCCTCCAGGCTGGGCATGGTGGCTATGCTGCAGCACTTTGGGAGGCTGAGGCAGGCAGATCACGAGGTCAGGAGTTTGAGACTAGCCTGACCAACGTGGTGAAACCCCGCCTCTACTAAAAATACACAAATTAGCCAGGTTCGGTGGTGTTTGACTGTAGTCCCAGCTACTCAGGAGGCTGAGGCAGGAGAATCACTTGAACCCCGGAGGCAGAGGATGGAGTGAGCTGAGATCGTGCCACTGCACTCCAGCCTGGGCGACAGAGCAAGATGACGTTTCCAAAAAAAAAAAAAAACCCTCCAATTTCATACTGATTTTTAAAAATAAACATTTTTTCCCTTATTTTATATTTACACATCTTAAACTGATGATTTTGACTTCTAATGATAACTAACATTGTTTTCCTTGTCTATGATATACATAAAATGGGTTCAGCATTTTAATACATTGTTCTTATAATCAACTCTTCCAGTGAAGTTTAGGATTCCTTTGGCTTTAGAAATAAATACATCTTAAGAGTATATAGTTAGAATAATGGGTTTAAAGCAATTTGTTATCACATAACCACACAGGTGAAGTAATTATCAATTTGATAAATAGGTTCATTTGTTCCTATTTATTCTTAATTTCAGACTTTACATTTTATAACCTTTCTAAGTAGCTGAGGCTGCAGGCCTGCACCACCATGTCCGGCTGATTTCTGTATTTCTAGTAATGATGGGGTCTCGCCGTGTTGCCTAGGCTGGTCTTGAACTCCTGGGCTCAAATGACCTGCCTTGGCCTCCCAGTGTGTTGGGATTACAGGTGTGACTCACTGCGCCCAGCCAAGTTTATTTTTCAAGCCAGGTGCAGTGGCACATGCCTATATTCCGAGCTACTTGAGAGGCTGAGGTGGGCGGATCACTTGAGACCAGGAGTTCAAGGCCAGCCTGGTTAATATAGCAAGACTCTGTCTCTCAAAAAAAAATTTTTTTCTAAGTTCATTATTTGTCAGCCAGGTGCAGTGGCTCATGCTTTTAATCCCAGCACTTTGGGAGGCCAAGGCAAGTGGAACACCTCTCGAGCCCAGGTGTCTGAGAGCAATCTGGGCAACATGTCAAAACCCTGTCTCCACAAAAAATAAAAAAATTAGCCAGGCTTGGTGGTGCACGTCTGTGCCAGCTACTCAGGAGACTGAGGCACTAGAATTGCTTGAGCCTGGGAGATGGAGGTAGCAGTGACCCAAGATCATACCACTGCACTATAGCCTGGGTGATAGAGCAAAACCTTGTGTAAAAAAAAAGTTTATTATTTTTGAAATACACAAAACATTTACATGGTTCAAAAGACCAGAACTGTGTGAAAATGTAAACACAGAGGTCTTGCACCCAGCCCTGTCACACCCACCCTGATAGGTAGGGTGAGTATATGTTCGGTTTGCATGGAATACTCCCTGTTTTTGCCTGTTATTCTGGAGCAATTAGTGATAGTGCCTTCTTTCACTCTCAGAAATGAAGCATAGCTAAAGCTTTGTTGGCGCCTGCTAATGCTAATTTAGAGATGTGGACAAAATGTTTCCACTTCGTAGATTTTTTTCCCCTGTAGCTAAAAGTAAGGGCTTGGCTGAATCCTGCAGACTTTCGGATTGAGGTTCTCTTGGCAGGGGAGGTCCACCCATGGAGTTCATATTCTTTTCACAGAGTCTCATTCCTATTTGGAAGAGGAAATTTCATTTTGCTCTGAAGATAAATTTGGGAGCTTGAAGCATATTGTACATTTCCAAGTTTTTCTGCTTTGCAAAGGGCTAATTATTTCTCCTGCCTATATAGTTGTAAACCTTTGCCAGTACTAATATAAGAATTGATTTCAAGTTATGACATGCTGAAGTTGTTGAATCATGTATAGAAAAGTTAAAGTTCTACTTGAGATGAATCAGTATTTCTGAGTGATTGATCTCTTGAAATCTTAAGGTGCTGTGAAGAAGCTAGTGCAGCCTCTTCTACCTTAAAAATAATTTATGGGGAAAGCATGAATGACTGCTGAGGTCGTAGCATCCTACGTACTCTGAAAGGAGATGTAGCGGGGTGAGGTTATTTTTTTTTATTTTATTTTTTTTTTTGAGACGGAATCTCGCTCTTGTTACCCAGGCTGGAGTGCAATGCCGCGATCTCGGCTCACCGCAACCTCCGCCTCCTGGGTTCAGGCAATTCTCCTGCCTCAGCCTCCTGAGTAGCTGGGATTACAGGCACGCGCCACCGTGCCCAGCTAATTTTTTTGTATTAATAGAGACGGGGTTTCACAATGTTGACCAGGATGGTCTCGATCTCTTGACCTCGTGATCCACCCGCCTCGGCCTCCCAAAGTGCTGGGATTACAGGCTTGAGCCACCGCGCCCGGCCGGGGTGAGGTTATTTTGAGTAGTCTGAGTATTAATTTGAATGGTCTGACGTGGTATTTCTTTTCAGGCAAATTAAAATCTGAAGAACTTTACTTATGACTAAATGTGAGATCCCATTGATGCAGAAACGCTTAAAGAAATTCTGAGTAAAATTTAATTAGCTGCCCGTGGCTCAGCCCGTTTTCCGCTCCCATAGACACTGAGGCGTTCACGTTGGAGGGTGATGCTTAGCAGATTGGCGTTGTGCTCTTTGTACTTCTTGAAGGCACTTTTCAAACAGTAGTTCAGTGCATCTCCCTTCCTCTGTTTCTTTTTGTGATTGGTGGAGACCTGTTGACTTGAATGAATATTTATTTCTTTATTTTTGAGACAGGGTCTCACTCTGTTACCCAGGCTGGAGTGCAGTGGCGTGATCACAGCTTACTGCAGCCTCAACCTCTCTGGGCTCAGGGGATTCTCCCATGTCAGCCTCCTGAGTAGCTGGAACCACAAACATATGCCATCATGCCTGGCTAATTTTTGTATTTTTTTGTAGAGACAGGGTTTCACCATGTTTCTCAGGCTAGTCTTAAACTTCTGGGCTCGAGTGACCCACCTGCCTAGGCTTCCCACAGTGCTGGGATCACACATGTGAGCCACCACACCCCGAGTGGGTAGTTTAGAGGCAGACTGTGTGCCGCGTGCATCCTTTCTGTCTGCCTTAGTAGGTAGATTCCACTCCGCCTCCCTTGTGTGGATTTCCGGGTTGGGGTGCAGGCTGGGCGGGTGGCAAGGAGAGCTGTAGGTTTGTGTGGAGCATAGGCTTGGAGCCGGCTGGACTTGTGTGTCCCCTTTCCCTTATTACCTTTGTCACTCTCCGTCATCGCTGAGCCTTCTGTTTTCTCACAGCAAATTAGAGATAGTAATCATTTGCTTATTTTTTAGCAAATACGTATTGTGCGTTCTGTGTAGGTACCATCCAGGGGCTGGGCGTATGGATGTTTGGGAGACAGAATGAGCTAATAGCGAATGTTTATTGCCTCTAAGCCTCTTTATAGGAATGATCCCACTGAAGCCTGGTAACAGTACTATAAATAAAGCAGAGCACTATTATGTACCCTATTTTGTAGATGAAGAAATTGAGGCATAGAGATGTTTGGTAACTCACTCAGGATCCTATAGATATTACATGGTAGAGGCTGTATTTGAACCCAAGCAGTCTGACTCCAGAGTTCTTTTAACTGTGTGAAAAGATTGGGCACAAGAGTATCCCTCAGCCCCCTCTACCCCCTATAGTATTACTGGAGTACACATGTTACAGTTCTTTTGTGGAGGGACTTGTCTCTCAGTTAGGTCCCCTGCTCCACCTTTGAGCAGCCAGGGCAGCTGTGTGGGCTTCCCCTGCCTGGGATGGGAGCCTCGTCTGAGCCAGGTGCCTGCCCGTGTGGCCTGCCGCCTGATGCTATTCTGTTGCCAGTGTTGAGCACAGTCCCCCTCCTCCCCCACTCCCCCTTCCCTTCCCCCTCCCCCCTCCCCTTCCCCCCCCACCTTTTCTTTTGACTGGTCTTGCTCTGTTGGCCAGGCTGGAGTTTAGTGAGATCAAGGCTCCCTGCAGCCTTGACTTCCTGGGCTGAAGCAGTCCTCCCTCCTCAGCCTCTCACTGGGACCATCAGTGTGCTGTGCACCACCATGCCCAGCTGAGTTCTGTATTTTTTGTAGACACCAAGTTTCGCCATGTTTCCCAGGCTGGTCTCAAACTCCTGGGCTCAAGTGATCCTTCTACCTCAGCCTCCCAAAGTGCTGGGATTACAGGTGCAAGCCACTGCGCCTGGCCTGTACTGTTGCGTTTTGCAAATTGTAGAGAAAGGTTAAACTTTTATTCCAGTGTTCACCTGCAGAAGACCTGAGCAAGTGTTTGGAGATGGCGAGGTGATGGAAGTTGGTGAGGGATGGAGAGAGGAACACTGGGAAGGAAATCCAGTGTTCCTGCTGAAGGGCTACGTTCATCTCCTTTAGACATGTGACAAAAAGCAGGATTTTGGTGCCTTTGAATAGGGATGTAACTCCTACCTTGAGTGTAATGAAGCTTTGCAACAAAGGCAAAGCGTCAGAAGGGAAATGGTGAGAATTTTCTTCATTGCATTTGTTTCTGTGTTTATGGAGAGAATTGCTTGTTAATGCGGTGTGATTTTGAGGTCGTGTGTAAGAGCATGGGCTTGGGGACTGGGCTGTCCCCTTAGCTCTTCGCTGCTCACTATGAGACATGTCTCACAGAGTTGTGGTGAAGATAGTTAATTCCCATGAAGCTCTCAGAAGAGAGCCTGGTATTTAATAAGCATTCAGTAAATGTTAGTCATTCTTCTGAGAGTTGTTATTGAATGGGCTAATGAAGTAAGTTTGGGGAAGAATGCTTTTCCCTGTGAGTCCCAAAGTTAACTGTGATCAATAGAAAACAAAAACGGAGAACCTAGGTGTGGTGGCTCATGCCTGTAATTGCAGCACTTTGGAAGGCTGTGGTGGGAGGATCACTTGAGGCCAGGAGTTCGAGACCAGCCTGGGCAACATGGCAAGACCCTATTTCTACAAAGACTCAAAAAGCTATTTGGGTATGGTGATGCGTGCCTGTAGTCCCAGCTACCCAGGAGGCTGAGGCAAGAGGATCACCTGAATCCAGTAGGTTAAGGCTGCAGTGAGCTGTGATCGCACCACTGTACTCCAGCCTGGGTGACAGAGCAAGACTTGTCTCTAAAACGAAAAACAGAGAAAAATGAAAAAGGAGGTGTGAACAATAGGGAAACATATGGTGTGTGGTGTATTGTCTGAAGGGTGCATTCATGCTTGAGAAGAATGGATGAAATTCTAAGTTGTGAAAATACAAGAAACTGGTAAAATAAGCCTGCTAAATCAAGGAGCTTGTTACACACTACCTGTGTGATCTATACAGAAAAATGATTGTAAGGATTTTGACTGGGAGACAGTGTCTCTGGGAAGGTGGAGGACTAGGCCCGGTTTCTCCCTAATGTCTGTGCTCTGAAGTTGTCATCAGCAGATGCAGGAGAGGCAGAGAGAGTGAGTTTCTGGTGTTTTCAACCACCTTTTTGGGCCACTTGCTATTCCTCAAGAGTGGACCATCTCCCATCCATAGGAAGAAGCTCAGATGCTATTTGGGTTCCCTTCCTTCCATCAACTTTTCTCTTATATCACTGCCTGTATTACTTTTCTTCCCGTTTCTGATTATTCCGTTTCAAGGAGAAAGGTTAGGAGAAAGGTTCATAAACAAGAAGCATTGCCTTCTTGGTTGTGTGTAGTTGGGTGCCTGATGGCAGCTGAGTGGTAGAAAGGCCTGTGGGAAAAAGTAGCGGGAGGGTAGAATAAAGGTTTGACATCGGAAAGAATGTACATTCCAAGGTTGTGCAAACCATAGACGTACTTGTTCCCAAAACAGTTTAATGATGAATTAGGAGATTGCTTAAAAGTGCATTCCTGTAGATAGGGTCTGGGTGCTTTTCATAAACCCATGAATGCCTGGCACTTTCTTTTTTATGTTCTCCAAACTGTATTTTTACTATAAATTGTTGTTATTAAAAGGCCTAGGTGCTTCCAGGAAGTGATACTTTCTAGAGTGTACCTGCAAGTGTTTATTCAAGAACCTGTTTATGAAAAGACTTCCAGGTTGATATATCCTACAGCACTGGCCTGAGAACATCAGCTGCTACTCCGAGGGCTTCCCTGAACTCAGGAGAAAATTTCCCTGCCTTCTCATCTTAGGGTGCTGTTCTCCTATGCTTTGACACACTATCGGGATTGCTGTTATAAATTCATTTTTATGATTCTGATATTATTAAAAGTTTACAGTAGCCAGGCATGATGGCTCACGTCTGTAATCCCAGCACTTTGGGAAGCCGAGGCAGGTGGATCACCTGAGGTCGGGAGTTCGAGACTAGCCTGACCAACATGGAGAAACCCCGTCTCTACTAAAAATACAAAATTAGCCGAACGTGGTGGCGCATGCCTGTAATCCCAGCTACTCAGAAGGCTGAGACAGGAGAATTGCTTGAACCCAGGAGGTGGAGGTTGTGGTGAGCTGAGATAGTGCCATCGCACTCCAGCCTGGGCAAACGAGTGAAATTCTGTCTCAAAAAGAAAAAGTTTACATTTAATATTACATAACAGTCACTTTTTAAACTGTCAGTAATTTAGAGGGCAAGTGTCTAGATACAGTTATTCTGTCTTCATTAAACAGTTTTACCATGTCTTTTTATTTGAAAGAACGGGTTCTGGACTGGGCACAGTGGCTCACCACCTTTAATCTCAGCACTTTGGGAGGTTGAGGCAGGTGGATCACTTGAGCTCAGGAGTTTGAGACCAGCCTGGGCAACATGACAAAACCCTGTCTCTACAAAAAATACAAAAATTAGCCAGGCATGGTGGCACACACCTGTAGTTCCAGCTGTTTGGGAGGCTGAGACAAGACGATCACTTGAGCCCTGGAGGTTGAGGCTGCAGTGAGCCAAGATTGCACCACTGCATTCCAACCTGGGCAACAGAGTGAGTCTCTGTCTTAAAAAAAGAAAGAAACAGGTTCTGGTTAGGCCGTTTATTAGCTGCAGCTTTATAATAAAATGTTTTTTTTTCTTACAGGGGTCAGACACCATAGAATAAAATGTTAACACCATGTGCCTGTTGACATCACTGTTTACTATGCTACACTGGCAGGCGTTAGGGATTTCTTTTTCATGTTAGGTAAACCCCTGTGAAAAGAATCAAGGGAAAGGTAGCCTTGTTATCCAAAAAGATACTGTTCTCAGACAGTTACTTTCCTCTAGACAAACCCTCTCCTCAGCCCCTCCATTGGTCTTTATCACGAGGACTTCTTCCCTTCCTGATGCTCCTGGGACCTCAGCCCTGTGGTTTGTGATTGTTTCAGACGTGTCCATTGGGTGTCCTGCTGTCCCTCCTACCAGAGCTGTGCTCCCATTTCCTTCCAAGTCAGCCTCACCCTCTGCCTCCTGTCCAGGCTTCACTCTTCACCCTTCTGCTCCCCTCCTACCACTCAGAGGCCCCAAAACACACACACACACACACACACACACACACACACACACACACACACACACACACACACACACACACACACACACACACACACACCCCGTTGGTGTTTTCATCTCAGAGCCAGGACCTTGGTGCCTGTATTCCTGGCTGTGCTTGTGCACTCTCCCTTTCCAGTCTCAGCACACTTGCCACAGCCACCAGCCGAACCTCAGCCACCGCTTTGGGAGGGTTTGTTCGGTGCCTGTCTAGGCTCAGGAATGGAATCTTGACTCACTTAGCCCGGCTCCCAAGTCTGTGTTTTGGCTCTCTCCATCTGCCCCACAAATCTCCCTCTGTCAGTGCCCCACACTCCAGGATGCCAGCTGTGCCCTGAGCCCTTTCCCATAGGCCTAGGCTCACTGGAATCCCCTCTCCTGAGATCCCCTGCACCCTCCTCTTTGTTACCATGCGCCCCTCAAGGCCAAAGTCAAGCCTGCACAGTCTCTTCTCACTCTTCATAGATCCTCTTTCTCTGCCAGTTCCTACTGGGATTCAGGGGCTTGGGGCTGATTTTACTATTCATTCCTTTTATCTTTACTGCAGTATTTATTTATTTATTTTTATTTTTTTGAGATGATGTGTCGCTTTGTCACTCAGGCCGTAGTGCAGTGACCCAATCTCTGCTCACTGCAACCTCCGCCTCCTGGGTTTAAGCGATTCTCCTGCCTCATCCTCCTGAGTAGCTGGGACTACAGGCGCCCACCACCATACCTGGCTGATTTTTGTATTTTTAGTAGAGACGGGGTTTCACCATGCTGGCCACGCTGGCCTTGAACTCCTGACCTCCGATGATCTGCCTGCCGTGGCCTCCCAAAGTGCTGAGTTTACAGGCATGAGCCACCACGTTCAGCCTACTCCAGCTTTCAAAATGCTACCAGCTTTAAGAAAAACACAGATGAAATGTTAGGATCAAGTGTATGTCAAGGTAAGCCTTGAAGGGTAAAAGAAACCACAAAAAGACCTCCTGGGAGGTGAGGCCAGCCTCATTCTCTCCATCTAGGGTCATGGGTTAACTGTGTAAACAGTCCCTTCTTTTTTACTAACTGCTGGAATAGTAGTCTGTTGTTTTCTGCCCAGTCACTCCTTGTTCCCTCCCTATATACCTGTTACAAGTTTCGGGTCCTCTGCTTACCAATTTTCTGATCTTGGCCAAGATAGTTCACCTCTGACTGTTCTGCCATCTATAAAATAGACATATTACTTATTGCTCAATATTTATTATAGGCAGACTTAAAGAGAACTAACATAAGGCATCTCCCATGTTAGCCTGCACAAAGTGGACATTCACTGGACGTGAGGCATCTGTCTACAAACCCTCAACACAGCCCCAACACAGGGAAGATGGAGATAATTCAGCTTCTCTGTGCCCTTGGTTTTGGTCCTCATGATGGTCTCTTCCCCTGAAGATAACATCGCATTGGGCTCTGAGTCCCAAGCCACCAGTTAGCTGAGTGACCTTTGTACCTCTCTAATCTGCCTGGGTCTGTATTCTAATTTGTAAAATGAGCTAATTATGAGTGCCTTACTGGGTTACTGAGAGTGAAATGTAATAAAATATATGAAAGTATTTTGAAAATCATAAGATATTAAACAGATATAGTTTCTGCAGTTTACATCTTTTGAGTACCTAGCATAGCACCTTCAAAATATTTTTTTGTTCAGGAAATTATTTGAATTAATAGGAGTACTTGTTCTTAAGCTTGTATTTCTATTTAAGCTTAATAGAACCACAGAGAGGGCTGGGCGTGGTGGCTCATGCCCGTAATCCCAGCACTGTGGGAGGCCGAGGCAGGTGGGATCACCTGAGGTCGGGAGTTCGAGACCAGCCTGGCCAACATAGAGAAACCCTGTCTCTACAAACATACAAAATTAGCTCGGCGTGGTGGCGCATGCCTGTAATCCCAGCTATTCGGGAGGCTGAGGCAGGAGAATCGCTTGAACCTGGGAGGCAGAGGTTGCAGTGAGCCCAGATCGTGCCATTGCACTCCAGCCTGGGCAATAAGAGCAAAACTGTCTCAAAAAAAAAAAAAACCACAGAGAGAAAATTCCTGATAAAGGACCTTCGTTTACAGTCGTGTACCTGGACCTTTGGCTCGTTTTGAGATGCCTTCTTGTTAGATTAGAGGGTGAAATCATTCATGGCGCTCTCATCAGACTGCTGTGCCAGACATAGTGCGCAGCGCGTGAGTGTTTAACGGAACCACCGTGCAGTAATATTAGTTGTCAGTATTACTCAGTTATTTCCATATGACCTTACTGTGTGAACACTTCTGCTTTCCTGGGTCCCTTGTTGTGGCGTGGGGTTTTAAGGGGATGGGCACAGCCTTTCATGTGGGAAGCATGAAGTCTAAGTACTCACGCAAGTGCAGTGAAGCGGTGGCTGTGCAGTGGCACAGTAGGCAGAATCTGGTGTAGCATGGGAAAGGAGCTGGCCAGGTGGCCCGCGGAGGGCCAGGAGGGCCTTCCCAGACAGAGCAGGTGGAATGGTTGAGCTGAGGATTGTGAGATCTCATTCAGCATCGAGGGGATCATGGGGCTGGGCAGCAGTGGGAAGAAAGGCTCGGTTGGAGGAGGGAGCACCCAGCCACTGTGTAGGGTGAGGCAGCCACACTGGTCCTTGGGAGCAGTGGGAGAAGGGTGGTTGACCAGGAAATGGGAAAGGCATGGAGGGCTGTGAGCTCACAGGACGGTGGATATTCGGGGCTGGAGTGGGTTCTCTGAGAAGCTTGTGGGAAGATGGAGATGGGCAATGGAGTCTGGACAGGCAGAGGGAGGGCACTGTGGCAACAGGGCTGGAGACAGGGCACTTGAGATGCTTCCTTGGTTGACAATAAACCCTTTCTTTTTATCATTTCCACCAGTCAGTTATGTCGTTTTCTGGTAGGCAATGCCGTGCTTGTTAAGAAAACTGCATGAGAGAGAATCAAAAGCTTTTACAAGTCCGTTTATATTTATACATTCAGCCGTAGCTGTATGGTCTTGAACACTGGAGTGTTGTGTTTTCTTGACTCATCAGCAGGATATCAGGAATGTAAATGTAAATGTAGCCATAAATACTCTCAGACAACTTTTTTTTTTTTTTAAGAGATGTGATCTCACTATGTTGCCCAGGCTGATCTTGAATTCCTGGGCTCAAGCAGTCCTCCTGCCTCGGCCTCCCAAGTAGCTGAGATTACAGACGTGCCACCACACCACAGGAAGAAATCTCTAATAAAGTGTCTTTCAGTTACAGCTTTATGCCTAGACCTTTGATTCATCCTGAGATACCTGTTTATTAAATGAGCGAGCTTCCAATCTCTGACCTGGTATCTCTAAGACCATGTCACAGACTGAAAGGAAAGTGGCAGCCCAGTCTTCCTTGGTCTTGCATAGGCTGAGGCCTGAGTTTTCAGTTGTGGTCTCCTATGTTTGTCAAAATACTGGTCAGCGTTCTCAGTTGGTGTTCCTTGCATTCTTTCAGCATTGCCTTGTGGTTGTAGACCCCTGTCTGACGCAGTGTTGGGCAGCCCTACTGCGTGTTTGAGTGCTGCTCTTTGGTAGTGCTTGGTCTGGCAGAACACAGCAGGTCTTGTTGGCAGAACCTTGACGAGGCTTGGAAAGTGGTCTCAGAGTGCTCACACATGTCTGGGACATTTCTAATTTAATAAATGTCATGGAAAAAGTTTTGCAGATTGTTTAATTACAATTTTAATTACAATTGTGGCTTTCCTTGCTAATATGAGCCTGAAAATGCTAACTACAATTGTAATGAAATCAGAGAAACCTTGCGCATACTCTAAGGTTTTTCTGGAGAATTGCTTACCTGTGAACTCTTAAGGCAGTTCCTGAGTGGTGCCAGCATGATACTATAGCATGATAAGAAATGTACATTTGGTCTGTGCCCTGGCCCCTGGCACAGAGCTCCTCAAACCCCTGGACTCTTTGGAGTGCTGAGAGTATCCTTATATGCTGATCAGGTGACTGGCCACCCTTAGGTAGCCTTAGGTAAGGACTGGTCACTGGAGGCTGGGCACGGTGGCTCATGCCTGTAATCCCAGCACTTTGGGAAGCCGAGGCAGGCGGATCACTTGAGGTCAGGAGTTCAAGACCAGCCTGGCCAACATGGTAAAACCCCATCTCTACTAAAAATACAAAAATTAGCCAGGTGTGGTGGCATGTGCCTGTAATCCTAGCTACTCAGGAGGCTGAGGCAGGAGAATTGCTTGAACCTGGAAGGCAGAGGTTGTAGTGAGCTGAGATCACACCACTACACTCCACCCTGGGAGACAGAGTGAGACTCCCATCTCACAAAAAAAAAAAAAAAAAAAGAAAGAAAAGGACTGGTCACTGGAAAGACCTAGGCAGGTTTAGAAGGTTAGGACTTTCAGCTCCACGCCCTAACTTCTGGTTGAAGGTTGGGTTATCCAGTGGCCAATGATGTAATCAGTCTGCCTATGTAGTACAGTGTAAAACCCTAAAAGGATAGGATTCTAGGGGCCCTGGGTTCCTGAACATGTAACGGTTTCTGGAGGGTGGTGCCCTCAGAGGGCATGGGAGCTCCGTGCCCCTTCCCGCATACTTTGCCCTGTGCATCTCTCCATGTGCTATTCATCTGGGTCCTTTGTGATAATCTTAAAAAAAAAAAAAAATTAGAGACAGGATCTCACTATGTTGCCCAGACTGGTCTTGAATTCCTGGCCTTAAGCAGCCCTCCCGCCTTAGCTCCCTAAAGTACTGGGATTACAGACATGAGCCACTATGCTCAGCCTGTGATATCCTTTATAATAAATGGGTAAATGTAAGTAGAGTGCTTCTCTGAGTTCTATGAGCTGCTGTAGCAGATTTAATGGAACCTGAGAAGGGCATCATGGGAACCCTGGTTCATAGGTGGTTGGTCAGAAGCCCAGGTGACAACCTGGGACTTGTGCTTGGCACCTGCAAAGGATTGAGGGAGCAGTCCTGTGGGACTGAGCCTCACCATTTGGGATCGACACACTCTCCAGGTGGACAGTGCGGAATTGCATGGAATTAGAGGACACACAGCTGCAGAATTGCTTTACACGCCGCTATGCCTGGTGTCGCCAGTGGTGGTGTGTGTGGAAGTAGGAAAAACACTTTGGTGTTTCCTATCCTCGTTAGCCAGGGAGGTCAGCATCCCTCATTTTCTAGAGAAGTGGGGGTGTTAATCAAGTGCCTGCCCTTCTCAAGTTCAAGGTGCCTGAGACACTGGTGCCCCTCCTGGCACCTGCACATATTTGCTCCGTGTTTTGATTGTCCCATCACTGCCAGCATCACCAGGCATGACTGCCGTGTTCCAGAGCATGGTGGCAGTTTGTGAGTGACAGAGTGGCACCCAGTGGCCTAGTGTCCCGCAGGCAGAGCAGACTGTTTCTCTAAGGCAAGGATGCGGCAGTGCCACCAAATGGTGGTGTCAAATGATGCCCAAATGGCTCACCAAAAGCTGAGTGACAGTTGCCACAGCAAAAAAAGAGGAGAAAAGATAGGTTCAGAATTTCCTGGAGATGTTTTAAATGCGTGTGCTAGAACTCTAGGTAGGAAATTGGCTTGTTAGATACAGTGTTAGCATGCAACTAGAGTAAACAGTTTGGCCTAACAATTTACCAATCCATCTGTTTATTGTATTTTTTCTTTTTTCGAGACAAGGTCTCACTTACCTAAGCTAGAGTGCAGTGGCATGATCTCGGCTCACTGTAGCCTCGGCCTCTTGGGCTCAAGCGATCCTCTAACCCCAGCCTCCTTAGTAAATGGGACTGCAGAGACACATCACCATGCCTGGCTAATTTTTGTATTTTTTGTAGAGATGGGATTTCACCCTGATGCCTAGGCTGGTCTCAACCTCCTGAGTTCAAGCAATCTGCCTGCCTTGGCTCCCAAAGTGTTGGGATTACAGACGTGAGCCCCTGAGGCTGGCCTCCATCTGTTTGTTTTAATAAATATGTAGGACTGAATTTGACTCACTGCTGACTAATTTACATTCTAAAGTGGCCAGAAAACTTGATTGGTAGTTGCCTTCATAGGAAAATTAAGAAGTTCTTACTCAAAATTGGCTTATATTTGGGCATATGTTAGGATACATGTAATATTTAAATAAAAGCAAGAATTTGAATATCAAGCCAACTAATCATAAGTTTATGGTTATTTATACTGTTAGGTAATAGGGTATTTTAATCTACCCCCTTATTGCCATGGGGAGATTAAAAAGGCAAAATTCAAAACAGAGAAGTTGTGCTGACATTGGAACAAAATAAATGGATTATTTTTCAAGTAATGTTTTGTTTTTAGATATAATAAGGCAGCCCTCATTTTGCATGGTACTGTGGACTAGAAAAATGGCCTTTTGGGCTAAACTGGTGCAAAGTGACCTTTTTCTTTTGGAGTAAACATGCACGCCACACGCACTTACCTGCAAAGTGATCTTAATCATCAATGGGGAAATCGATCACTTGTGATCTTTTTTTTGTTAAGGCATAAAAATCTCTCAATGTAGATTGTAAATGTATAGGGGAATGACAAGCCATAAAACATTTGTTAAATACACTGTCATTTATAACATGAAAAACATTGATAGTTAAAGTACATAACCCGTTGACACAGCAGGTTCGCTTCTGGGTGTATAACTGAGAGCGGTCTGGCGTCTCCCTGTAATAGAATTTTAAATTGTAATTTTTATCATAAAATGACATTCATTAGAAAACCCTACATGAATACATAATTTTAGAAAAATCAATACAGTGCCCCAATTGTAATGTAACATAAGTAAAAGGAAATCCGTTTACAGTCAAATGTTTTCTTGTGTAAATGTCTGGGCATGACACTAGAAAGCATAAGGCCAGATGGGTGTACTTTCTGATAACAGATGTTTGGCTGTTAGAGAAGATTGTCAGAAGCTATTGCAAAGAAGAATACAAGAACATGGAAGAAGAGGTGACTGCTGTATAAAAATGTGTTAGGATAGGAAAAAGCAGACCAGTCATTTGTATGTAATAAGAGAAAAGATGAATAATTACGTTAGGGATAACATGCCATTCATATTATAGATTGTTACCTGGAGAAAATGAAGTATTGTAATCTCAAAAAAAAAAACCCTAAGCCTTCTTTGTTTCCAGTGAAATGTCAGAATCATTCCCTGGGTCATGACAGACTCAGAGGAGCAACAAAGTATCACAGATTGCTTCCCAGTCTCCCAGCAGAGGGCCAGGCAAGCACCGTCAAGTACGTGCAAAGATTTTGGAGATTCCTGTGTGATAGGCAATGGGGAATGGAGGATGGATCTGAAAAAAAGGAAAATTAACATCGAGGTTTAGTAACACACCAGGATGGTAAGGCCACAGGAAACAAGCATTTTATTGTGTTGCTGACCTACTGGGGATAACTTAGCAGTATCTTTTAAATTACAAATATCCTTTGACGCAGAAATTCTAAGATTTTATCTTACTGATAGGCTTGGCACATGTACAGAATGATGTATGTACAAGGTTATTCATTGCCATGTCATTTGTAATAGCAAAAGATCGGGAGCAGGAACATAAGCCTCATCAGTAGGTGAACAGTTGAATGATGGCATTCATATTCTGTGTATGACAGGAAGCTGTCAAAAGGGAGGTGGATGTTATGAACTGATATGGAAATAGCCTTAACTGAAGAAAAGCAAGGGAAGGAATCTATTTGCTTATATGTGCATTTTAAAAAAACTCTAGATAAACAGGAAAGGCACAACTTTAGTTACCTACTGTGTGGAAGAGTGAACAGAGCTAAAAGGGAGATTTTTCTATATATACCTTTATTACTGATTCAAAAAAATTAAATACTTTTTCTAAAGGTGTGTGTAAAAAAAGAAAAAGCTCTGTTAGGCTGGATGTGGTAGCCCCTGTAATCCTAGCACTTTGGGAAGCGATGGCAGGAGGATCCCTTGAGCCAGGAGTTCAAGACCAGCCTGGGCAACATGAACAGACCTTCTCTACAAAAAAAATTTTTTTAATTAGCTGGGCATGATGGTGTATGCCTGTGGTCCCAGCTACTTAGGAGGCTGAAGTGGGAGGATTGCTTGAGTATGGGTGTTCAACTCTGCAATGAGCCATGGTTATACTGCTGGACTCCAGCCTGGGCAACAGAGCAAGATTTTGTCTCAAAAAGCAAAGAAAAAAGCTCTGTTCTAAGCCCCTTTTCTTTGCTGCTGCTACCATTGTTTTTAAAGCTTGTTAGGGTTAGATTATATTTAGAAATATGGGTTATGCACTGACCTTGGTGATGGCTTTAGAGTTCAAACAGGCATTTTCTGATTTGATGCTTTGAAGACAGTTTATGATTCAGTAATTTCTTGGCACATGCATAGGTCTATTAACTATTTGAAATTGAAAAATATTTTATATTCCTGTTAGCATGAACAGTGCCAAAAATCACATATTTGCTCTATTGGGAAGTTTGAAAAATACTATAAATATAAACTGGATGTCGTATGTTTGTATTTTGTTATTTTCTAGTGTTTTAAATTTATCCGAAACTCTTTAAAGCTAATGTTCTTTTTAAAAATGTGATGGCAGAGGCTGGGCGCAGTGGCTCGCCCCTGTAATCCCAGCATTTTGTGAGGCCAAGGTGGGAGTTTCGCTTGAGGCCAGGAGTTTAAGACCAGTCTGGGCAACATAACATCTCTTAACCAAAAAAAAAAAATGCTTGGGCACTGTGGTGCACGTCTATGGTCCTAGCTTCTTGGGAGGCTGAACCTAGGAGTTGGAGGCTGCAGTGAACTATGATTGTAGCACTTCACTTCAGCCTGGGTGACAGGGTGAGACTATCTCAAAGAGATAAGCAAATAGAAGAATAAATAGTGATTGTAGAGGGCTTTCATTTCTGCTGGAGTCAGGGGTTTCTGCCCTTTGTTTGTTTGTTTGGTTCTGCCCTTCCCCTCAGGCTAAGTTTAAACAGGTTAATTAGAATGTTTTTCCTGTGAATTTTTTACTTATATAAACTTGAATTCTGAAGTATATGACACACACATTCTCGGTAATATTTCAGGTTATTTTGAAACATTACATGCTAATATTTTTTTATTTTTATTTTTTTGAGATGGAGTTTTGCTCTTGTTGCCCAGGCTGGAGTGCAGTGGTGTGATCTCAGCTCACTGCATCCTCCACCTCTGGGGTTCAAGTGATTCTCCTGCATCAGCCTCCTGAGTAGATGAGATTATAAGTATGAGCCACCACACCCATCTAATTTTGTATTTTTAGTAGAGACAGGGTTTCTCCATGTTGGTCAGGCTGGTCTTGATCTTGCGACCTTAGGTGATCTGCCTGCCTCGGCCTCCCAAAGTTCTGGGATTACAGGTGTGAGCCACCACATCCGACCGCTAATACTTCTAATTGTCTTGCTTGCTTATTCTTTGGAATTATATGTGTTTAAGTATTGAAATGCTAGTAACAACCAAAAATAGTTTGGTTTGCTCTTAGCAGAATGGTAAAAATACAGGAAGCAAAACTTAGAAACACCCATGAAGAAATCCCAGTTTTGCCTAAAAGAAAATGTTTTCCAAAAAGAAAAAGAAATAAAAAGGAGTGATGCTACCGTGTGCTACAACATGTATGACCCTTGAAAATACTATGCCAAGTGAGAGCAGCCAGGCACAAAAGGCCACATAGGGTATGATTCCATTCCTATGAAATGTCCAGAACAGGCAGACCCACAGAGACAAAAGGCAAATTGGTGGTTGCCTAGGGAAGAGGGGAGGGAAAGAAGGGTTGAGGATGATTGCTGATAGATAAGGAGTTTCCTTTTGGGGTGACAAAAATGTGCTGAATTAGATAGTGGTACCATGGTAGCGCAACATTGTGAATATACCAAAAATATACTAAAAAACACTAAATTGTACACTTGAAATGGTTAAGATGGAGAATTTTATGTGACTTTTATCTCGATAAAAATTTTAAAACATAAAAGCAGTATGGTCATAATCTTTTGAATGTGAATGATGTGAATTTAAAATACTGGTTATGCATCAGTATTTCAGTTACTATGAAGTTATGCAACTCCTTTCAGAGTAAAAACAAAGCAAGTTAAATTGTTAAGGATAATACAATTTTAGAGCCAACAGACCAGATGGATTATAAATTGTGTTTATTATATATGGCAATGCCACTTTAGCTGGTGAAGAGACCACATCTTAAATTAAGGTTTCTCAGGTTTGGCCTTCAGTGATACTGACTTGAAATTTAGAAACACACAAATGCACCCTACTTAGTTGCTAAGCCAGAAGTTAAGAGAGGCACAGTGCATTTTTTTTTCTTTTGGAGATGGAGTCTCGCTCTGTCGCCTAGGCTAAAGTGTAGTGGTGTGATCTTGGCTCACTGCAACCTCCGCCTCCAGGGTTCAAGCAGTTGTCTTGCCTCAGCCTCCTGAGTAGCTGAGAGTACAGGGGCATGCTGTCATGCTTTGCTAATTTTTTGTGTTTTTAGTAGAGACGAGGTTTCACCATGTTGCCCAGGCTGGTCTTGAACTCCTGAGCTCAGGCAGTCTGCCTGCCTTGGCCTCCCAAAGTGCTAGGATTATAGGTGTGAGTCACCGCATCCGACCACACAGTGCAGTTTTAACCTGTTCATCCATGTACTTTTTTAAAGCACTAAGGGCTTTTTTTTTCTTCTAAATGAAAACCACATTCTGGTTCTGGCAGAGTAAGTTCAAGCTGCGGTTGGTAGTGGTGGGCTCCTTGTCAATTAACGGAGACTGTGACTATGAACAAGTTCTGGAAGACAGGACCAGACCTGGGGGCCAAATACTGTTAGCCGTCCATCCACAGGCCAAGGACCCAGTATCAGGACAGCAAAGAGGCCAAAAACGCACTGGTTCTTAGGGGCGCTGAAGGTTGTTCACCCTTGGGAGCGGTTTGTGAGCGGTGAAGGAGGAAGGCAGGCTGTGAGCACCCAGGAAGTGGAGGCAGAGAATGGAGACATTCTTGGACAGTTTTTTGCTAGTAAAGATAAAGGCAGGGGCAGGGTAGCCTAGAAATCCAAAAAGTTGTCTGTCAACTGACAGTGGTGAGGGGTGTGTATGATCATTTTCCATTGCATGTGTCGGAATGCACACAGCTGTTTTCTTCAAACTGTTAACAGTACTGCTAAGAACTGAAATCACATTTGAGGTGTAAAGTAACTTCATTTTAGTCATGTGGCAAAAATCAACCAGTCGATCACAAGCCAAGGATTTGCATTTGAGGAGCAGACAGATAGGAGGCGTTACTGTGGAAGGGATTGCGGAACACCTGTTGAGCTGCTCTCTTGGGTTAGAGGGTTGGTGGCGATGCTGCCTTTCAGTTGAATGGCACGTTTGATGGTTTCTCATTTGATTGTTATGGTTGTGGACTATGAGTAGAATGTAGCTATCTTTGCACACATTTTGTAGATACATAAACCAAGAGGTATAACTTAAGTGACATGTTTGAGGTCGGAAGGGTCAGTTCTTTTCAAACATGGAAGGACAACGAATCAGCATTTTTTTTTTTTTTTGAGACAAGATCTCATTTTGTCACCCAGGCCACAGTGCAGTGGTGTGGATACAGCCCATTGCAGCCTCAACCTCCTGGACTCAAGCGGTCCTCCTACCTCAGCCTCCCAGGCAGCAGGGACTACAGGCATGAACCACTAGGCCTGGCTAATTTCCTTTTTTTTTCAGATGGTGGTCTCACTCTGTCACCCAGGCTGGAGTGCAATGGCACGACCTTGGCTCACTGCAACGTCCGCCTCCCGGGTTCAAGTGATTCTCCTGCCTCAGCCTCCTGAGTAGCTGGGATTATAGGCACGTGCCACCACCCTCAGCTAATTTTTGTATTTTTAGTAGAGATGGGGTTTCACCATGTTGGCCAAGTTGGTTTTAAACCCCTGACATCAGGTGATCCACCCACCTCAGCCTCCCAAAGTGCTGGGATTACAGGCATGCATGAGCCACCATGCCCGACTCGTTTTTTGTTTTTTGTTTTTTTTTTAGAGATGGGGTTTCGCCATGTGATCCTGCCCACCTCGGCTTTTCAAAGTACAAGGATTACAAGCGTGAGCCACCACTCCTGGCTGTGAATTAGCATCTCGTTTGTTTGGTTGTTTTGTTTTTTGTTTTGAGACAGAGTCTCCACTCTTGTTGCCCAGGCTGGAGTGCAATAGTGTGATCATGGCTCACTGCAGCCTCGACTTCCTGGGCTCAAGTGAGCCTCCCACCTCAGCCCCCACAGTAGTTGGGACTACAGGTGCACACCACCACACCTGGTTCATTTCTGTATTTTTGGTAGGGACAGGGTTTCACCATGTTGCTTGGGTTGGTCTTGAACTCCTGGCCTCAAATGATCCTCACAGCTAAGCCTCCCAAAGTGTTGGGATTACAGGCATGAAGCCACCGTACCTGGCTAGTGAATTAGCATTTAAGAAATATGTATTTCCCAGTTCCTCCTATAGAAGTGTTGATTCAGGAGGGTGATGCCCAGGAATCTGCATTTCAGTCAGCTCCACAGGTGGCTACTATGCAGCCAGACTGTACTGCACAGGTCATGCCCATGCCACCTAAACACCTAGAAGTCAGCGTGGTTTGCTGACACCAGAGCCCAGGTGTGCAGTGCATTGTTTTCCTAATGGGCAGCATTCTGGTTTTGTGAATGGGTGTTCTTTTGGTCTCATTGCCATCATTTGGGCTGTGGACATTGACTGGGTTCCTCCTGTGTGCCCAGCACTTTGGCGCAGATCCAGGCTTCTGTTTTCCAGAGCAGAGTGGGGAAGACAGCTGGGCATGCAATCAGGAAGTAAGGAATGCTGGGGCTGGGGGCAGGTGTGACCTCCTAGCAAGGGGACCTGCCCACGTCCACGTGGGAAGTAGAGGAGGCCTCTTCAGGAAATGTCCTCAAGCTGTGAACATCAAGTAAGTGGGAGCTGGTCAGGGGAAGCTGGTAGATTCAGAGATCAGAGGGAACAGCAGTGGTGTGGAGGGCCAGCAGAGGAACAGATGGTGTGCTGAGGGAGCTGTAGATTCTATTGTGACTGGCGTGCTGTGAGGCATGAAGTGAGGAGGGAGAAGCGGGGGTCAGAATGGGCAGAGCTGACTTCTGGAGCCACCACTCACACCCCTCTTCTGTATGCTCATGGAGTTACCTGATAGTGTTTCAAGGACTGGATGAGACAATCAATGTTAAGTGTTTAGAACAATGTCTGGCAGATAGCGCAACAGAAGCGTGTGTCGTGACTTCTCATTTGGGTTAAAAGTTATTAGGGGAGCTTTGGGCTTGACTTTAATGGCAGTGGGAAGTTACTGAAGGATTTTAAGCAGAAAAGTCACAGTCTGATTTGTTTTAGAAAACATAGAGAATGGATCAGAGCGGAGAAAGATTGGAGGTGGGGACGAGTTAGGCAGCTTTTGTAGTAGACCAAGGAGACACAGTGGCCTGGATCAAGGAGGCTGGGGTGAGGAGGTAGAGGAGTGGACAGTTCTGGAAGGTGTGTGTGTGAGGGTGAATTAGGAGTCCTCAGTAAGTGGTTACTGTGGAGGAGGAGGAGGAGAAGGTGATGTGATATCTCAGTGTCTGACTTGGACAACTGGATGCTGATGTCCACTGTGCGAGGGCTTAGGAGGAGTTGGGAATTGGAGCAGGAGGAATAAGATGAGCTCAGTGTGGGGAAAGGTTTTCGAACCTCCAAGATATCTTGCCTGTAATCTCAGCACTTTGGGAGGTGGAGGCAGGAGGATCACTTGAGCACAGGAGTTTGAGACCAGCTTGGGCAACACGATAAACCCCCATCTTTCCAGAAAATTGGCTGGGCATGGTGGTGCATGCCTGTGGTCCCAGATACTTGGGAGGCTGAGGCCGGAGAATCACCTGAGCCTGGGAAGTTGAGGTTACATGAACCTTGATTGCCCCACTGCACTCCAGCCTGGGTAAGAGAGTGAGGCCCTGTCTCAAACAGAAATTTAAAAAGGGGCAGTTGGGCATTTGCCTAGAGTAGGTTCAAGCAGGAACACTGCATAGGGTGAGCAGCAGACCTGGAATCTGGAACCCTAGAGCACCGGCGTTCTGTGAATAGACAGAGAGAAAACAGAGAGGTGAAGAGATGTGGGCGAACAGTCAGAGGCTCCCCAGTAGGTGGACTGGAGCTGGCTTTTGGGTTTAGCAGAGGAGAGG